>NC_133617.1:177362618-177670278 GCF_048593235.1 Sminthopsis crassicaudata | reverse complement strand
ATCTCTCTCTTCAAGAGTGAGATGACTGATGCCAGTTCAATGATCTTGTGATCAAAAGAGCCATCTACACCCAGAGAGAGAACTGTGGGAACTGAGTGTGGTTTACAACAGAGCATTCTCATTCTTTTTGTTATTTGTTTGCATTTTATTTTCTTCATCATTTTCTTTTCTGATTTGATTTGATTTTTCTTGTACAGCAAAATAATTGTGTAAATATGTATGTACATATTGGATTTAACATATATTTCTACCATGTTTAACATATATTGAACTACTTGCCATCTGGGGAGGAAGGTGGGGGAAGGGAGGGAAAAACTGGAACATAAGGCTTTGCAAGGGCTTATGTTGCAGAATTATCCATGCATATGTTTTTCTTTTTCTTTCTTTCTTTCTTTCTTTCTTTCTTTCTTTCTTTCTTTCTTTCTTTCTTTCTTTCTTTCTTTCTTTCTTTCTTTCTTTCTTTCTTTCTTTCTTTCTTTCTTTCTTTCTTTCTTTCTTTCTTTCTTTCTTTCTTTCTTTCTTTCTTTCTTTCTTTCTTTCTTTCTTTCTTCCTTCCTTCCTTCCTTCCTTCCTTCCTTCCTTCCTTCCTTCCTTCCTTCCTTCCTTCCTTCCTTCCTTCCTTCCTTCCTTCCTTCCTTCCTTCCTTCCTTCCTTCCTTCCTTCCTTCCTTCCTTTCCTTCCTTTCTTTCTTTCTTCTTTCTTTCTTTCTTTCTTTCTTTCTTTCTTTCTTTCTTTCTTTCTTTCTTTCTTTCTTTCTTTCTTTCTTTCTTTCTTTCTTTCTTTCTTTCTTTCTTTCTTTCTTTCTTTCTTTTTGCTGAGGCAGTTGGGGTTAAATGACTTGCCCAGGGTCACACAGCTAGGAAGTGTTAAGTGTCTGAGAGGTCAGATTTGAACTCAGGCCCTCCTGATTTCAGGGCTGGTACTCTGTCCACTGTGCCACCTAGCTGCCCCCATGCATATGTTTGAAAAATAAAAACCTTTATAAAAACAACAGCAACAACAACAAAAACAAAGCACTCTTCATAATGCCATACTTATCACATATATTGCTTTTTCTCTCCTCTTTTCCCTTCCCCTCTACTTTCTTGCTAATCCTTTCTTAAATTTTATCTCCTGTAAATTTCTGGCCTTCTCTTCTTCCTGCAGTATAATTATTCAATATGATGTCTAGTTTGATGGACAGTTTTCATCAAATTGTCCACTTTGGTAGTTTTTTTTTTTTTCTTCTTTCAGCGTAGAGCCCTTTTGATTAAATTTGCAAGGCTCCAGACAAATCTGACCTTGTTAGGCATACAGTATTCTTGACTCTATTTTAAACTGTGGTCCAGAGGTTTAAACAGAGGAGGGTTGTGCCTAATTATGGCCTTTCTCCAATTAGCCAGAAGGCAAAACAGTGTCAACTGATAATGATGATATTAGGAACCTCTTAACACAACACAAAACAACCAAGGGACAAAATGTGTAGTAAAGACGATTAGGGATATGGGCAGTCACTGAGAAAGAGGAAATATCACTGTGAGAGGGACTGGATATTTGTGTTGGCTGGTCAGATCATTCTCTTTCCAATAAGGAAGCCTACCTGAAAAAATCTAATTAAGATCAGGTTATGTGGTGAAAACAGAACCTGGGGAAAGGAAATTGATTTCCTTTAGGGTATATTTTCATCAAGTGCCCTGTGAAGCATCTTACTCCACTATAGGGCTATACCTGCCAAACATACTATATATTTGTGTTGGCCAGCCAGGCGCTGTCCTTGGGCAGTGCTGGAAAAACATCTACAAAAATCTTACTTTCCAGTTCTCTTCTTTCCAGTCTCTATGGTAACCATCACTCTTCAGTTCTTTTTCTGGTCAGTACAATCTCACCCTTCTTCAGTTCACCACACTTTCCAATTCCCAAATTCACTATCTCAGGAGGAGGCTGCTTATAAATCCCACTAACTCCTTGTCTCCCAAATTGTGTTTTAGGATGGGTAACTTCTAGAATGGTTTCTTGGGAACAGCAACTTTATATGAGGTATGTGGACTCCAGCATAACGATAACTAATAATCATGGCATTTATATAGAATTTAAGGTTTACAAGGTAATTTACATGTATTATCTCATTTGATCCCCATAACAACCCTTTGAGTTAGGTAGGAGAATGTTGGTAAATGTTTAACTGTTATTTGAAAAGTAGGACACATTTTAAAAGTTTAATTAGTATTGTTAAAATTTTCTCCATCACTTTGTTAAGTCTAGACAATCAACAAAACAATAAATCAAACCCTAATTTATAACATTTGCCAATATCTGAGGCATAAATGCTTACACTGAAAATTTAAAAATTGACCCTGAGAGCCTATTTGAGATGGTTTAGGATCCTCTTGGAGGAAGGTGCTGTAATTATACCTATTTTACAAATGAAAAAAATAAATTTAGTATGTTAGGCTCAAAGTAGATCTCATTCCTTTGTAATTCTTGGGATCCAAAGCAATCCAACAAACATGTGTTAAGAACTTTCTATGTGCAAAGCAATAGATAGGTGTGGAATCAGGAAAATCCTGATTTAATTCCAATTTATGACATATTGGGGGTATGACCACAGGCAAGAAAATAATTTAATCTCTCAGTATCCCAGGCAACTTTCTGAGTTTGCAGAGGACATGCCATATTTATAGTTTCCCACAGTGATGAAATTAAAGGCCCAGGGGAAAAAAAAAAGTGTAAAGCCACATATGAAAGGCAAAAGGAAAAACAGCTTTTACCCACAAGGAGCTTACATTTTCCTTTTCAACTATACCTCTACATCCAAATGGAAATTTAAAGTTCATTACTGAACCTTTCTTACTTTACATGTTAAATAAAAAACCCCAGCAAGTAGCACCACGGGCCAATTGCACATGGAAGATTTATCTGAAGGGTAAAATTAGCTCTCACTTAATGAGATTAAATTCTCTACTGACTATGTCTTTAAACTTCCTTGTGTGCATTTTCTGCACCCTCAAAGGCATCAGTAGGACTGAAATGCAACTAAAATCCCTATGCCAAAAACCTGAGAAAATAAGGCAATTGTCCCTACCCCTGGCTGCCTGCCTGGAATGCAAGCTCCTATCTTCAGAAGCCCTGCCAATGCTAAGGTGAAGGAACTGTTGTCTCCCTTTAAGAAATGACATTTTAAAGAATAGGAGGTGAGTGCTTATTCTAGGGCCTTGTTGGTTGGAAGAAGCCTCACATATGTTAAGAAGAGATTTGGAAGAATTAATAAAAGTGTTTAAAAGCTTATGATAAAAATTGTGAGAGAGATTTCACCATAGAAAGACACTCATCTGTGCCATTGACCTAGTGACATAGAGAAATTGGCTTATATTATTATAGAGAAGATCCATTGTAGAGCCCAAGTTGGAAAGGTAGTCTCTGTGAATGATGATTAGATTAGATAAGTCATTTATTAAGGCTTAGTATATGGCAATCATTGTGCTAATGTGGAAAATATTTTTAATTGATCATTTATTAATATGGTTTGAAACTAGCTTGATACGACTGGAAATTGGCTAAACTCAAAAATTTCATTGTAAAGGTTAGGTTCCGCTTTCTTTCTTTGTTTCTTTGTTTCTTTGTTTCTTTCTTTCTTCCTTCCTTCCTCCCTCCCCTCCCTCCCTCCCTCCCTCCCTCCCTCCTCTCTCTCTCTCTCTCTCTTTCTTTCTTTCTTTCTTTCTTTCTTTCTTTCTTTCTTTCTTTCTTTCTTTCTTTCTTCTTTCTTTCTTTCTTTCTTTCTTTCTTTCTTTCTTTCTTTCTTTCTTTCTTTCTTTTTCTTTCTTTTTTTCTTTCTTTCTTTCTTTCTTTCTTTCTTTCTTTCTTTCTTTCTTTCTTTCTTTCTTTCTTTCTTTCTTTCTTTCTTTCTTTCTTTCTTTCTTTCTTTTTCTTTCTTTCTTTCTTTCTTTTTTTTGGGGCATACTTTTTTATTTACCAGATATTTGCATGGGTAATTTTACAACATTGACAATTGCCAAACCTTTTGTTCCATTTTTTCCCCTCCTCCCCCCCCCCCCAAGTTGGCAGGTCGACCAATACATGTTAAATATGTTAGCGTATAAATTAAATACTATATATGTATACACCTCATCATTTCTTACAGAACAATAATATTCCATAACATTCATATATTATAACTTATTCAGCCATTCTCCAGTTGATGGGCATCCATTCAATTTCCAGTTTCTTGCCACTTCGAAAAGGGCTGCCACAAACATTTGTGTACATGTGGATCTCTATTCTTCCTTTAGGATCTCTTTGGGATATAGGCTCAATAGAAACCAGCTTGTAGATCTCAACACGGAATTCAAACAACAAAATAGTTAAACAGGAGCAGAAAAGTGGATTGGATTGCTTTTGTTTTATTTTTATTTAGCATTTTATTTTTCCCCAGTTAATGCAAAGAGTTTTTAACATTTGTTTTTAAAATTTTGAATTCCAGATTCTTTCCCTCTCTCCTTCCTCCATTTCTCTCATTGAGAATGTAAGTGAATGAGATGAGGTGAGATCTTTCAAGACAGTTGTGAAAATTGAGTAAGGCTTCATCTACTTCAGAGTTTGAGTAGTCCTGAAGGACTTTAAGGATTGAGTCAAGGGCATACTTGAGTCCCCTTCCTGCTATCCTCCCATGACATCATTTCCTCCTTATTTCAGTCAAATATGGGCAACTATGTATTTATCCGTCAAGTTGAATTTCTTGAGTAGTTCCTGAGTTTAGAATGTGAAACCTTTAGCCAATGAGGATGAGGGTCAGTGGTGGTGGGTATTTGCGTTAGGGATTAAAGTGTTAACCTTGCCCCAGAAGGTGCTTCTTCCCTTGGATTGTCTGCTCAAGGAGTGGGACACCCTTCTCGTTAGAATGTATAATAAAGTTTGCTTTGCTTCTAGAGATCTCTCTCTCTCTTTTTTTTTTTTAAATGGTGATCCCTCACCATTTCTGAACCACACATAAGCAATTTAATATAGGTTTTACATGTGTAGTCATGCAGAACATTTCCACAATAGTCATATTGTAAAAGAAAACAGGAAAAAACCCAACCTCAAGAAAAATAAAATTAAAAATATTATGTTTCAATCTGCATTCAGACACCATCAATTATTTCTCTGAGTATGGATAATGTTTTTCATTCTAACTTCTTCAGAGTTATTTTAGATTACTGCATTACTGAGAATAGTTATGTCATTCATAGCTGATCATCTTACAATATTGCTGTTACTTTGTACACAGTTCATTTCACTTTGCATCAGCACATGGTTTTTTTCCGAGAGCATCTTGATCATCATTTCTTATCATCAAACAAAAGTGTTGTTGGGGTTGCTTTTGAGAAATTGCAAAACTCCTAAGATCCCAAGTTTCTCCTAGAAACAAAGGTCTACCTTTTATATACAGTAGCAACTTTATATGGGAATTATAGGTTGCAAGCCTTGAAACACAATAGTCTCCAAAGAAGTGAAAATGGAAGATCATCCCATGGGCAATAGAAAGAATAATGGGTCTGAGCAAGTTGCAACATGTGACAGTGATCAAGTTCCATATTTATAGAAATATGCTTAGCTAAGATTTGTGTGGGTGGAGTATACTCAGAGGTAAATTGGGATGTGAAGCCCTGAAGGACTCAATAGTGGGCTTGATTTTTTTTTTTTTTTAATTACATTTAATCAGAGATTAACAAGGGTCACTGAAATGTTTGTTAATTTTGTTATACAATTAGTTGTTGTATACAGTACTCTCTCTGATGTGTATATAGTTTTAGAGTTTCAGAAGTCAGCACATTAGACCTACTACTTGACAAAGTCTGCTCTTGCTTGTGGGAGATGAAGAAACTCCTAGTTTTAGGAAGGAATGAGGGGCAACAATCACATCATTACCTTAGGCTACATGCCCCAGGGGAATCCTAGCAGGGCTCAGAAGTGCAGCAGCTGTTCTGAAGAGACAAGAGTTCTGTGCAGAAGGAGGGAATAATCGTCAGTAACAACTCTAGGACTATTCCCCCAAGACCAGAGACCCCCTGGTGAGGATTGAACCCAACCGCCCTTAGTGATCCAATTTCACTGGGGGATTTCTTAGGGTTGGGTTAATCATTGTTGCTATGATTTACCAGAAGAAGAGGCTTTATCTTTAGGGGACCCCTTTCCTATTAGTCAGACATCCTAAAGAATATCTTTAGATTAGAATAATTACAGATTCAATTCAATAAACATTTATTAATTACCTACTGTGTACTTGCTAGGCCTTGGGGAAACAAATTAAAGAGGGCTCCAATCCTAATGGAATTTACTTTCTCAGAACAGATAAGGAAATTCTTACTGGAATTATATTCACCTCTTCACCCTCCCTTGTTCTCCATATTCAGCCAAATCATGCTCTTACTACCCTCTCAGCATTTTTGCATCTTTTAAATCAATCCCTTCCTCTCTATTCACATAGCTACCATACTAGATTTTATCTCCTTCTATCTCAGTCTCTCTTTGTCTCTAAGATCTGTCTCTCCAAGTCTCTGTGTTTCTTGATGTTAGTCTCTTTGTGTCTATCTTTCCATCTGTCTCAGTCTCTAGCTTTCTCTCTTGAACCATTATCTAATTGCTTCTTAATTGATCTTCCTGCATACAAACTCTTCCCCCTTCACTCTAACCAAATTGATATTCCTAAAGCACAAGTCCGACTGTGTCAAAATCCTGCTCAAGAAATATCAGCGACTCCCAGCTGCCTGTAAGATGAAATAAAACTCCTCTGCCTGGCATTTCAAGCCACATTCTGGTTTCAGTTAGCTTTCCAGACCTATCATTCCTTACCTGACCTTACATGCTCTCTATGCCTTCCAGACTGGTTTATTTGATGTTGCTTGTGTACAATAGTCCCATTTCTTGTCTTCCTAGCTTTACATGCCTGGAATATTCTCCCTCCTCAAGGAACCAGTAGTTTCTTTCTAAATACAACTTAAAAAAGTACGGCCTCTAAAAAAGCTTTCCAGATTCCCCACCACCCTACCCCTTAAAATGCTTTTCTCAGACCATTTATATATATTTTGTATTTACTTATCTGCATATGTTTCTTTAAAAGTTTTATTAACATCTTTTGTTTTTTATATTACAAATAATGAGTAACAAAGAAGAAAAATAATTAAACAAAACCAATAATATACTGGGGAATATGCGTAACTATAGCCTCTCACCTCTCTGACAAAAGGAAGGAGTTTCTTTTCCTGTCTTCTTTAGAGTTTATTTTAGTCATTGTCATACTAGAATATTTTGTTGGGTTTTCTTTATCTTTTTTTCCTTTTTCTTTACATTGGGGTCATTTTGTATAGTTTTTCTGCTTACTTTTCTCTGTTTTAGTTTGTCTCCCTATATTTCTTTGACTTCCTTGTAGTGTCCATTTCTTAAGATAACATATTATATTAATGTATCCCAATTTGTTTAGCCATCCTCTCAATTGAAAGACCTCAACTTTATTTCTAGTTTGTTTTTTTTTTTTTTTCCCCTGAGGCAGTTGGGGTTAAGTGACTTGCCCAGGCTCACATAGCTAGGAAGTGTTAAGTATCTGAGGTCAAATTTGAACTCAGGTCCTCCTGATTTCAGGGCTGGGATTCTATCCACTGTGCCACCTAGCTGCTCCTTATTTCTAGTTCTCTGCTATCACAAAAAGTACTTCTATAAATATGGTATCCTTTCACTCTCTTCCTTTTTCATCCTTTCACTCTTACTTTTCTCTTTCCTTCCCTCTTCTCTCCTTTCTTTTTTCCTTCTCTCTCTTCTTCCTTTTCCCTCTTTCCCTTTTCCCTTTCCCTTCTTCCTTCTTTCTTCCCCTTTTCCTTCTTCCCTTTCTTCCTTCCTTCCTTTCTTCCTTCTTTTTTCCCCTCCCTCCCTCCCTTTCTTTCTTCCTCTCTCTTTCCATCTTTCTTGACTTCCTTGGCTGTGTTACTAGCTGTGAGATCTCTTGGTCAAAGGGAATAGACGTGTTGCTTATTTTCTTTGCATAATTCCAAATTGTTTCCTAAGGACTGGAGGAATCAGGAACATTTCTCAAAGAGGAGGTGGTAGGTGAGCTAAACCTGGAAGGATATATGATAAGATCTCAGAGACACATGTGTGGAAGGAGTATATTTCAGGCAGGTATATGTGCACATTCAATATGTTCATAGAGAGAAGATAGAACATTGAGCATAGAGAATAATGAATAGTTTAGTTTAACAGGATGGAAAGTGTGTGGAGGGGAATAATATGAAATAAGGCTAGAAAGCAAGATGAAAAGTGGATTATTGAGGGTCTTATGTGTCAATATGAGGAGTTTTTATTTTATTCTGGAGGCAATAGGGAATCACAAAGTTCGTGAGCAGAGGAACAACATGATCTCTGAGTTGTGCCTCAGGAAAATTATTTTCTCAAGAGTTGTGAAAAATGGATTAGAGAAAAATGGATTGAAAGAAAAGAAATATAAAAAAAAACAATTAGGAGATTTTTCTATAGATCTGGTGAGAAGAGATGGAGGCCTGAAATTAGAAGAGTGGGGGGAAGGGGCATAGATTAGAAGGGAATTGCTGAAGTAGAACTGATAAGACATGGTAACTGATTGAATATGGGAGATGTTGGTGAAGGAGAATGAAGAATTGATGAAACTGGGAAACTGGTAGGACTATGTACCCCCAACAGAAATAGGGGGGTTTGTAGAAATTGTGAATTTAGGATGTAAATGAATGAATGAAAAACATTTATTAAGTGCTTACAATGTGCCAAATGCTGTGCTAAACTGGGAATAGAAATATAAAAGTGGGGACTGTCTTTTCTTTCAAAGAACCCATTCTAATTAGGGAGAAACAACCCACATAGGAGAGTGGTAGTTAGGGAAAGATACTATGGTTTGCAAACTTTTTATGATGATGCCTGGAACCATAGAGGAGGAGATACTCTTTTCAGTATCTATTATTATGGTTCTGGAATTAGAGGGTGCAGATGGGGTGGGTGGAGAAATGAACTATACTATGGGGAAGATGGCAGGGGAATAAAGTGAAGCATGGAAAAAGATAATCAACATAGTTTTGGACAAGTTGAATTTGAAGGAATTATGGGGCTTTCAGTTGGTGGCATAGGACTGGGGGGTCAAAAGAGAAAGAGACCAGTTCTAGATACATAGATTTACAACCTAACAGTGATAATTGAATCAATAGGGAATAGAGGTCACCAAAGGAGAAAGTATATACAGAGAAGTGAAGTATCCAGGACAGTCTTAGTAAATACCTTTTCCATCTAAGAGTGCAGGAAGTACTGATGATTTATCAAAGGAGAATGAGAACATCTGATCAGATCAATAGGAGGAAAATCATAACCTTCAGCCATTTCAGTGAGTTATTCTGTTAAGAAGGTAAAGAACCTAGTTGTATCCCCCAAAAAAGATAGGGAAGAGAAGTGTAGAACCCCAAAGATCCCTTGGCTGTGTTGAGGTCAAGGGCAGCTTCTGTTGGGGACTCAATAATTTCCTATTTCCTATCTTTCCATCCTTCTTCCTGCTATGGCTTATAGACCAATTTATCTAGTGTTGTGGCTCTTGGAGGTATATCTATTGTCCTAAGCCTACCTTCCTGTTTGCCTCCAGCTTTTCCCTGTTCCCACTTTTGGCTACTTTGCCCTATACCTTCCCTTGTTAAGTTAAAATAAACTGTATTTTTTTTTGGAGGGGGGAAGGTCCTATTGCTTTGGGAATACTTTGGGAAAATTCCTTTTAAGTCCCGTAATTATAGGAAGGTACTAGAATAGTTACATATTTTAAGGTAGAGGGACTGTACTTTATCTTTTTATAATCCTATGACTTCCTCTGATAATAGGGATTAAGAGCTGGAAGGGATGATTATCCTGCCTAACCCTTTCATTTTTAGGGTAAGAAGGATGTCAAGCTCACGTGGTCAATAAAATAAAATGCAAACCTGGGGCTGAATCCAGGCCTTTTTCTCTCAGCTTTATGATCTCTCTACTACCCCATCAATAAGTATTGTTTGAAAACTTGGACACTGGAGAAGAGAAGTTTGGAGGGGGCCAATCCTGAACTAGTTTGCCATTTTGCCCTGTGGGAAGTTAAATAAGTGGCCTAAGTCTGGGGTGGCATCCCTGGGCCTAGGGAGTCACATAGCTTCCAGCAGACCTGTTATGCAAAATTTTCTAGCAGGGCCTGATAAGGGAAAGAACTGCTGGTGGAGTACCCTAATCAGATGCACGTTCTCATCTGGAAATGATTTGCTTCTTAAGGATAGATAGAAGCCATTCCAATCATTTGGGTTGGTCCCTAATTCCTGAGCTGGGCCCCTGCTTCAGTGTTTAAGATTCCTCTCTAATTTGTTGGGCTTTTCCCTTTCTGCATTGTAAATAACAAAACTTAACTTTGCTAGACTAGACCAGAACCCTTTAAACCAAGCTTTGAAGTCTGAAGCTTTGTAATGCATGAGCCTGCTGAAGTGCCTCAGCTCTTTTGCCGGTTTTAACCAATGAACAGTAATCAATTTTCATATCAAAGGGTGGGTGCCTGGGATTGAAGACTGGATAGATTGCTTAGCTCTGGGTTCCAGGATGCAGAAAAGTGTAGAACATCTGTGCTGGCTTCCCAGTTCCCTTAGACATTACCCATTTCTCTTTCTATCCTTGTCTCTGCCCTTCCTCCATTGCCCTTGGGGCAATTTTACAAGCCAGCCCTGATACTGAAAGACAAATGCGTTTTTATTTATTTACTTTTTGTTTTTTAAAGGAAAGACTCTTGAAGGGGATAAAGAGCCTTGTTTTTCTATTCTCCCTCACTGAAAACAAAACAACTTCTACAGACAAATTCACTCATTATTTGATGGTTATTTTCAATAATTTCAACTAATTACTGGCCAAAAAAAATATGTATTTTTTGATTCAGAAAGGTTTGTGGAAGCATTTTAGTGTAAAGCAACACCATTGCCTTGGGGTGTTGAGCCAAAATATTAGTTTTTAATGGCCAATCGGAGAGGTCTGGTTATTTTTATACAAGAGAGTCATACACTACCAGTGGAATCAGCCAGCCCAGTGAGAGCGTGGCTGTTTTGGGGCTCCCAGCATCAATAAGAAGTTTTCTATAGTTCTCAAATGGACTTGAAGATATGGGTGACCTTGAATACTGATGGTGCTGTGAAAGGGATTTGACAGAAACCAAATGCTCCCTAGATAACACATCCTGGAAATAAACAAAAAGGCTGTAGAAATTAAACAGGGAAGCTGATAAAAGACAGAAAAAATCCCTGGGGGAAATGGATTTTTTAAGAAAGTCATTTGGATTTGTGACATATTAAAAAGATACAGTGTAGACCTGTCTACTTGGGAAATAGATAAATTAAAGCACTGTGTTTCATCTCAGAAACTCATCATGGAGAGTATAGCTGTATAACAATTGCTCCCAAATGCTTTTTACTGTTACTAGAGTTTATTAAAAAATAAATCAGGGATCCACTGGGACTGTGGGAGAGTCCCCCAATGGGGATGGGTATGCGTGTGAAATTCACTGGAATTGATTTCTCAAATCATAAAATTTTCAGCTGGATTATATCTGAAAGACCATCTAGTCACCCTTTCCCCCCACAACCTTCCATCAATTTACAGAGAAGAAAGTTGAGATCCAGAGACTCTGGGCTGTTTCCCTAAGGTCAGTCAGTGGGGAGATGAAGCTCAGAATAGGATGGAGATTTTAGAGGTCAAGGTGAAGTAACTTATTTGAGGTTACATCTTCAAACCCTGTAAGTCTGACTTTCAAAGCCAATATTGTCTCTCTAATCCATATCTCCTATGATTTCTAGTTCAGTGGTCTTTTTGCTGAATTTTCTAGTTCACAGTACTCTTTTTCATATAGTCAGGAAATTAAGGATTGAAATTTTACATTTCTTAATAAAATTTATTACTTAAGGGGAAAAGTCAACAGAAAGTTTACCCCTTATATGCTGGTTCTGGAATCTGGTGTAATAATTTTAAAATTATGTTAAATTATGTTGATTCACTGATTTTTAATTATTTGATTTTATTGAAGATAAATGATACCTTTTAGAATTAATGTGTTTACTTACTATATAACATATAAACATCTGTAATTGAGAGATTTCCATGAAATTTTTGATGACTGTTCCAATTCTTAGTACTTAAGTAGGCCTCTCTTCTTTCTTGTTAAAAAAAAAATTCTATTTCTAAAAGGGCTGTGAAAAATAAGAATCTGGGGGAAAACTATGTAGGAGATAAAGAGATCAAAAAGGTTTATAGGAGTAAGCAAGATGAGTTTGCTTTTATTTTGTTTAAATGAATTTACACATTTAAAAACAAGTTGTAAATAATTTGAAGTTTATAGCTTTATAAATTATTTTTTTGTTTGTTTTTTCCCCCTTCACTTTGTTTGTTTACTTGAATGTTTTTGATGATGGTTACTAAGTTTATAATTTTTAAAAACCTCCCTAAAAAGGACTTGGAACAATGAAATAAATGTTGGTTCTAAAAGCATTCAACAGGAAATGAGAAATGATTGCTTTAAATGAATGACTAAAAATTGTGTACAAGAATTATAAATATTTTCAAAAATCCACTGACAGGCTATAACCAGAACCCAACATTTTTTAAGCATTCCAAGCTAACCATCTCATTCAGTTCCCACTCTAGAATAACTATGCTTCAGCCCAGTATTCCTGCCTGACTCCCCAATTACAGTAAAAAAAAAAAAAAAAAAAAAAAAAAAGCTTTTGGGATTGCTCTCATGGGCCAGCCTAAGGCTGCTGCTTCAGACTGTGGTATGGCATCTTGAGTCCTAGTCTTATTCTGTTTAGAGAGCTGTCCTTAAAAGGAAATTGGACCAGGGAAATAGAGTAAAAGACAATAAGGATGAAGAGCTGGTGAGGAAGGGTGTACCAAGTGCCCAAAGAGCACCAGATCTGCACTTCCACTATCAAAATCCAGTTCTGCCACTTATTACCCAGTTGACTTGGGGCAACTAAAAGCCTGAGTTTTTTTTTTTTTTTTTTTTTTTTATTACAAAAAAAGTTTAGTTGCCCCAAATCAACTGGGTAATAAATGGCAGAACTGGATTTTGGTCAATCAGAAGTCCAACTGGGTTGGACTAGATCAGAAGTCTTTGGTCTGTTAACTTTGGGAAAAATTATCTTTCATCTACCTATCTATCTACCTATCTATCTATCTATCTACCCATTCATCCATCCATCCATCTATCCATCAATACAGAGAGAGGGAGAGAGAAAAAGAGTAAGAGAGAAAAAGAGAGAGAAGAGAGAGAGAGAGAGAGAGAGAGAGAGAGAGAGAGAGAGAGAGAGAGAGAGAGACAGAGACAGAGAGAGACAGAGAGAGACAGAGAGAGAAAGAGAGAGAGACAGAGACACAGAGAGAGAGAAATAGAGAGAGAGAGAGAGAGACAAAGAGAGAGAGAGAGAGAGAGAGAGAGAGAGAGAGAGAGAGAGAAAACTGTATTCTAATGTAACTGGTTTCCTTTAGAAGCTTACTTTATTTTATGATTTAAAATTCTGATTCTGAGAAGATCCATTGATTTCACCTCTCTATAGAAGAATCTAGGGCACAACATTTTCAAGAAGCCTTAGATTAGATGATTTAAAATCTCTTCCAGTTCCAAATCTATGATTTTAAATCCAAGCCAAGGTCTTTCTGCATTCAGACAGCAGTATGGGAAAAGAAGATTGAGCCAACAACATTTGCCAGGGGTCAAGGAACTATGAGCTATAGAAGAGGTTTTGAGGGGAGCCTATAGGGTTGCAATACTATATATAGAAGATACTTGTTTGCCAAAGGAATTCTAGGAGTCACCTGCTTTTCTTTTTAAAAAAATGATTTTATTTGTTGAGACAATCAGGGTTAAGTGGCTTGTCAAGGGTCATACAAGTAGTAAATGTTAAATGTTTGAGGCTGGATTTAAATTCAGGTTCCCCCCTGACTCCAAGGGCCAGTATGGTATCCACCACATTGCCTAGCTGCCCCAAACCACCTGCTTTTCAAAGCCTATTTCACTCATGTAGCACTGATAGACCAAGTTTTCCTCTTTTTGTCATCATTATACTGGAAGATAGGAGCTATTCTTCCAAATACTTGTTTGATCATTTGATTCATTGATCCCTTTTCTCCCCACTGAAGAACCAGACTATTTTGCTCCCTGCCTGCAGCCACCATCAGTCCAGGCTATCTTTTGACTCATTTCTCTCAGCCCACTTATAGCAGAGAAATCTCTCATTGATGTCCTATTCCTGTGCTTTTGTGATATAGAGGTAACTCTGTGTCATCAGAGTGCAGTCTCTAGTAAGTCCTTCCAAACTGGAGAAGCTTTCTGAGTAGGCCGGGTGACTTCTGTCATCCAAGTACTAGTCAGTCTTGCTAAATTTGGAAAGACTCACCCATAACCAGAACACTGGCCACCAGGTGATAAATTTTGGGAGCATAACAACTCATGAAGACTGTCTTTTAAAGCATGAGTTATATCCCCCAAACTTATGATCTCCTTATTTTATTTTTAAGTTTTACTGATAACTTTTAATTTTCATGTCAACCATTTATGGAAATATTTTTTCCTTCCTTAAAAATAAACTCTCTTAAAACAAAGGAAAATGATTATATAAAATCACACAATACTGTGACCATGTCTGACGAGGACAATATGATCTTTTAACCTAATAAGCTCTCTGCTGAGAGGAGGGAGGCACATTTCACTTTCTGTTTTCAGGGATCATTATTGTTTTTTCAGTCAAACTTTCTAGTAGAGATTTTTTTTCATGTATTATAATAATTACGTGGATATGCACATACACATCCTGCATAGCTCCCCTATTTCTCTTGATGTCACCATCAATTATTTCTATCTTCATACCCCTGTTTTCTTCCTTCTTCAATTCTTCCTTCACATTGGTGTCAAAGTAGCCTTTCTAACAGACAATCCTGATTGCTACTCCTCTGTTCAGACATCTTCAGTGACTCCCCATTTGCTTACTGAATAAAATGATTAAAAATAACTAGCATTTACATAGCACATGCTATGTCCCCAGGCATTGTGCTAAGTGCTTTATAAATATAATCTTATTTGAACTTTATAACAACCTGGGAGGTAGGTGTTATTTTTGTCTCTATTTTACATATGAAGAAACTGAGACATAGCATAGTTAAATGATTTGTCTGGGGTCCCACAGCCTATACGTATTGGAGACTGTATTTGAACTCAGATCTTCCTGATTTGAGGTCCAACATTATAGCCATTTTACCACCTAGCTGCTTTTAAAATATAATCTCCTCTCTTTTTTTTCTTGCTTTTTGTGTGTATGTGAGGCAATTGGGATTAAGTTACTTATCTAGGGTCACACAGCTAGAATTGTTAAGTGTCTGAGGCCAGATTTGAACTCAGTTGCCTCCAGTGCATCCACTCCAGAGCCAGTGCTCTATCCATTGTATCATCTAGCTGCTTCATAAATA
Source organism: Sminthopsis crassicaudata (assembly GCF_048593235.1). Lineage (NCBI taxonomy): Eukaryota > Metazoa > Chordata > Mammalia > Dasyuromorphia > Dasyuridae > Sminthopsis > Sminthopsis crassicaudata. Next base: position 177,654,807 of record NC_133617.1, on the reverse strand, counting down.
TAATTTCCTTAACCTTGCATTCAAGACCTTCTGCAATTTGGCTCCTGACTACCTTTCCAACTTTATTTTTGGTACTCTTCTTGATTCTAACCAAAATGGATTCCTGGTCCTTTACTTTATTCTGCTCTTTCTTCCAGAAAGCAGCCAGGGCAGCTCAGTATATGCTTCATCCTCACATATGTCCCAGAATAGACCAAGGGAGCTGCTGTTTACTTTTATTTTGTTTGTGTAAGCCTTGCTCCATGTTTCAAATGGCTTCTGTTCATATCTCTGCCTATTGAAATCCTGCTTTTCTTTCCAGCTCAGATGCCACCTCCTCAATGAAGCCTTTCTTGATCCTCTCAGCAAGAAGTGATTCTCTCCCTTCTGAAAATTTTCAGCCTCCTCTGTTTGGCTCTCCGTATGCAATCACATTTTAACTTGTATTCTAATTATTTGTGCACTTCACTTGCCTCTTGCTGTATTGTGAATTCCTTGAGGCAGAGACTCTTGTTTTTCATCTCTGTATTCCCTGCACCAAGCATGGGGCCCTCTGTGCACATAGAAGGTGCTCGGTGAATGTTCTTGAGTCAGATTTGTTGTTCAATTCAATTTTTGCATTCCTCATTGCACCCAGCAATGACCGGCTCTATAACTAACTGCTCAATAAATATTAGTTGAGCGAATGAATATAAAATCTAGTCGCTTGATTTATCCTTTTACTTCCCAACAAGACAGGACTATTCGATATCTTTTAATACAACATCAAATCAAATCAACAAATATTTAAGAGGTCAGGATAAAAGCAGGATACAATTAACCAATTGCTGCCTACCAGAATTCTAAAGACCACATGTCCTGGCTCATTCATTTTTGCAACTTTTGGTCCTTAAGTGACTATACCACAGTATGAGGGCTGAGAATTCTTCCACATCTTTTGTTAAATCTGACCCAGTGATGCTGTGGCCACTAATGGGTCTATAATAGGCAGCTTTTCTCCAACCTCTCTTCCCTCCCCCTCCTGCCTGTGTGGGCTGTCAGCATGTGTCTTTCAATCCTAAGGTACTTCACAAGCTTTTCAAGGAAAGCCAGCGGCAACAAGAGGGCATTTGGGTTAGCGGCTTGGCCGGTATCACAGACTGGGTGATTACTGCCCTGGTGGCACTGGTGAGCGGAAGTGCTCCATTTGTAAGGTCCCAAACTGACTGACCGCACTGATGAATGCTCCTGGTCACAGCTGATTCTGTGGTTTGCACATTTACTGAATTACAAATGGAAGGCAGAGGTCAGTAATACAGTTTGCATGATGGCTCAGGTTACATAAATGACTAGTAATCACAATTTGGTGCCTTCCTGGTTTCCTTTAAAAATGATTTAAAATATTTGTTTTTGTATTGCTTTTATTTCCATACACACACACACATCACATGTACATTAAAGAAATGTATCAATGGGTAGAATAGAAGAAAAGGAGATTATATACATATATACATATGTATATATTTATGTACACATATGTGTGTAGTTTGTGTCTGTATGTGTATATACATACACATACATATATCCATATATATGTACACACACACACACATAAAGGTAATCTTCCTTCCTCCTACTCTACCCACTGTCACATTTCTTTAACAGAACAAAAAAGAAATCTGGGACAAAATCAGTTCAGCAAAGATAGCCATGCTAATTGAGCATAATAGGATATACCACATCTATAGTCCCCCACCTCTGTTAAGAAGAGAGAGAGCAGGGTGTAATTCTTTCTTTGACAACCTGATTCTACAGGACTGGGGGTGGAGGTAGAGATTTTCCAACAAGATGAAGCTTGATATTAACTAAATACTGAGAGAATTTAGGATATAACACCTGATATTTTGAAGAAATTCTACTATTATCATCTTCATTATGCTCTTGGGCAGGTCAATTTAAAAAACTGGATATTAACAAAGCCTTTCTAATCATATGAAGCCAGATGCAAATGAGAGTAATTATTTCATTTCCAAATGTAACAGGGGACGGGCCAGTGAGCTCAGATTATGCTCATTGTGATGCTCCCCTCCATGTGGATGTTTGATAAGCCTGTGGGCATTGGGAATGGAGGGTCCCGGTCCCCACTTCAGAGCATAGGTAAGAATACTATCTCTCTCTATTAAAGAAGAGCTCTTAGCTTAAGGAGAACTGGGGGTATGTACAAAGTGCTCCAGTAACTCTTTGCTTTACTGGCTGCATGGTCTCGTGAGGACGATAAATTGCCGTGAGCCTCTGGGTCAAAGAGAAGCATTAGGCCTTCTCTCACCCGAAGTCACCACAAAACCCCATCTTGTGAGACTTTGAAAAGTCAGCAGAGAAATCCAGAGACAAGAGGCCACTCAGAGTTTGCCAGTAGTGAGGATTCAGCAGATCAAAGCCGATCTTGCCAGGGAATGGGTTGTTATGGGGGAAAGTGTGCTTCAGTTGTGGGGGATATATTTGTATTTCAGTTATTGCTATATATACTAAGTATCCTTTTGGCAAAAACACATTGGTATTAATTGATTAAATAATACTGAGGCACTAATCACTGAGTCAATCAATACTAGAATGGAGACACTAACCATAACTGGAAATTAATATGTAGTAGAACACATTGGAATGGGGATTTGAACAGGTAGCATCAGAAAAATACTGGAATCCCTCAGAGGTACTCTTAGAACTTGAAGAAGACATCTTGCTTTGAGAACTTAAACTTAGTGAGAATGCTGGTTAGGATAAGGACTGTTAGAATTTATCTTTTTTTTTTTTTAATTTTATCTATCTATTCACTCATTCACTCATTCATTCATTTATTTATTTTAATCATAGCTTTTTATTTTCAAAATATATACATGGATAATTTTCAACATTCATCCCTAAAAAGCCCTGTGTTCTAACTTTTTTCCTCCCTTCCCCTAATCTCTCCCCCAGATGGCAAGCGATCCAATCTATGTTAATTAAATATGTGCAATTTCTCTATACATATTTCCATAAATATCATGCTGTACAAAAGAAGTCAGATCAAAAAAAAAAAAAAAAGGAAAAAAATGAGAAAGTAAACAAATTGCAAGCAAACAAAAACAAAAAGAATGAAAATACTATGTTGTGATCCACATTCAGTTCCCATTGTCCTCTCTTTGGGTGCAGATGGGTCTCTTCATCACAAGACCATCGGAACTGGTCTGAATCATCTCATTGTTGAAAAGAGCCACATCCATCAGAACTATTATTGTATAATCTTGCTGTTGCTGTGTAAAATGATCTCCTCATTCTGCTCATTTCACTCAGCATCAGTTCATGTAAGTCTCTCTAGGCCTTTCTAAAATCATCCTGCTGGTCATTTCTTACAGAATAATAATATTCTATAACATTCACATACCATAACTTGTTCAACTATTAGAGCTTATTAAGGCAATAAAAGTAATGGTGATAGCTGGAGGTATGCTGGTTAATGTTTAATAACTGGCTTTGTGGTAAAAAAAAAAGTATAGCTATGCATGGCACATTTTAAAGTTTATTTTTCATTTTTAACTTCATTTTCTTAAGTCTAGATAAATAAGTAAAACAAAAGTAATCAGGTTCAGTGTTTGTTGACTTTTGAAATATAAATGTTTACACTGAAAATCTAATAATTCTCTCTATCAAGCTGGTTCAAACTGGCTCCAGCACATTTCTGGTGATAGTTTTATTTTAAATAGGATTTAAGTTATCAAAGCACGTTCTCTATAATTACACTGAGAAACAGGTTGGCACAAATGTTACTATCCCCATTTTACACAGAAGTAAACTAGGTTTATAAAGGTTAGATGAGACTTAAATAAGCTACTCATCAGTACATAACTACTACTTAGTTTCTCTGACACCATTTTCCCCCTATGACATTATATCTCCCTTAATGGCATAATAGCTCAGGCTTTAAGTAGAAGGACAGAATTGGTGAGTGTGATTGTGATGTGGAGGAGAACCAAGACTAAGTCTCTCTTTCAGTCCCAAACCCTCCCTCTTTCTCTGTATGTTACCATGGTTTTGAGGATAGAGGGGTAAAAGGAAAAAAGGAGGTTGATGAAGAAAGTTAAGGACACTTTCTAGTCCAAATTTAAAAGTTGAGGGAATCATCAAGTGAATTTTCCTCATTTTAGGCCTCAGTTTCCTTATTTGTAAGGAGGCTAAACCCATACCAAAATACCTATTTTATGGCAAAGCTGGGCATAGGGTTCAGATACTCTTTATTACACTGAAATGGTCTGTTCCTTTCCCAAGTTCTATATTTGAAGCCCTCAAAGTTCGAATATAGTTCTCTCTGCCTTATGTGCTGAATGGTTTGGTTATTAATAATATTTTGGATTTTAATAGGATTTAAATCTATAAGGGTTCATATTGTTATTGTTGTTATTAAGTTGTTTCCATTCATGCCCAACTCTTTGTGACATTATTTGGTGTTTTCTTGGCAGCAATACTGGAATGGTTTGCCATTTTCTTATTCAGATCTTTTTACAGATGAGGAAATTGAGGCAAATAGATTTAAGTGATATGTCCACAGTCACACAGCTAGTATATGTTTGAATCTGGATTTGAACTCAGCCTTTCCTGATCCGGAGCCTGATACTTTTATCCACTGTACCATCTATCTGCCCTTGGGAGGGTTTATTAAGATTATCTAATATAAACAGTTTGTATTTCAGATCAAGATTCAAGGCATTATGCGACTTGTTCAAATTTATACTATCAATTGATCAATCACAAGAATTTTATTAAGTTTTTATTCCTCTGTCAGTCATTGTGCTAGGCATTAGTGATACAAAGACAAAAGTGAGTCTTCTTCCTTAAGAAACTAATATTTTAATATTAGGGGTTATAGCACAGACAACTAGGGTGGAGAAGTTAATCCCTGACAAATCCATTGCCAGGTGCACCACCTTCCCTGTCTTCCCTCCCCCAGGCATGTTGATGTAATTACAGAAAATAAGAACAATAGAAATAGTGAGGTGTTAATATATTAAAGGAAGTTCAAAGACTTGTTCATTTTATGATGTGTGAAGAAGTTTGCCAGATAAAAGTACAAGGGCAGTTTACCACTGGTTGGCCAAAAGATTGGTCATGTCCTTTAAAAAGCTAAGTTTGCCAGTGATGGAAAAAAAAAAAAAATCAGTGGTCAATGCAATGGAGACAGGGAGCAGCTCTGTAGAGTGTAACTCCTAAACTTGAGGGGAGATAGTGTGGGTGAGAATTAATATTTGTTGTCATATGGGACAACAAGCATCAATGGGAGAGGAGGAGGGATAAAATCAATCAAATTTGGGGTGTCTTTATAACCACAGCTCTTTCTAACTACATAGTGAACCATGCAGAACCAATTGCAGTGTACCTGTATATGTTCAAGATTCTCTCCAAAGTACTTCCCTTACACATCTTCATGAACTTTTTTCTGAGGCAATTGGGGTTAAGTGAATTGCCCAAATTTGAATTCAGGTCCTCCTAATTTTAGGGCTGGTGCACTATCCAATGCACCACCTATCTGCCCTGTCATCTTCATGATTCTTTTAGAAGATGTCTCCATCGTCTCTCCCCATGGAGATGTTGCATCAGTTGAGCAAACTGATCAGATCTATGCATATACAAGACCCTCATTACATGTTTTCCCATAAATTGCTAACAGGATGTTTTTCCAACATATTATGTATGGGCTTTCTTCTAGATCCCTGGTCATTGTGTAGTTATTATTTGACCAGGCAGGTCATCCCCCACTTTTTTTTTTTTTTTTTTTTTTGCTTCCTGTCATGCATTTTTCTGATAACATCATTTATATTCCTATACAATTCCTTAGTTGTTATGTATTGCAGCCTGCTCGTATCTATCATACATCTTTCTATTTATCTTCGAGACATTGTAGTATTCCATAGCTCACAATCATGAAAGGATATCACAGTCTCTAAAGAATCCAACTTGTATATGACCCAAAGGGCAATCAAGAGACAAATAATAGATATTAATAGGAATAGCACATTACCAATGAGGACTCAGATGCAAGAAGGGGCAGAAAATTTTTTTTCCAGATGTCATCCAGGAAAAGGAAGTGGTCTAGGCTCCCAGGAAAAATGAGGGATAATGGGTACACAATTCAGCGCTACCTTGAGTGAACAAAAAAATGAAGACTTTTGGCATGATAGACAGTTATAGATGAGTTATAGGAGAATCAGGCCAGGGTCACATAGAATGACAAAAGTTGGATTGATTAATTCATGGATTCATAGAATTATTGAGGTCTAGTAGAAAGAAAACTGGATTTGGAGTCAGGAGACAAGAATTAGAGTTCTACTCTGATACTTATTATTTCTGTGATCTCAGGCAATATCTCTAAGTCTCAGGTTCCTCATCAATGAAATGGGGTTAATAATAATTAACATAATAGTAACTTACCTAACAGATCATCTTGTGTTGTTATGTATGTTGACGCATTGTGGATGTGAAAGGACTTTGTAAATGATTTATTGATATCCAAGTGTATAATATTCCTTGTTGTTAGGGGTAGGGGAAATGTTAGTGGTATCTTTCTTTAATCAACTGAAATGATTGCTAAATGATTAATAGAAAGAGCTGGACCAAGTCCAATGTGATATTCATTCATTGTTCATCCATTTAATAAATATTTACAGAATACATCTGGGCCATGAATTATGCTAATTGCTAGTAAGATTTAAAAAAATTCCTGCCTTCATGGAGCTTCCATTTTACTAGGGGAATTTACATTCCGTGTATAGTATGATCATCATAGATACCTGAGCTGAAAGGTCTTAGTTTATTTTAGGTTAGAATCTCAAACTGAAATTCAATGAATGCTGAAATTTTCCCATTGGTTTAGGAGTTGAAATCAGATCCAGCTTTTGGTTGATTTTGGCTTTCATCTGGAGTCATGGGAGACAAGATTTCAAATGGAAAGAATGCGTAACCCTTATCTTTCACCCGCTGTTGAATCTAGTGCTTACATGCCTGATCATTATTGAACTGCAGGTGCAGGATGTCACAAATGTATCATTGCTGAACTACGGTTTCCTGCTCCCATTAGTCATATGGTCCAGGAAACAGAAGAATTCCATTGTGAAGAGTGCTCTGGTAGGCTTATAAGCTTGATATTTATAGTGCTGAAGGGACTTGGATTGGGATGCAGATTACAAGATAGCATTGTGAGTTATATCATCCAGTAGTAGCTTAATAGTGAAAGCTGCTCCAGACACCTCTCAAACTTACACTCTACACTGATACAGTGGAAAGTGTGCTGGCTCTCATGTTAAGTTAACCTGTATTCAAATTCACACTCTCCATTGACCATCTGTGTGATCATGGGCAAGTAACAACTTATCTGGATTCCAACTGTAAAATAGATTGGATGGCTGTTAAGTTTCTTTAAGTGGAATCAAGAAGATTCATCTTCATAAGTTAAAATCTAGCTTTAGACACTAGTTGTGTGTTGTTAGGCAAGTTACTTAACTCTGTTTGCTTTGGTTTTCTCATCTGTAAAATGATCTGTACTACTTCAGTATTTTTGCCAAGAAAACCCCCAAAAGGGGTCATGAAAAACCAGACACAAGAGAACAACAGCAAACGCGTTTTCTACCAACTCTAAATCTATGATCCTATTAGCTCTAAAATGGGAATGACAAACTCAATATTTTGAGATCAAATTTAATGCACAAATTTAGTGAGATTCTTATAAAGTCCAATTTACTTTACTTTCTTACATATTACAGCAGTTAAAGTTACTTCACTTATGTTATATTAAGGTTGTATAAGGGTCTGACTTTCTGAAATTGCATTTAAGAAGTATAAGGAATTTTTTTAAAAGTCCCATCATCCAGCCCTTATCAATGTATACAAATGCTTGAGATTTTAAAGTTGAACAATTAAATTTTTGGTTTTAATATTAAATCTATAAAAATTAAATATACTTCAAAATGTATATTCTAAGGCAGATTATTAAAATGACTTGTCTTGAACCTAGAAAATAGGTTCAAAAATTGTTAGGTTCTTACTAAGTGCTAATGAGATAATGAGATATTAGGTTCTTACTAAGTGCTAAGTCAGTACTTAACAATTCTCTAGTTCTGGCCTTTGGGGGGGAGTTTTACCCCTTTGAACTTCTGGGGACAAGCTTACATGTTTAAGAGGAGAAAGTCCATTGGTTGAAGTATTTTTTCCCAGAAGCCCCTGAGTTATTCCACGCCCATTCTCTGGGAGGATAAAAGAAGCAACACTGAGCAAGGGACAAGAGTCTACTCTAGGTCAGAGTTGGGACGGCTCTCTACAGGAAGAAGTCTGGCCGAGGGATTGAGTTGAGACAGCAGATCTCCTCCCAGAGAGCGATAGGCAATTTCTGGAGACAACAGAACATTACAAAAAATGACTAAACTTGTTTCCCTATCTTCAGTCTAGAGATAAAGGACTATTAGGAAGGAATGTTGGCTTTGCACCTGTATCCCCCTTGTTAGAAGAGAGGCTTTAAGGGGAGAATGAAGAATATATAATGAGGGCTTGATGGATTCTTTTGTTGATTGTCTAGTCTTAAGAAAGTGTGTACATTTTTTCCCTGAGAGTCAGTTGATAAACTTTTACAAGTATGCCATTGTACAATACATACAAGAAGGGAACTTTTGAAGGAACGGCTCTAGCAGACCAAGGAGTTTCTCCTAATCTGTGGCAACTCCTAGCCTCTGTCTCCAGTCAATTACCTTGTATGATGATTGGTATTAAGAGCAATGGGCATCAATACAATTTTAAAACAATGTGTATTCTGTGTGTGGTTTGTCTATAAAGTAATATAACTGGTTTGTTAACCAAAATTGCCTTCAAACCTGCATATAAACTTCATAGAGAAAAGTAGCTGGGAATTTTATGGTCTCACTACTTTATGTTCCAAACTTGCTTTAGTTACTAGATATCTATAATCACTTTGAGCTTTTTTTTTTTTTTTTTTTTTTTTTTTTTTAAAGCCAAAAGCAAAAAATCTATCCTTAAGGGAGGAATAATTTGCCGCCGAAGAGATTATTCTAAAGAAATGCCCCAGGTTCCCAAGACATTTCCAAGAGGGAAATTATAGTAGTATTTGGACCATCATTTATTTGATTAGGGTTTTTTTGATTTGATTAGTTCTCCCAAAGAGATTATCTAAAACTCTAAAATAGCAATCATTTGAATGTGTAAGTTCTGTTGTTATTGTTTTAAAATCAATTACATCCTTTTCTAGTCATTCTGTTTCATTTCACATAATAATTTCATTTATTCAATAAATGTTTATAAATTCCATGAAATAATTTCTGCCCCCAAAAAGTTTTCATCCTATAGAAACAGACATGAAACCTGAAAATCTAAATCTATACAAAATAAATACAAGGTAATTGACTGGAGACAGAGGCTAGGAGTTGCCACAGATTAGGAGAAACTCCTTGGTCTGCTAGAGCCGTTCCTTCAAAAGTTCCCTTCTTGTATGTATTGTACAATGGCATACTTGTAAAAGTTTATCAACTGACTCTCAGGAAAAAAATGTACACACTTTCTTAAGACTAGACAATCAACAAAAGAATCCATCAAGCCCTCATTAATATCCCAGGTGTAAACACTCACACAGAAAATTTAACAATTGGTGGTCACAAATGCTGGAGCTGACTCCAGGATACTCCTGGTACGTTATCTATTTGCATGTTGGCTCCTTCCTTAAAATGGAAGCTCTTTAGGGTCAGGGGTTGTTTTTTTATTATTTTGTATTCCCAGGGCTAGATATAATCTTTATAGTAAGGGCTTAATAAATCCTTGTTTATTAATTGCTTGGTATTTGAACCAAGCTTTGTAGAAAGCTAGCAGGTTAGAGTGTTGAAAGGTGAGAAGAGAAGACTTCAAAAGGCACCAAGAAAGACACAGTGCCTACCTTCATGGGGCTTTAAAACCTGAAAAGGGAAATTAATGAAGATACAAAAATAGCTTTAACAATCCATTGCTGGAATGGATCGATTGGAAGATAAGTCAGATATTTCAACCCTTGCCTGTCAACATGAACTCCCTTTTTGAGGCAGAAAGCAACAATTGCCATCAGCTAATAAATTTTAAAAAAATATGAATATAAATGGAGAAAACTAGAAGGTGGAGCAATGGATAGAGTATAGACCTGGGGTCAGGAAGACTTTAGGTTAAAACTGGCCTTAAACAAGTACTAGTAGTATGACTTTGGATAAGGCAGTTAACTTCTACCTCAGTTTCTCATCTGTAAAAAAATCCATAATAGTAACACCTACCTCCTTAGGGTTATTGTAAGGATCAAATGGATAATATTTGTAAAGCACTTTGCAAACCTTAACACTGCATATAAATGTTATTAACCATGCCAGACTGAGATCTTAAAGATTCATAATGTTCTCCTGGACCTTTCTAGTAATTTTAGCAAGATTATTGGGTAATTTTGTGTTTGTGGATAAATACTGAGAGTACTCAGGCAGGGGTAGATTTTTCCATTTCCTTAGTGTAGCCGTTGGTGCTCACAGGTGGGAAACATAGCCTTACCAATTATGATGGGTTCTGGTGAATAATTTTGTAGGCCTGTAACTTTCTGAACTGGCAAAACTGGTTCCTAAAATGGTTTTCATAAGAATGGATCATTTCATTGCATTACTGGCTAAGTAAGTATCACTTGGCAGGATGTGGGACTTGTGCACATACCAGTCCTACCAAGAGGTAGGATTGTAGAAATACTATAAAACCTACACTGAAATTCTGGAGATGGAAGGGATCTTAGAGAATATCTAATTTACTTCTTCCCTTTCCTCCAACTTCTTTCATTTCTAAAAAATGTATTCATTGAAAAAAGTATTTTTATTATTTTTATCTCACCTTAATTTCCAAACCCATCCCTTCTTTTCCCACTTTCTTCAAATCAATCCTTGTAATGACAATTTAAAAAAAAAGGAGGAAAAATAGCTGTTTGACAAAACCAATTAACACATCGACTGGATCTGGTAGAATATTGATTATTTTACATTTGCCACTGCAAAGAAGGGGTGGGGAGTATTGTTGTTCAGTAGCTTCAGCCCATTTTGGAGTTTTCTTGGCAAAGAAACTGGGGTGGCTTGCCATTTCCTTCTTTAGGTCATTTGGATGAGGAAACTGAGTTAAGAAATGTTTCCAGGATTAACTTTTATTTTATAGATAAAGGGACTGAGGACCACAATGATAAAGTGATTTCCCTAAGATAACAGTGGTAGAAGCAGGACTGAAATCCAACTTTCTTCACCCATAGTTGGGTGTACTTTTTATTATTACACTGTACATGCTATTTCTCTTACCTAGAATTATTGAATCATGAAATTAGAGAGGCGGAAAAGGAATTCAGAATTCAGCTAGTTCAACTTTCTGTCCCAAGTGGGAGCCTCAGCTACAGCATTCTTGACAAGTGGTCATTCAGTCTCTATGAAGCTTACAAAGGTGCTAAGTAGTGTCGCGTGCATATCACCAACATGAGCTAGCATACTATAGGGGTAGCATTACCATTAGTGTCAATGATGCTCACTAGGATATATGCACACATCCCCAGGCATGCCCAGGGCAAGCTCTTATCAAAACTGGGATGACATCACCTCTCAAGACAGTTCATTCCATTTCTGGACAGCTCAAAGTGTAAAGATATTTTTTTGTCCTGTAAACCTGAAGTCTGCCTCTCAGTAATTTCTACCTTTAAGTCCTCATTCTACATTCAGGGCTCAGGAAAGGTCCAATTTAATCTTTCTTCTATATAATAACTACATTATGCATATATAATAAACAAATATTTCAGTATAAAAATAATGTCTCCTCTGAGTAGTCTTTGCTCATGCCTATGTCTTCTTTGCGCTCCCAAATTCCTCACTTCATCTATCCATCCCTGTAGTTATCCCTGTTTTTGCTTGGTGATCTCATAGACTCCCACAGAATCATCTCTATGCTGATGATTCTCTCATATATTTATCTAACCCAAACTTTTCTGCTAACTTCCCTGACTCATATTCCTCACTGCCTATCAGACATCTCAAACTGGAAGTCCAGTGGGTATCTTAGACTCACCATGTCCAAAATTTAACTCATCTTTCCCCCTAACCCCTTCCTCTCTTCTAACTTCTTTATTACTATTGAGGGTACCACCATCCTCCCAGTCATCCTCATGGGTGTCATCCTCAACTCCTTGCTCTTTCTCACCCCCATATTCAAGGGACATTGTTGTCAAGGTACATTGATTTTATATTGGGCAGCATATGTCAAACACACAGGCTTCTCCCCTCTGATACTTCTATTACTCAAGGACAGGCTCTCATCTCCTAAACTTTGGCAATAGCCTCTTGGTTGGTCTTCCTGCCATAAATGTCTCCCCCTTTCAGTTCATGCTCTACTTGGTTTTCAAAGTGAACTTTCCAAAGCACAGATCTGACCTTGTCACTGCCTGGCCTTTCTAGCCCATTTAATTGTAGTGACTCTCTAACACCTCTAGGATGAAATATAAAATTCTGTGGTATTCAAATGTGGGTCCTTCATAACCTGCATTTTGCCATCCTCTCCTTCTTCCTTCCAATCTTTTCTTCACTGCCCTACTTCACCCACATATTCTTCCATTTAATGACACTGGCTTCCTTGCTATTTCTTGAGTAAGATATTTCATCCCCTGATTCTGATTTCCCACTGGAATGCTCTCCTTCTTCTTCTCTATCTCCTGGTTTTCCTGGCTGCTTTCAACTCCCAGTTAAAATTCCATCCTTGGGGCAGCTAGGTGGTGTAGTAGAGCACCAGCCCTTGAGTCAGGAGGACCTGAGTTCAAATCTGACCTCAGACACTTTACACTTCCTAGCTGTGTGATCCCGGGCAAGTCACTTCACCCCAATTGCCTCAGCAAAAAACCCCAAAAAACAAACATAAAATACTATTCTTCACAGGAAGCCTTTCTCTACCTCCCTTAATTCTTATGCCTTCTCTCTGAGGATTATTTTGTGTCTGTTCTCATATATAGCTTATTGTTTTCCTCATTAGAATCTTTGTGAATATGGATTGTCATTTTATTTTCTTTGTACATCCAGTGCACACATAGTAGTCACTTAATAAAATTTTATTGACTGACTAGCTAAGCATTCCAAGCTCCTTCAACATCTCTGGTTCTTTGAGCCAATTTTTTATTCATTTCAAGGTCAACTTTCCTCTGTAAAGTTATTGTGTGGGTGTTTTTAATTTCAGTAGCAGATAGGAGTATGTGGAGAAGAGAAAGGGAAGAATGAATCTTAGTCTTGGGTCCAAGGACTGCCTTGCATCATTAGGAGAAAGGGTGGCCAAATGAAGGGAAGCTATCTTCCTTCTTTCTGATTAACTACACAATAGGGGTAGGATGCTCTTTTTAGACACTTGATTGGAGGTCCAGAATTTAAACTAATGCCAATATTTTGCTTCAACTCCTTAGAGGTGAGGCAGCTTATGAGGTAAAGCAGTGACATAGGAATAGGTCCTGCCTTCTACCTTTGGCTTGAAATTCTCTTGGCTTCTCTTTCCTCAGCTATAAACTGGAGCCATAATATTACTGATTTATCTCTCCATGTATTATGAAGAATACTTCATAAAATTGGTTGTAAAGCACTTGGCAAATGCACTCCTTCTATATATAATGCTGAATAAAGGCTATACTTTCCTTATCACTTTCAAAATTTAATGTCTTATGGGCTCTTTTATTGAAAGGTCCTTTTTTTGGGTAGTATCCTTCTTCCCAGGCTTCATCTTTTCCTTCTCTTTGGATTTCCTTCCCTTAGAACAAAGTACATAGTTGACCTTTGCTCAACAGTAGATGAAACCCAAAGATAATCAAGGGGTAAGAGTGTAGAGGTCCTCAAGTTTTTTAAATAGGGGGCTAGTTCACTGTCCTCAGACTGTTAGAAGGCTGGACTATAGTAAAAACAAAATCTCACTCTGTCTCTGCTCCTCAGCCCATTTGCCATAACCCGGCAGACTACATAAACGTTCTCAGTGGGCCGCATCTGGCCCGTGGGCCATAGCTTGAGAACCCCTGGATAGAGGAAGGAGTCAGTTACCTCAGGTGAGATCTTGTTACATTTTCTAGTTTTTGCTTCCCAAGTTAATATTCTAGTGATGGACTTGTATGGTGACATGGATCGGGACCAGTTTTGGAGTCATGAAGACCCTATACAAACATTGTAACTATGAGCAAACTTTTCAGTAAATTAAGAATAAAGAGAATATTATAGCTAAAAAGCACCTCAGAGGCTGTCTGGTCTAGCTTCTTCATGTCACAGATGAGGAAAATAAGGCTGAGGCAGGTTGCCAATCAAAAAACATTTATTAAGCATTTACTATGTGCTAAGTTCTATGATAAGCATTGAGGAAATAAAGACAAAAGTGACAGTTCCAATGCAGTAGACATTAGTCAATTAACATTTATTAAACACCTAGTAGTTTCCAGGCACTATGCTAAGTGCTGGGAACACAGAAAGAAGCAAAAGACAGTCTGAGCACAACGAGCTCACAATGTATATATAATGGTGGTTTGCTGTATGGGGAGATCCCTCCAGCTTCCTAAGATGGTATCCCCCATGTGGAGAATGCTGAGGAACTGTTTCCTGGGAAATTGTGGGAAATACCTTGGAGAGACCAGAGGCTTGTGTGGATATTCTGCAACTGGTTCTGGTTGCTACTACTTGATAAAGTGTTTTAAATTTCAGCCTTCTGATCGTTGTTTCTGTACTCTTGGAGTATCTCAGTGAACCATGAAAGGAGAATGGCCTATGACTTTGTGTGTTTAAAAGCTATAGAGGGTTCCTTTTGTCCCCAAGTTCAGGTATGCAGCCAATGCAACATCAATACCCTGTAGAACATCAATAGTCCTCAATGATCCTGGAAGTGTCCTTCAGGATCTCAGCCCAGTGCTAGCCAAGAGACAAGTTTGTTTAACATTCATGTTGATATCAATGCCATATAGGATCTGAATTAAATTTTGGGCCTAATCCCTCAGAGCCTGAGGTTTACAGGTGTATTATGACCTCAAGATGTTGGGAGAAATGTTTGTAATTTGTTCTTGCCATATCCTTAAAGTAATTGTCCCTTTGAAAAAGCCACCTAGTAATAAATGACTGAATGGAACTAGGCACTAGTCCTTAGCAAATGGGAGGCACACAGCTGGTGGGGGCTCAAGCAAATGGTAGAGAAAAAAAGACACTCATTAACTACTCAGGGTACCTTAGAACCCTGAAGGAAATTCTGAGGCCAGAAAGGAAGGAATTCATTCCAGGTACTGAGGACAACCATCAGAAAGGAAGAGATAGAAAATGGAATTTCTTATGTTTTGAACAGTGAGGAGGCTTGTATGGTTGTTCTGTAGAATACAGGAAGATCAAAGTGTAAGAAGACTGGTAGGAAAGGGATAGTTTATGAAAAACTTTAAATATGAAATAGAGAAGTTTATATTTCATCCTTGAGGCAATAGGAGCAATAGGCAATAGGAGACTTGTGAAGAGTGAGGTGGAGGGGGAATTTGAATCCAGGTTCTTTGACCCAATCAATGCTATTTCTACCCTACTATATTGTGATGTAAGTAACTCTGTAAAGACTGTAAATTCCCATTGAGTTGGAATTGCAATGTGTGTCAGTGAGGGGAGTTACCATGCTGGGAGTTCCTCACTTGGATGGAATCAAAAGTTTAGATTAACTCCACCCTCTCAAACAAAACAAAACAAAACCCCTCCAACTCCCAAACCTATTGGGAACTTGGAGTCAAGAAGATGCAGGCTTTAGCTATATAACTTGGTTAAGTCATGTAACCTATTTCAATTTCAGTTTCTACATAATAGGATTAATAATGGCACTTGACTCAGAAATTTATCAGGAGGATCAAAGACAATATTCTATATAAAGTATTTTACAAATCTATGTGAATGTGAGTTATTATTATTAGGAAGTATAAAATGAAGCAGTTTTGTTTTTCAAAGCTCCCAAGTGTGACACAACATTATGTATGTATATTGGTGACCAAAGCAGGAAAACCCCCCAGTAAACCACAAACTTTATTCACGTGTGAAGCATTTTGAAATAAGCCCCATGACCAGAATAATTGCTGCATTAAGTCAGTGTTCACTGTAGCAGCAGAACTGGTCAGCCAATATTTTGCCTTGGAGTCTGTCCCTTAAGTGATTAACTCTTGACCCTTTTCTTTCAGACCTGCAGAAGTTTGCCAGAAAGTGTTCTTTTGTGCCAGTTAGTCCTTAATATTTCCTTCTGGGCTGCCTCAGCTTATTTTTTTCTTAAACATTATATATATATATATATATATATATATATATATATATACCATTAATCCTTTTTTTTTTTATACTAAGCATCTTTAGATAAAGATTAAATTTGGAATCCTTTCAAAACCTTCTTGTAAAGAGTAGAAATGTGTTAAGACTGGTGTAATGACATATTCGAGGAGAGTGAACCTATTATTGCCTTCTTAACAAGAAAATCATAGCAGCTAAATGATGTAGTGAATAGAACACAGAAACTAAGTCAGTGGGATCTGAGTTCAAAACCAGCCTCTAGTTTCATTTTTTTTTTTCTTTTTTTTTCTGAGGCTGGGGTTAAGTGACTTGCCCAGGGTCACACAGCTAGGAAGTGTTAAGTGTCTAAGACCAGATTTGAACTCGGGTCCTCCTGAATTCAGGGCTGGTGCTCTATCCACTGTGCCATCTAGCTGCCCCTCTAGTTTAATTTCTAACAGAGATTACCTATAGAACTTTCCTGCTTTGACAGACTGAATTGATTAGAGTACATTCTTTATTCTTTCCCCTTTTCAACCCTTGTCTTTATATCTTTGTTCCTATAGCTTTCTTTCTTTTTAAAAAAACATTATTATTTATTTTGTTAAATTCATCTTTCTCTTTTTAAAACATTTTTATTTATTTTGTTAAATTTTTTCCAATTACATTTATTTTCACAACGAAAATAACTTGGCACTTCCTTTTTTTTTTTTTTTTTTTTTTTTTTTTGGAGGGTGAAGAAAGTAGGTGAAAATGGACAGTGGGGGTAGCAGCTGACCAGGAAACTGGATAACAGTAGACTAAGCTGTCTTTCTAAACACATCACAGTATATATGCAAAAGGATATTTCACTGAAGAACTTCAAAGCAATTGAAATATCCCCTCCCCACCCCCACTCCCCATCCCCCACATACACTTTGGAGAGCTATTCTGTTCTGCAAAAAATGCTCCACCATTCTGAAGGTTAATTTCCTGATCACAAGGAAATAGGACAAGGAACCAGGCTCATAGCCACTAGAGAAATGTAACAGTGACCTTTTCCTCGAAAGCTTGCCAGCAGGCCAGAATGCAGAAGGGAGTCAGTTATATTTTAGCAAACTGGGCTTTGCTGGCACATAGCAGTTCTTCCTTTATCAGAGAGAATGGAAAATTTTTCAGGTAAGACAAGGTAAACAGAAGTTGCTAAAATTAAGAGCAAGACAAAAAAAGCATGTATTAGAGACACAGGCCCATGTGAGATTGTGATATTCACAGTAATTTGTAGATTGTTGTCCTGCAAGGGTGAGGGAAAGGAGAAGGGACAGTGGTCTTTTGTGTTTGGATTTAGCAGTTTTGCACTAAAGATCCCTTAGGAATCCTGGCCTTCAGGTTCTTCTGCACTCCACTGATTCTTACATACTGTACATACTGTAATTAAAGGCTTGGGACTTCAGCTCTTCAAGAATCAAGTCACCTCAGGTTAGAAAGAAAGGCTCTTAATTGCTCTTCTACAAAGTGTCCATTAGAGCCTCACCCACTCTTGAAAAGTCACATTTATTTCTGAATGATGTGCCAAGATGAGAACATGTGGTGCACTTGTGTTATGTGTATAGGAGAGCTGTTGAAAACATTTTGGGTAAAGTTTGCAGCCTTGGAAAAAACCAGGATTTAAAAAATTCCTTAAATGCATGAAAGAGGTGGTATGGCCCAAGAAAAGTTGCTTTAGAATAAGTCTTGAAGGATGATTTTTTTTTTGCTCTCTTTTTGACTTGCTGAAAGACCTAGGGCAAACCTTAGTATAACAGAGAGAAGGTGGGCTGGCTTCCTTGTGAGTAAACAGTAATAGTCCCAAAGCCTAAAAATACACTGGATAAATAATCAGTATCAACAGGACAGATTTACTTGGAAGAGAGTATGTTCCTCGTGATGACTGGGCCTTTGTGGCACATGATATTTTGAATTAGCTTGTCTTTATTCTTCCTATTTTTTAAAAAAAAGCCAAGAAACTTTAAAAGTAAACTTCCACTCTCCCATAACATTTTTAGTCTATATCCTGGTGGATCTTTGCTTCCTACCCACCCCCAATTCTATTTCCTTCAGTCCCTGCATTCTTCCTATTGACCTAGCCTCTTATTTTCAAAAAACCAAAAAACCAAAACAAAACAAAAAGACAAAACCAATCAGATAATAACTCTAGTCTCATTGAGTCAAATTTAGGTCATCTTTTATTTGGTCAAAACACATCCTCACTGGCAAAAACTCACTCCCTTATTATTCAGCAGCACACATATTGTTTTGCTTACAGCTGTGTTGCATTTTATGTTCTCATATAAATGTTATGCCTAGATGATAACTAAAACAAAGTGGACTCAATTTACTTGAAAAATAATGGGAGAGTAGGTTCATTCCATCTGCTTTCCTTCTAGTTCTTCTTTTTCTCCAAAGGGCTTTTGCCCTAAATTACTCTTTGGCTAACGTGTCCTGTGCTGTTTCTGTAGGAAGTTAACTCATTAGGCTGCATAGAAAACTCAGGCAAGGAAAAGGATGAAAACACAAAATATATTTTTCTAAACCAGTTTTTTTTTTCAGGAAAGTTGCAAATATTCAACATAACCTCTTAGTTTCTAGTTTTTTGCTTTAACAAAAAGAACTGCTATTAATATTTTTATACATATGGACTATGTTTTGCTTTCTTTGATCTCTTTGGGCATATAGATCTACTTGTGATGTCTCTGGTTCCAAGGGTAGAATGCATAGTTTCATGACTTTTCAGGCATATCTCCAAATTGCTTTTCAAAGTGGTTGGACAAATTTCCATATGCACCAACAATGTGCCTCTTTTCTGGCAACCTTCCAACAACAGTCATTTTTCTTTTCTGTTACCTTTACCAATCTAATGGATATAAGGTAGAATCTCAGAGTTGTTTTAATTTCAATTCTCTAATTACCATTGATTTAGAATATTTTTCATATATTGATCACTTGGATTTCTTCATTTGAAAAATGCCTATTTACAAGTAATTGAAAATTAAGTGTATAACCATCAGTTGGTGAATGGATGAAAATTATGGTATATGGTATACCATATGGTATATGGTATATGTAATGGAATATTATTGTTCTATAAGAAATAATGAGCTAGCTGGTTTCAGAAAAGCCTAGAAAGATTTTCATGAACTGATACTGAGTGAAGTGAGAACCAGGAGAACATTGTATACAATAACAAGATTATGTGATGGCTCTTTTCAACAATGAGGTGATTCAAAGCAATTCCAATAGACTTATGATGGAAAATGCCATTATGAAGACTGAACATAGATTAAAGCACAGTAGTTTTACTTTTTTTGTTTGGTTGTTTTTTCCTTTCTTGTTTTTTTTTTTTTTACCCTTTTGATTTGATTTGAAGTTTTTTGCTCAGCTTTACAAAATATGGGCATATCTTTAGAACATTTAACCTATGTCAGATTGTTTGCTGTCTTGGGGAGGGGTGAGGACAGGAAGAAAAAAATTTGGAACATAAGGTTTTGCAAAGTGAATGTTGCAAACTATCTTTGCATGCAAAATGCAAAACTAAATTATTAAAAAATCCTAACAACCTACTTCTACCTAATAAAGTCTGTTCCTAGGATCACAAATTTAGAACTGGAAGGAACCTCAGAAGCTGCCTAGTCTAATCCTGTGATTTTACAGATGAGCAGATTAAAGTCCAGGAAAGTCAGTCATTTTCCTAGAATCACATAAATTTTTTTTAAAAAGGGGAGAGATGGGGGCAGCTAGGTGGCACAGTGGATAGAACACCAGCCCTGAATTCAGGAGGACCCCAGTCCAAATCTGGTCTCAGACACTTAACACTTCCTAGCTATGTGACCCTGGGCAAGTCACTTAACCCTAGCCTCAGGGGGAAAAAAAAAGGGGGGGGGAGAGATGGGATCTGAACTTAGATCTTGTGCGCCAATTACATTTCCTAAAAACATTTCAGCAAAATAGACTCAAGTTACATGATTACAACTGAAGCCCATAATGTTTTCATCCTTTGTAGTTTACCAATTGTTAACAGAAAAGAAGGATGTGACTTTAAACGTTGCTTGCAACTTTGTTAGCAATATGGTCCTTTGTTTTTGACTTTCCCTTTATCTTTATTGATACTGTTGCAATTATTGTGGATGTTATTTTTTGATCATTTTCTTTATTTGCACCACTTCATTCAGATCTTCTCATGTCTCTAATAATAGAAATAGCTAACATTTATATAGTACTTTAAGGTTTGCAAAACCCTGTTCCCTCATGGGAATAAGGGGTGCTCAGAGAGGATCAGTACCTCTAGTGGGGGAACTTATTGAGCTCTTTTCAGGGTGCTCATACAGCTTAGGGATCTATCTTTCACCAAACTCTTACCTGTGGTTCCAAGAAGCTGTAGTATATACAGCAGCCATACTCCAGTAAAACTGTCTTCGAAGATGGATTAAACCAGGTTGAGTTTAGATGAAGGATCTCAGATCCATCAATGAGTTATGGAGATATCTACCCCAAGTGTGAACACTTCCTATGATGGAATAGATAGATGAGAACAATTTGTTTCAATGGCCATGAAGGCAGCTGCAGCAGGGGCTGTGGAGCACTTAGAGCTTTGTCAGTCATGGAAGATGCCAAAGTCATTCACTGCATCCTGGGCCATCACCAGTCATCCTGAATCTTGTCTTGCCATTCGACTTGAATGACTCAGGAAGAGAGAGTGAGTCTGAAGTGTAACTCTGTCTCACTGAAATTTAATTCGTGCATAAGTCAAGACACCACACCATAGTATTATTGGTAGTCTTTGAAAACAAAGGATATACCTAGATTATATTATTTGAGGTCCATATTTTTCTCCTGTTTCTAATAACGGCCAGCTTTTTTTTATAGCACTTTATGTTTCACAATGTTCTTTACCCATATTATTTCATTTAATATTTACAAGGATCCTATAAAGTAAGTGCTCTTATAGATTCTCATTTTTCCAGAAGAGGAAGCTCAGGTGGAGAGAAGTTAAATGATTTTTGCTCAGGGTAAGATCCTGAGACAGGATTTGAACTTAGTCTACTTGGTGCTATCTAGTGTTCTATTCTTAATTCTTCACATTTGTTATTCTTTATGACACAGTAATTTTTTCATTGTTAGGATAATAATCCATACTTTGGGGTTTCCAAAGTATTTTCCCATGTTATATCATTTGAACTTCACAATAACTCTGAGATTGGTACTAGATTAGTATCCTCTTTTAATAGATGGAGAAACTAAGACTCGGGGAGATCAAGTGAATATTGCCCATGCTTGTCCAATCAGCAAGTATCAGAGATTAGGGTTCAACCAAGGTTTCTGTTGCCAATAAGTACAGGGCTCTACATGTGATACCAACATCAAAGATTCTCCAACCCCTAGATGAGAATGGTCTCCTAATACCGAAGAGGTTTCTATTCCAACGAGTCATCAGACAATTCCAATAGTTTTGTGATGAAGAGAGCCATCTGCATCCAGAGAAAGGACTAT
Organism: Sminthopsis crassicaudata; assembly: GCF_048593235.1. Classification (NCBI taxonomy): domain Eukaryota; kingdom Metazoa; phylum Chordata; class Mammalia; order Dasyuromorphia; family Dasyuridae; genus Sminthopsis; species Sminthopsis crassicaudata. The sequence goes on along the minus strand of NC_133617.1, from coordinate 177,633,007 downwards.
GGGAACTGAATGTGGACTACAACATCACATTTTAACCTTTTTTGTTGTTGTTTGCTTCATTTTTTCCCTTTTTCTAATTTTTCTTGTGCAGCATGATAAATATGAAAATATGTTTAAAAGACTTGCGTGTGTTTAATCTATATTGGATTATTTGTTGTCTAGGGAAGAGGGGAAGTAGGGAGGTGGGAGAAAAATAGAAAACACAAAGTTTTATAAGGGTGAATGTTGAAAACTACCTTTGCATATATTTTGAAAAAAAAAGCTGTTATTATTTAAAACAAAACAAAGCAAAACAAAAAAAAAAAAAAACCCTAAGAGTCATCAACACTTTCATTATATTGCTTGGTTAGTCATAGTCTCTGGAAGTAACTTAGTTGGAGTCTAAAACTATAGTAGTTCTAACTAGTGTTATGCCAGGGATTTTTTTTTTTTCCTGGCTTAGTTAACCTTTTTTGTTGTTGTTGCTATTTTTTAAGCTCTCTCTTTGTCTATCTCTGTCTTTCTCTCTGTCTCTTTCTCTTTCTCTGTCTCTCTGTGTGTCTCTCTCATATTAAATCAACTTCTCTATAAATCTCACAATAAAATCCTATATTTTACCACAATAGGCCATTGTGCAATGAGGATACCTTAGGTCCGTAGCCACATAAAATGGTAGTACGATGCCTTCAGTGATGTATTCAGTGGGGAAAAACAAAACAAAACAGCAAATCTTGTTTTCTCTAGAAGAGACTGTGTGCTTAAGATGCTGTTAAGAAAAGGTAAGGTTCAGTGGATGGCATCAGCAGGGCAACACTGGATATTTTTCATTTCCTTTGACCTACCTGTAAACTATTAGTTCATTTGATTAGAGCTCCATTCTGCCAAGGCCATAGCCTTGGGTTTAATCCCTATGAGGAGGGATTCTTAGCTTTGCTTTAGTCTATGATTACAGACTATACCTGAAACTCCAGCTATCATCTAATACATATTCATGGTCACAATGGGGACCATATTGAGAAGATGTAGATGAATTAGCACAACTCTTTCAGTCAATTAGTCATTCCATAAGCTTTTATTTAGGGCTACTAGAAACAAAATTCAGATAACTATTGCCTACTACTTTGAGGATACTAATGGATCAGAGAGAAGACAAATTGGACAGAAGACTCAGTCTTATATGTGCAGGTTTAAAACACACATGTGCCTCTTGGAAATTTTGAGTATAGAAAATTGACCTTATTTCTTCAGCTAGTTTTTCTTTGTTTATACCTGAGAGCCAAGCCTCAAACTGGATCTTGGTTCCTACTAGCTATCCTCAAGATTTTGTTGTGAATTTCTGCCTCTCTAAATGGAGTTTCCAATGGTGAAAAAAGAGTTACCTATATGTATGTTGCAAAGTATCTGCTACCTGCTTCCCCTTACAAGTAGGTAAAATACTATTCCTGAAGCTTACTGAATGGTAATCCTTCAAACCCCAACCCAGGCCCCATCAGAGCCATGGCTGGAAGGAACAATGCACTGGTGCTGGGTCAGCAGGGTTATCTTTATCTACAAAGGAAGAAGGTCAGAACATGAGTAAACTTTAACCAATACTTATCTGCAGTCTGTTCTAGCCCATGCTGTCCTTGGCTTCTCTCCTAGAGTTCCCTGTGAGGGGAAAGTATTGGTCTTTGCTATTTACTCTTGTGTCTCTTTTCATCCTGTTCTCATTAAACTGAAAATCAAAGTTTCCTTATTTGTTTCCTCCTTAGCAATCCTTCCTCTGCCAGGTGCCCCATAATATATATTCAGTTAACTGTTTAAATTCATGGATTTCAACAAAATCCAAGAATTTTTAAAATTTATTTTTGCTAATAAAACGAAAAGTACAACAATGTCACTTGACTCAAGGGGTGGGAGCCAGATTATCAAGCTTACTTTTAAACCATTAAACTCACTTTCTTTCTTCCTGAAATCTCCCCATTACATCCAGGATTAAATAGAAAAATCCTCTATTAGTAATTTATAACTTTTCACAGCTTGTCCCTTCTTACCTTTTCAACCTTTTTATGTTTTACCATCTTCCTCAAATTCTACTATCTAGTTGTACCAGTTTACTTGCTGCCCATCAAACACAATACTCTATTGCCTTCTTTTTTTTCTGTACCTGGAATTCTCTTACCTCCTTTCTTAGAATCCTGGCTTCCTTCAAGACTCAGCTCAAATCTCACTTTCTTATATATACACACACACACACACACATACACACATACATGAAATATATCCAGTTGTTTACATGCTGTTTTCCTCATTAGAGAATAATCTTTTTGAGTGTAGGGATTATTTTTTGCATTTCTTTGTATCCTTAACACAGTTCAGAGGCTAGCATATTTCTTAATAAGTGCTTGTTGATTGACTGATTGACTCTTCACTTAGGAGGTAAACAACAGACAGCTAATTGGTGGTGTTTGGACATGGAAATGCTTGTAATGATTTGGGGCTATATCATCCCAACCTAGGGGATCACTATATTTTGCTCCTCACTGGATAGATTTTGGATTTCTTTTTTGTTATTACTATCCAATTTAGTCACTGCCGTTTGTGACTGAAGAACTCTGGAAAAGAAGGAACAATTGTGCATCTGAGGTTATGAAGGGGGAAAGGGTGGGGATCTACCCACAGCTGACAAGCTGACATTTGTTTCCTTGGCTTTTCTCCAGGCCTATATAAGGGCAGCAGGAAGTGGCTTTGGTACTGGGATGGTGGTATTGATTGTGAAATAGTAAAAAATGGAACTGAATGTGGTGAAGGAAGTAAATTTGGGTGGCATATGGAAGGAAAGGTCTAGACTTATATTCAGATAGTGCTTGGAAACTTGAGAGTCACTTTGGTATGAGAATATTAGCATCCTAAGAGGTTGTATCCTGAATAGTGTCTGTAGAGCATGAATGAGGTAAAAATTCAGAGTATTCTGAAGAGAGTGAGTGAGATGGTTAATACTAGTGCAAACGGGGACCTGCTGGGGTTTCATGGCTATGAATTGGACCCCTAGTTCAAGAGGGACTCTGTAAAGAATTCTTTTTCCTAATAATCTTCCCTCACCCAATTCAAAGATCTTTAAAAAACAAAACACAATAAAACAAAAACTTGGACCTGTACTTTCATTGGTAGATGACAAAGCTTTTAAAACTATGGGTCACAACCCCATGTAGGATCTTGTAACTAAATGTGGGAGTTATGAAATTATGATTAATTATCAGTAAATGTTTGATTTCTATATCTATTTTACATACCTGTATATCTGGGTTCTTGTAAAATTAAAATTCAAGAATCCCTGGTATAAATAACACCAGTAAGGAAATTTTCTCCACTAATAGAGTTCTGAACCTGTTTTGATAAGTATCTGAATAGTCTTACGAAGTTTCCTAGAGTACTGAGAATTTAAATGACTTGCCTCAGATCATAAAAGCTCAATATGTCATAGGCAGAATTCAAATTCAAGTCTTCCAGTCTAAGGCCAGCATTCCCTTCACTATACCAAACTGCCTTTTAATGCATATACAAATAGGAATGGAAGAACAGTGACAAGGAGCAATTAACTAGATTTGGTCTAGTAATACCTATCTGAATTGGGCATTTTCCAAGGTCTTCCTAGGGTATTTTGGAAATAAAATGCAAAGGGGAGGTCCCTATTTTGGACACTCATCCTCTTGTAGATGGGAAATGAGTGAGTATGGGCCACTCATATTACATCCTAGAAGGAGAAACTTTCCCTAGGAATGAAAGCTTGGGAAGCAGACAGAAATTAAACCAATTTTGAGGATCTAATCCAAGGGATTTGGGATTCTAGGTAGGTCTAATGTGCAGGAATGATTAATCTTTTTTTTTTTTTTTTAAATTCTCAATGGTTTTTTTATTTTTCCAAATACATGTAAAGATATTTTCCAATATTCCTTTTTTTTTTTTTTTGGGTTGGGGATTTTGGGGTTAAATGACTTGCCCAGGTCACACTGCCAGGAAGTGTTAAGTGTCTAAGGCCAGATTTGAAATCAGGTTCTCCTGACTTCAGGGCTGGTGTTCTATCCACTGAACCAACTAGCTTCCTCCAATATTCATTTTTGTAAGATTTTGTGTTCCAAAATTTTCTCTCTCCCTTTCTTTTTTCCCCCTTTTCCCAAGACAGCAAGCAATCTGATGTAGGTTAAACATGTGCAATTCTTTTAAACATATTTCTACATTTGTCATGTTGTACAAGAAAAATCAGAACAAAAGGGGAAAAAAACATAAGAAAGAAAAAGCAAGCAGGCAAGCAAACAAACAAAAGGTGAAAATAGTATGCTTTCATCCACATACAGTCTCCATAGTTCTCCCTCTGAATGGGGATGGGTATTTTCTATCCCAAATCTATTAGAATTGTTTTGAATCATCTCAATGTTGAAAATAGCCAAGTCCATCACAGTTGATCATCACATAATCTTGCTGTTGTTGTGTACAATGTTCTCCTGGTTCTCACTTCACTCAGTATCAGTTTATGTAAGTAAGTCTTTCCAGGGTTTTCTGAAATCAGCCTGCTCATCATTTCTTATTGAACAATAATATTCCATTACATTCATATGCCATAACTTATTCAGCCATCCCCCAACTGATGAATATCCACTCAATTTCCAATACCTTGTCACTACAAAAAGACCTGTTACAGAGGAATGTTTAATCTTTACTGGTGCTGTGACCTAATTTCTTCTGTATGAAGAAATTCTTCAACCACTCTCATCCCTCCCTCTAAGTAAGATCTGGTTTCCCTTATACAGAATTCATTAGATTGATAGATACAGAGAAGTGAATACTAAGAGAAAAGAAGCCTAGAAGATTTATTTCAGTTACCTAGTTAACATGCTGGCTTTACTGGAGGGTCATGAGAACATTTGCCCAATCAATGTGCCAAGAATATTGGATTTAGACTGGGGATCTCTTGTGAACAAACCTAATAGCTAAGAATGGTCTAATTTTACTTGTCTGTTCTAAGACCTTGTCCTCCACACCCTGGTGCTATCTTTGCAGCTGTTATGCTACAGTGAGCATGTAGCCGCAACTGGCCAGTCAGCTCTTGTGATGATCCAGAGAGAATGAATCACTCAAAGGAGATGACTCAGGGTGATGCATGCAGAAATTGGATGGGGAGCAGGGACATCCAACAATGAAGAATTCTGCTTTTGGAATGTTGAATATCCATATCATTTTCTTCAGGTATTTGCCTTAGAGCTGGATACATGTTAAGACAGGAGTCTAAATCAATTCAATCTAATTCAACAAATCTTTTAAAGCCTACTGTGTGCAAGGGATTAATCTTCAAAGAAGAAGGGTAATAATACTTGGTGTCATATTTCTCAATATTGCATGGGGATGGCAGAACTGTAATTAGGCTGGAACAAGAAGGACTTTGTCCCAAACACAAGCAGAAACTTTACACCTAGTTAGTGTGAAAGAGATGCCTGAATATAGGTTGTTGTGAATTTTGGAGAAGTATTTGCTACACAGAAAACCTCAGCAGTCAAAGAAATGGAACTATGAGATTTTGGAAATAGAGATTCTTAGGTTGTATTTTGTTCCCCCTATAATATTCCTTATTTTTGCCAACATCAGGCTGAGGTTGACTGATTCTTCCTTGAAGGAGCCCTCCACCATGTTAGATATTTGCTGCCAACACAGGATATTCTCATAAGACATCCAAGAGAAATATGTTTCTCTACAGAAACTTCTGTGATCTCCAAGGCTTTTACATATAAGTCATTTCCATTTTGCTGTAGAATATGCCCTCAAAGTGAATCTAAAAAGGTATTAAAAACCCAATCTGTACTTTAAGAAGTTCAAGCTGCTCCCAATCTAAGCAATTTTTCTTATTTTCTTTTCAATCTGGCTACTCACTTTTTGATCCTCTCCCCTCTCCTTCCCCAGTCTTGTATACCTGATTGCTCTGACTTTCATGACTGGGAAACTACCACAAACATAAGCATATCTCATTGTGTCCCAAAGTCATTGTTCTACTCAAATTGTATTACTGAAAACTGCTAACTATTGCTCTGAGGATGGTGATGTTGAATTAGGTTTTCTCAGGTATCTTGTTGGGGTGAGGAGAATGAGGAGGGCAGGATGGGGACATTGAAGTTCTAGTGTTTTTCTCCATGGCCCATTAATTTGGGGGTAAAGGAAAGTTCCTTCTATTGACTGGAGTAAGCATAAGATTAAAAGAATCTTCCAAATACAAAGAGCCATTTAAATGCAAAATAAAGTATATAATGATAAGTTCACTTTGCCTTCTGGGAGAATGACTGTCAGCTGCAGGAGCCATTAAAAATATAGTCTATAAAATAGTTCAGGAAGAACTCTTCCACTCTTGCCCAGTAATCTTACACTGACCTTGTTATAAAGTGTGTGTCTCTTACACAGACATTCCCAACAACCAACATCTTTCATCAGCACATAAGCACAAATCTGCGGCTATTTTGAGTTCAGTGAGGGTGTGTTGTATGTTTGAAATTTAATTCTAGCTCTTTACCCTGTCCCATGACCTTCACTGAAGTCCTATTTGGATGCCCCATCATGGTTGAAAGGTGACTTGGTTCTTGAAGACTGTCATTGGAGCATAAACCCTGGCAAATCTTACTGAGATAGGAAGCCATTGTACAGAGACCAAAATCAGCCTATGTACCTCTGAAAAAGCTCAGCACTAAAAAGCAGCTGCCTGGGGATGGATTTGGCGGTTTGTCTGTTTTTTTGGCAACACCACTTTATGAAAGCATCTGCTAGGACATAAATGGGTGGTGATCTGTGTCTGAGTAGGGGATATGCCTCACACTGATGTTATCACAGATTCTTGAGGCAACTGGCTGGTGAAGTAGATAGAACACTGGGCCTGGAGTCAAGATCTGAATTCAAATGAGGTCTCAGACATTTACTAGTTGTATGGAACTGGACACTTTTAAATTTGGTTTTCTTCAGTTTTATCCACTATAGAATGGGGATAATAATAGTACCAACTTTTCAGGGTTGCTGTGAGAATGGAATGAGATAAAATTTGTAAAGCACTTAACTTAGTATATGGCATATAGTAGGTGCTCTGTAAATGCTTATTTCCTCTCTCATTGAAGTATTAAAGTTTTATGTACTTGATTCTTATTTTGTTAAAAAATTAATAGTATTTTATTTCTTCAAACACATGCAATCTCAATACCCAATCCTGCAAAACCTTGTTGTACTTAATCTTTACAAAACATAAAAGTGACATTTCCCCCACTTGTTCTATGGTTTCTAAGGTAATTTAGAATTAAAACACCGCTATTTTATTTCATTTTTGATTTTTTCCTCCCTTTGAGTATTTGCTAATATGAATTAGTTTGGTATAGTGGATAGAATTGAGAAGAGATGGGTTAAGTCCTGCCTCTGACATATATTGACTGGAAGATGGACAATCACTTAGGGTTCCAGAAAGTTCTATAAGACTATGAATTTCTAGTCTGTATAGTGAAGGGAATTTCCATGATAACAGTTTAAAAAAAAATCAGACCCCAGAAAAATATTTACTACTTTCATGACCTTGGATAGGTAACGTCATTCTCTGGACCTAAGATTTCTTCTTCCTCTTTGGAGCCACTTGTCCAACTTGTGTTCTAGGGCCAGGTCTCTAGAAGTGGCTACTGCTCCTATTCAGAGGTCTGAGTACAATGCTGAGGGGTCAGGTTTTGTAGAATTGTTATTTAAGAGCCCCGAATTGTGTGCTTCCTGTTAAGCATCAATCAGTCAGACTGATTCACTTTTTAAAAAGAGTATTTATTAAAGTGTTATAAAAGAATGGTTGTATAAAACATCCTCACTAAAAATTTTGGACATACTCTTCCATAAATTCATAGAGGTATATGGGAAGAATAGACAAACTATTTTTTTATGTTATTTATTCTTTATTTTCAAAGAGAACCAATGACATACGGGGGAATTGTCTTGACTTATGTGTGAATTGGATATAAGTGAAGCAGAATTTCACAAAGTCATCAGCTTCCCTCTCTCTTCTTGAGTCATCAAAGTCCAGTGACAAGAGAAAAGTCAGGGTGACCAGAAATGGTCTGGGAAACATTAGATGACCGTGGCATCTTCAAAGTCTGACCAAGTTCTAAGCACTTGCTTCAGTCAGCTTCATGGCCTTTAGAACAAACTGTACTCACCTGCTTATTTTGAATGAAGTCTTCATATGCTTGGGTTAGATATTCCCCAACTCACTGATGGGTTTGAAGTCTATCAGTTATCCTCAACCTGGTTTAGCCCATCTATCAAGAAAGTTTTACTGGGATTTGGCTACTGAGCATGCTACAGCTTCTTGGATCACTGAGGAGAGTTGGGTGACAGGAGGATAGCAAAAGTAGAGTAGCAACCTTGAAAAGAGGTCAGCAAGCCTTCACTAGAGATATCAGTCTTTCCTGAATACCACATACACATAGAATAACATGACAAAAGGGTAACTTACAACTCTTGGCAACTGAAAGTCCTTTTAACCCTTTATTGATAAGTTCTACTTAGATATAATTCTGTGATGGGGTTTGAAGGTCTGTGTCAAAGTAGAATCTTTAGTTTGTACTTTTCTCTCATGCAAAAATTGTGCTCCTTGAAATAATTTCCCTTCTTGGGTAACTTGTCTTTTGTATTGAGATTAGTTATTGGGGAGCATGTCTTCTGCTCTCAGCTGTATACATTGGCTCCACTAGGCACACTGGGAAAGGGGAAGGTGGTGTAACAATATGTCTGGGATCATCCTTCCCCTTCCCCATCAGTCTTTTGGGATAGGTGCAGAATTGTATTTCAAGGTGCCCCAGGGCCAGGATTCCTCTTCCTCTTGAATGGCCCATAGCTGAACTGAACACATTATGTACAGAGTCCAAAAAAAAGTGGCTTGATTTCTCTCTCAGCTTTTTATTTTCAAAACATATGCAAGGATAATTTTTCAATATTGACCCCTGAAAAACTTTGTGATCCCCCACTTCCACCCCTCGATGATAAGTAATCCAATATATATTAAACATAGTAAAATATATGTAGTTGGATATAGACATACATATTTATACCATTATCTTGCTGCACAAGAAAAAAATCTGATCAAAAAGGAAGAAAAATGAGAAAGAAAATAAAATCCAAGTAAACAACAACAAAAGAAATGAAAATGTTATGTTGTGATCTAGTCCTCTCTCTGCGTGTAGATGGCTCTCATCATCACAAGATCATTGGAACTGGTCTGAATCATCTCATTATTGAGAAGGTGGCTTAATCTTCTCAACCAATTTAAGATGCTTCTAGTATGACTCCATTTACCTTTCATTTGGTAGTCCAAAAGCCTACAATCCTTTCAAACTGATTAAGAGCTTATCCATACATCATGATGCAGTTATAGGACAATTCTTTAATATTGGGTTTACTCAGTTAATTGATTAATTGGATTGGGGGTAGAACCCCATATTCCATATGAAATAAAGGGGTTTAATCAGATAATATCTATGATCCTTTTCATCTCTCTAACATACTAGATGTTCTTTTGGAGTATGTGCTTGATTAGATGGATATCAAGATTCTATCTGTTTCAAATTCTGCGATTTTTGTTCTTTCTAGCTCTATATCTTATGATAGATACTATGTTTGTTTGTTTTAAGGGGAAAGAATGTTACATTTATCTGGTTTTTCAAAGCAACTTCCACAGATATCTTTAAAAATACTTGAAGATCCTGATTCAGACAACTCTGGCCCATCTTGGCCATCAATCTTCAAACTTATATCCCTAGTTCTTAGAAAAGTGCCTGGCACATAGTACATACTTTGATGATTTACTTCCTGTGTGAAGATAGGTGATTATTCTTCAACAGTTTATTGAGGGACACAATGTCTTCAAGCAGTAGAACCAAAGGCAATAAAAGCTCAATGAGAAAAGTTAATTTGGCTGGGATCCATTCAAATTCAATGTCAAGATGGCTCAAGACCTCAAAAATCTGTAATACAATTAGTTGTGGAAAAGATACAGATCTTCATTAGTAAAGGACTCCCTACATTGGTAAAATCATTAGTCTTCTTCTTTTTTCCTTCCTTCTTCCTTCCTTCCTTCCTTCCTTCCTTCCTTCCTTCCTTTCTTTCTTTCTTTCTTTCTTCCTTCCTTCCTTTCTTTCTTCCTTCCTTCCTTTCTTTCTTTCTTTCTTTCTTTCTTTCTTTCTTTCTTTCTTTCTTTCTTTCTTTCTTTCTTTCTTTCTTTCTTCTTTCTTTCTTTCTTTCTTCTTTCTTTCTTTCTTTCTTTCTTTCTTTTCTTTCTTTCTTTTCTTCTCTTTCTTTCTTTCTTTCTTTCTTTTCTTTCTTTCTTTCTTTCCTTTTCTCTTTCTTTCTTCTTCTTTCTTCTCTCTTTCTTTCTCTTCTCTTTCTCTTCTCTTTTCTTTCTTTCTTTTCTCTTTCTTTTTTCTTTCTTTCTTTCTTTCTTTCTTTTCTTTCTTTCTTTCTTTCTTTCTTTCTTTCTTTCTTTCTTTCTTCTTTCTTTCTTTCTTTCTTTCTTTCTTTCTTTCTTTCTTCCTTTCTTCCTTCCTTCCTTCCTTCCTTCCTTCCTTCCTTCCTTCCTTCCTTCCTTCTTCTTCCTTTCTTTCTTTCTTTCTTTCTTTCTTTCTTTCTTTCTTTTTCTTTCTTCCTTCCTTCCTTCCTTCCTTCCTTCCTCCTTCCTTCCTTCCTTCCTTCCTTCCTTCCCTCTCTTCCTTTCTTCCTCACTTCCTCCTAGTTCAAGTTTGGTTCTTCCTAATGCTAGATCCAGCACTCCATCCATGACATCACCTAGCTGCCTTATTAAAAAAGTAAAAAACAAAACAATGAAAAAACAAAGCTCAGATAAGGTGGCCCCAAATTTTCTAAGCTATTCTTCAAGTTCTCCCAGGCTTCCTGACTACAAAAAATTAAATGATACTGTATCTATTCAAGGTTGCATACATTTTCTGAAGGTCTCTTTGTCCCTTTGATAAGAGTGGATGATTTTTAAAAAACACACTCAGTATGAATGTGGGATTTTCCAGGAGTATATTGGAGGCAGCTGAAACTACCTAGTGAGAGTGTATTGTTACATTTTCAGTGTCAGCAATTATGGCCTCAAAAATCAGCCATAGCTACAAATCAGTCTTAATTTAGTTTTGTTTATCCAGATTTAAGAAAGTGATGGAGAAAATGTTAATGCAGATTAAACTTAAAAGTATGTCAAGTCTACATTCTCCCCACCCTTACCTCGGTAGAGCTAGTTGTTAAACATTTAGCAGTTGTATTGTTGTATTTTAGCCAGTTAATTTTGTTGGACAGATGTTATTGATCAATTTTCCTAATCTTTAATTTGTTCTTAGCAAATTAGGGAGCCTCTTGATGGCCTGGCAAATTTGTAATGCTCAGTCTAGTTATGATGTAGTCATTTCACTAGCTATCTAAATTCAACTTAGCTAGGGCAACATAAAAGAACTGCAAATGGCTAAACAGGAAAGTTCCCATCATCTCAAAAGAAGAGATTTTGGCCTTCAGATTGATGTGCAGATCCACCTTAAAGTTCACAAAATACATCCATGTGCTTTACCCTTCTGAAGTAGCATCCATTTCAAAGGAGTTTTTACCATTTACTCTGCCCTCTTCTCAGTCTAATTGAATTCAAATAGCTTTGAGATCTACCATATAAATGAAAGAATTTTGTTGTATTTGAAAGCACTCTAAAATCCGCAAGGCAATTCACAAATGGACAGGGCATTACAATAATGTTTCATGTTTGTAAATATGAGGAAAACAAAACCTTTTTGAAGTGATGGAAGAAATGTAGGACCAAGCTGCACTCTTCCCTCTCATGGGTTACTAAATGTCTTCTTCGGGCTTGTTGAAGCTTCAAGGCAATTTGCATTGCCCAGACCTTTTTTGAGAGTATGGAGCATAAGTAATTGCAAAAACAATCCCCCAAGCTACAAAAAAGGGTAAAAAATAATTTTTGTCCTCAAAGAGCTTATGGCCTAATGGGGGTAGATCACATAAAAATACCTATGTATAAAACAAGTGATAAACACAATAAATTGGAAATAATTAACAGAGAATGATCAGGAAATACTTTCTATAGAAGGTGAGGTTTTAGTTAGGACTTGAAAGAAGCCATGGAGGCCAGTAGACAGAGTTGAGGAGGGAGAACATTCTAGGAATGGAATGAAGCCAGTGAAAATTCCTTGAGCCAAGAGATGATATGGCTTGGGAAAGCATTGAGTATGTTTGTCCCAAGACTCAGATAAAGTCAGTAGGAGATGGGACTGAAGGATGACAGACAACCTGTGTCCTGTGATGGAGAAAAGATGAAAAGAACTTATCCTGACTCGGTTAGGAGTGAGGATTTCACTTTTTTCTGAGTGTGTGTTTGTGTTTCTGTTTAGGGGATGGGATAAATAAGGTTTCTATCATTTTCTGAACAACCATTTGTATGTGAGCCTGGGTTGGGTATAGATATAACACCACTGACAAAAGAATGGGGTATGTATGTATGGTTGTCTCACACTCACAAGAGTGTGATAACACTCCCCCAAGGAAGCAGCTGCAGCAGATGATAGCTTTAGCAGAGGGCAACAGCAGCTCTTCTGAGTAGCAGAGAAAGACAGTTTTAGAGGCAAGGGGCAGGGGCAGAGGGTGGAGCTTCAGAGGGTGACAGCTGCTGCAAGAGGAGCTCCAGGACTTGAATGAGGCAACTGTAAGAAGTGGAACAGAAGTGATGGAGCTCAGCCAATTACTGGGACATGGACCCATGAAAGCTTTTCTGTCTTGATATATTTCTTCACTTTGGAATGAAATTTTAAGAGTCTTGTTTCTCTTCTTACTCGTTTAGGATTCTGTGGGAGATTGTACTCATTTTGTGACTTGGGACTAAGGATGAAGATGACTCAATTACTTGATTCCCCTCTCCCCTTTTGACTTACCTTGTTACTTAGTCTCAATTAAATTTATTGCTATTTTATTTACAATTTGTTAGTATGTAGAAAATACTCTTCATCTAAACTTAAGCTATGTGATTTCCTTCAAAATCCCATACTTAATTTAAGATAGCAAAGGGCTCCACAGGGTTGTGGGAACTTAGTAACACAGTTCTTTTAAAAAAACTATCCAGAAGTAGTCACTGAAAATATTATTTCCATTTTATCTCTAAAGAAACTGAGAACTAGAGATTTGCCTATAACCTATACTTAGTTAAATTACAAGAGCTCAAGCTCCAATCATGTCTTATAATTACAGTGCTAGTCTATTTTCATTTCCTCCCTCTCTCCCTTCCTTTCCTTCCTTTCCTTCCTTCCTCTCTTCCTCCCTTCCTTCCTTCCTTCCTTCCTTCCTTCCTTCCTTCCTTCCTTCCTTCCTTCCTTCCTTCCTTCCTTCCTTCCTTCCTTCCTTCCTTCCTTCCTTCCTTCCTTCCTTCCTTCCTTCCTTCCTTCCTTCCTTCCTTCCTTCCTTCCTTCCTTCCTTCCTTTTTTCCTTTTCTCCTGCCTGACTTTTCTAGGAATTTAACAGAATTAACAAAAGCAAGCACAAATATTTCAATATACAAATATTATACAATATATCTATACAAGAATGAGGATAGTATATGGCATTGGGAATTTCTGTTATGTACAAACACAAGCCCTCTTTTTTTTTTTTTTTTAAACAAATAAATCCAATCAATACATTGTCCATATTTGAAAAGGTATCTCAATCTACACACCTCTAATCCATTGCCTCTGTACCAAGAGATAATGCTTTATCATTAGTTCCCTAAAGTCATAATCGATTATTGTTTTTGTATGTGTGAGACAATTAGGGTTAAATGACTTGCATAGGATCACACAGCTAGGAAATGTTAAATGTTAGAGACTGGATTTGAATTCAGGTCCTTCTAATTGGAGGGCTGATGTTCTATACCTTGTGCCATCTAGTTGCCCATTGATTATTGTTTTGATCAGAGTTTTGAAGAACTTCAAAGAAGGAGTTGATATTGATGAGGTTTGGCACAGGACAGAGAGTTGTGGGAACCTCTTCTAATCGGCGCAGGTCCTTTGTAAAAGAATTGATGAACCCAAAAAGTTAGACTGGCAAAAAGAAGTTTTTTGGCACTGAGAAGTCAGGTTTTGCTAGGAGGCTAAATTCCTCAGTAGCAAGGTCCTGACAGAAAAGCAAAGGTCTAGCAGAGGAGTCCTGGAAGAAAGATAAACAAGGGGTGTAGAGAAATCCTGTAAGAGAGATAAAGAGGGGTGTGTTAACACTGAGAAGAAGAGGGAGCCTCTTCTCAGTGGGCAAGGTCCTGGCAAGCATCTATCCCAAGGAAAAAGAGAGAGGTTCCTTTACAAGGCATAGTCCTGCTTTGGGCTTCTGCCAGGACCTGATTGAGAAGTAGGTGAGAGATAAAGAGGGGTTAACACTGAAAAGAGAATGTCTTCTCCGTGGGCAGGGGTTCCTTGCAGGCAACTATGCCAAGGAAAGGTCCCTTGGCCTAGAATGTTCCTGTTTTGGGCCTCTACAAAGAAATGAGGGAGCAGAAATCTATTTTATCTTGGCTGAGGGCTGGGGGCAGTTTGAATTGAAATTAGACTGAAATCTTCCAATTGAATAGAAGATTTTCAATTGAATGAGTATCCCTGGACTAATCTTCAACTCAATAGAGGGTGTAACAGAATGAAATTACTTATCTTGATTCCTTGGGGTGGGTCTTTTGCAGGGGAGAGCTTCTCAAGAGTTCCCCACAGTTAGAGGACAGCTTCAGGGTTCCCCCTATCAATATCCTTTTCAATATTTTGCTCATCAAGCATTTTATTTTCACTAAATTTGGGTATATCCTAAGACTCTGTTCTGGGCCTTTTTGTATTTCCCCACTAGATTGTCTCATATGGTATTCTCATAAATACACATTAGTTCAATGATCATCTCTATGCAGATGTTTCCCAAGTCTATAATCTAATCTGAGTTCCTCTTTTTTTTTTTTTTTTTTTTTTAATTTTTTATTTTATTTTATAATTATAACATTTTTTAACAGTACATATGCATGGGTAATTTTTTACCACATTATCCCTTGCACTTACTTCTATTCAGATTTTTTCCCTTCCTCCCCCAACCCCCTCCCCCAGATGGCAAGCAGTCTTATATATGTTAGATATATTACAGTATAATTTAGATACAATATATGTGTGTAGAACCGAATTTTTTTGTTGCACAGGAAGAATTGGATTCAGAAGGTAAAAATAACAGTTTACATTCATTTCCCAGTGTTCCTTTTCTGGATGTAGCTGGTTCTGTCCATCATTAATCAATTGGAATTGGATTAGTTCTTCTCTATGTTGAAGAAATCCACTTCCATCAGCATACATCCTCGTACAGTATCATTGTTGAAGTGTATAATGATCTTCTGGTTCTGCTCGTTTCACTCAGCATCAGTTGATGTAAGTCTCTCCAAGCCTCTCTGTATTTCTCCTGTTGGTCATTTCTTATAGAACAATAATATTCCATAACATTCATATACCATAGTTTACCCAACCATTCTCCAATTGATGGACATCCATTCATCTTCCAGCTTCTAGCCACTATGAAAAGGGCTGCCACAAACATTTTGGCGCATACAGGACCCTTTCCCTTCTCTAGTAGTTCCTTGGGGTATAAGCCCAGTAGTAGTATGGCTGGGTCAAAGGGTATGCACATTTTGATAACTTTTTGGGCATAATTCCAGATTGCTCTCCAGAATGGTTGGATTCTTTCACAACTCCACCAACAATGCATCAGTGTCCCAGTTTTCCCACAGCCCCTCCAACATTCATCGTTATTTGTTCCTGTCATCTTAGCCAATCTGACAGGTGTGTAATGATACCTCAGAGTTGTCTTAATTTGCATTTCTCTGATCAATAGTGATTTGGAACACTGAGTTCCTCTTTTTACCAACTATCTAGTGGATATTTCTAGCTGGATGATCTACAGACATCTCAAATCCAACATGATCCAAGCAGAACTTATTGTTTTATTCCCTAAATTTAACCCTTCCCCTTGTATTATAGTTGAGGCTACCCCCATCTTCCCAATCACATGGGCTTGAAACCTCCACCTTTTGTTCTTGCTTACCCCTCATAATTTGTTCATTGCCAAATCTTGTTTTTTGTACCTCCATATTATCCCCTTTTTTTGCGCGTGCGCACACACACACACACACACACAGAAATAGAGAGATACAGAAAGAGAAACAGAGAAAGAGAGACAAGAGAGAGACAAGAGAGAAAAAGAGAGACAGAGAGATACACAGAGAGATAGAGATAGCGACAAAGCTAGACAAAGACGGCAAGAGAGAGCAAGAGAGATATCCAAACTGACATCGTTCCCCATACTCTTAGACATGACTCTGTGCCCCAAGATTTCAGGTAGCATTTATAGTATTCTTTTTTTTTCATTTATAATATTCTTGAAGAAAGAAAAGATGTTAAAATAAAATCTGCATTAATGTTCCAAAATGGAATAACCTTCTCTCTCTCTCCCCTTTCTTATAGACCACTTTCCTCTAGGAATTCAAAAAGTTCCTCCCATAACGGTTTGTCAGATGTTTTGAGTGTCACTTTTTATATAGAATAGGGGAAGTGGATAGAGCCTTAAAGTGGGAGTCATTTGACTTCTTTCTGTCTCAGTTTTCTCATATGTGAAATGGGGATAATAATAGTACCTATTTCTCAAGATTATGAGGATAAAATGAGGTATTTATAAAATGTAAACCTTATAGCACTATATAAAATGCTAGTTATTATTATTATTACTGTTATTATTTTCATGGAATGGATCCTAGTCAAATCCCTTCAGGAAATACAAGGAGATTGTCTTTTGATGGGTCAATATTCTGGTCATATGCATGGGTAAAGAACCTAATCCAAAATTGATGTTGAGTCTGACTGTTCATGACCCTCTTTGGGGTTTTCTTAAGGATATTAGAGTTGTCTGTCATTCCTTCTCCAGCTCATTTTACAAATGAAGAAACTGAGGCAAATTGGGTTAAGTGACTTGCCCAGGGTCACATAGCCAGTAAGACCTGAGGATGGATTTGAACTCAAGTCTTTATAACTCTAGGTCTACCACTTTATTCACTGTGCCATGTAGCTTCCTGTAAACTTGATGGGTATATTCTATTAAGTCTTTCTGGTTATCACCTTTGGTTCATTCATCTAATGAAAGATCCTTCCCCCTTTCTGTTAAGATCTATGTTACCACCTTTCCAAAAACCCTTTCCAAGAGTTTGGAAAGCTTTAGGAAAAAAAATACTATTTCATCATGTTTCTAGAGAAACCAAAAAGAAGGATTTATTTATTTTTGTGAGGCAATCAGGGTTAAGTTACTTGAGCTGGGTCATACTGCTAAAATGTGTCAAGTGTCTGAGACTAAATTTGAATTCAGATCCTCCTGATTCCAGGGCTGTACTATGTTATTCAGGTGTTTTTTTTTTTTTTTTTTTTTTTTTTTTTTCAATACTTATACTATAGTAATTGTTTAACAAATTTTTGATTGGTTTACTTTTTTTTTTTCTGGTTTTGTTAATGTTGTTTCATAAAAATCTTCCCAAAATTTTCTGAATCTATTATAATAGTAGTTTCTGATGGTACAAAAATATTCGTATACATTACAGTTTGTTCAGCCATTGACTAGTTCATAAACAGATACTTTATTTCAAGTTCTTTGATACAACAAAAATATGTTTATAAATTTGTTTATACATATTGGTCTTTTCCGTCTGTTTTTGACCTCTTTGGAATATATGCCTAATAGAGACATCTCTGGGTCAAAGGGCACAGACATTTTAGTAAATATTTCAGTAAGGTCACAAATTATTTTTCTTTCTCAAACTTTTTTTTTTTTTTTTTTTTTTTTAAGAATTGTTGGACCTCTTCTCAGCTCCACAGACAGTGCATTAGTATACCTGTCTCCCTATATCCCCTTTAACAATTGCCATTTTCCTGTTTTATCATTTTTGCAAATCTGATGGTTGTGAGATAGAAATATAGAGTTTCAAAAATTTGCATTCTCTTATTATTAGTGATTTGGACCATGTTATATACGAAACATGTTGCAAACCTTAAAGCACTATGTGCATGATGGTTATTTCTTTTTCATTTGGTTTCTTTTTTAGCTAGCAAAACTGTCTATTCATATCCTTTGAGCACTTATCTCATGAAGCTCTTGCTCGTATATTTGGATCCATTTCCTATATATCTTGGATATCCGACTCCAAAGCACTTTCCACTCCACCCCAGCTGTCTCTGATCTAGTCTTAGCTCTACATGCTCTAATGATCTCCTAATACCTACATGATGCTTTGGGTTTAGAAATTATTGGAGTGGAGTCAGTGACTGGAGGTTGGTGGCACTGGGGTGGCTGCTGGGTTATCACTACTCCAAGCAATACTTCTCTACCTTTCCCAAAGTGGGTCCCTTTAGGAGGGAAAAAAGGCAGTAGTCATAAGTAGGGGCAGACCAGGATAAGAGGAAATGAGATTATGCCTGATTCTCATTTCTTGTCATAGACTCACTGGGGTGGCCTGAGCAATCCTGAAATGGGATGAACAGCTAATTCCAGGCAAGGTTATATGATTCTGCAGGGGCTTAGCTGAACAAAGCCCACTTTACGGTCTATTTTATAGCCTGTGACTTTTAATGGCTTCAGCAGCTGACAGTCATTCCCCCAGAAGCCGAAGTGAACTTGTCATCCTGTACTTTATTTTGCATTTAAATGGCCCTTTGTATTTTGAAGGTGCTTTGCAATCATTAATTCATTATCCTCTCAACATTCCTTTGAGACAGGTCTCACATGCTGTTTTCTCCTCTTTTTTCCTTTCCTTTTCTTTCAGAAGCCAGGGGAGCAGGGAGGTAGAGAAGTGTCCAAAGTCACATAGACCTGTTCAAGGAGTTGCAGCTACCTCTAGCATCCTGCCTCCTAACTTTGTACTAAATTCACTGTAACAGGCAACTTCTCACTTTTAAAGTCCCATCAGGTCTTTTTTAGAAAAGATCACCAAGGTGAGTGTTTTATAAAATTTCCAGAACTGTTTTCTTCTTGGAAAATTTGCCATTCTGTGGGTCATAGATCTAATAAGTCAATAATGAATTAATAGTAAAATCCATTAATTATGGGCTCCTAGAATCCTTAGAGTGGGAGTGAATGGGACTAATTGGATGAAGTATTTCTTAGTATTGAGTCACATGTTTCCAGAATGAGACCTTGGGAAGGTCATTTACTCTTTGGAGGAATGAACTTTGAACCTGAGATACAGGAAGTTGCCAGAAGTGACATGACCTGTGGGAGGCAGACAGCATTAGTGATCATTGGTCAAGAATGGTTACATCATGTTAGTCTATCCAATACGAAGGCTTGAGTCTTTTGCTATTAAACTCTGGACAAGCCAGAAGCAGGTCAGGTTCCAGGCATATGATGGGGGTTAGGATGACTCCCAGGTATGTCTGGGCCTCTCCCTGCAGGGATTAAATAAATGTTTTCTCTTTGTACCTGATGTCTCCGATTAGTTAATTGGATTGGGAAGGGGGTCTTATACCTGTCCCACACAGGAGGGACTTGAGAGACCATTTCTCCAATCTCATTTTACAATTTCAGTTTCAGAAAACTGAAATCCAGAGAAGGGAAATGGATAATACAAGGTCAATCTGTTGAAGTGTCAGAATTTTAACTCAAATCCTCTAATTTAGAAGTGGAGTGGGCCAAACCAATTACATTTTAATTGGGAAATTGGGAGTATTGCATAAACTGATCAAATGACTACATTTCTTGATAGAAATAAGAAAGAATAGGATATAAGCTCTTTCCTTGTAGGCTCACTGAAAAGAATCTTAGCACCATGCTGAACAATGGGATTAAATGTAAGCTGAGTCTTCTGTGTTAGGTCTCTGTGTTGTTCTTGCTTTTGTCTCTTCTTTTCTTTTTAAAAAGTAATAGCTTTTCATTTTTCAAAATGTTTTTGTCTTTCCTAATGGGATTCAGAGGAAGTGATCTTAGACAAGTCACTCTCCTGCTATTATTCTTTTATGACCAATGTTTCATGGACCATTGCATATTGTTGTGTTGCCTAGTCATTTTAGTTGTATTTCCATTCTGGACCCATTTGGGATTTTTCTTGGCAAATGTACTGGAGTGGTTTGTTTTTTCCTTCTGCAGCTCATTTTAGAGGGGTAGAAACTGAGGCAAACAGGTGAAGTGATCACTGAGTCTTCCTGATTCCAGGTCCAATATTCTACCCACTGCCACCTACCTGCCTTGGATTGTTGCATAGATAGATAAAATAATTGCTCTAGATAACTGACTGAAAGTATCAGAACGTGTTTTGTTAATATCATACTGGTTCCTGTAAGGGTACTTTCCACATCTGTTATGGTTCATCTCACAATTTTGAAAGTGTATATTAAGAATGGGATTACATTTGTGTTAATTGCTTTAAATGTGCCTTTCCCACATTCAACTTTCATTTCAGGATGCCAGTAATCCTCTTAATAGTTTTGGGCTCAGCCTTCTCCTTGATATCTTTATGTTTGAGGTATCTTGCCTGGAGGATACCAAGATATTGCTAAATGTTGCCTTGAATCATAGGTTCAAAATGAGCTCCAGATGCAGTCTTTATCCTGTGGCATATGTTAAGAATTTTACACTTATCAAGAGAGATTCCATGAGATGAAGGAGAAATTTAATTTGTTTTTCAGTGGAACCATAGAGCTGATGTTATCCAGATACATCAAAGAGTTAATAAGATGTTTTGGTTTGACTCCTTTAATTTGGAAATCATATTTGGGGGAGGGGAAGGGTAGGAAATAAGTATTTATACAGTGTCTATTATTGTGTTAAGCACTTTACAAATATTATCTCATTTGACCCTTACATAAACAGTGTGGAAGTAGGTGATGTTATCCCCATTTTACAGTTGAAGAAATTGCGGCAAACAAAGGGTAAAGTTACTTGCTTAGGCTCACATGGCTAGTAAATGTCTGAAGCTGGATTTGAACTCAGTTCTTCCTGATACTAAGACCAATTCTCTATTCACTGCATCATTTAGATTGGGACTTGTTCAAGATAATACAGCTAGTAAGTACCAGAGGTGAGATCTCAACCCATCTTCCTCAAATGAAGAAAATAAGATACTTCCTCATGATCATATACAATTCTACCATGGCTAGTTCTGGTCCTTCTCAAAGCTGGTGAATCCAGTGAATTGATGCCATCGAACTATAGGGGTATATCAGAAATTTCTTTGAATTGCTGTAGGTAGAAACCTTTCCATGGAGGATTAATTCCCATAAGTTAGGAATCTTTCATTCAATAGTTAATCTTTTCTATGGGTTTCCCTTGGTGGGAGTAGGCAGACAGGTAAAGATTCCTAGAAAGTTTTGTTTGTATTCAACACTTTGAGAAGGCGTGGCCCTGCTTTAAAAGTGTTTCATAAATTGGAAAACATAAATTACTAAGGTAAAAACTTCCTATTTGATTAAAAACTTCTGGAAAAACTACAAAACAGTGCCAGAAGTTAGGTTTAAACTAACACTTTACACTATATTTCACAATACATTGTAAATGGATACACAACATTTCTATAAAAGTCATAATATAAAAGAATTGAAGAGAAACAGATCATGTATCTCTCAGAGTTATGGGTAAGAGATGTATTACTAACTAAACAAAAGATAGGAGCAACTATGAAAGATAAAATAGATAATCTATGACTTGAAGTTGAAAAGCTTTTTCTCAGACAAAATAAAGATATCTGAGATAAGAAGGGAAGTAATTGAATGGATAAAAATCTTTGTATCAAAATTTTCTGATAAGGATTTAGTATCTATGATATATAAACAAGTAAATAAATATGACTAATAGCTATTCCCCAATAGATAAAAGTCAAAGCATACAAACAAAGAATTCTCAAAAAAAAAAAGTTAATTGCAAAGCATTCACAACCTTTGGAAGAATGCTCCAAATCACGAATAGCAAGAGAAATGCAAAGGTCTTATGTCACATGCTACTAATTGGCAAAGATGGCAAAAATGACAAGTCAGTGTTGGAGGGGTTGTGGAAAGACAGGCATCTTGATACAGCTGGTGAAGCTGTGAAATGACAACCATTTTGGAAAGCAATTTGAAATTCTGCAAATAAAATGTCCATACCCTTTGACCCAGAGATTTCATTATTTGACTTTACACCCAAAAAAGCCATTGATAAGAAGAAAGATCCCCTATGCACCAAAATTTTAACAATGCTTTTTGTGATAACAAAGAATTGGAAACAAAACTCGTACAGTTAGGGTATAGTTAAACAAATTGTAGTACATGAATATAATGGAATATTTCTGTGCTGTAAGAAATAGAGAAGAATGGAAAAAGCCATATGAACTGATTCAGAGTGAAGTAGCAGAGCCATGAAAACAATATGCCTAAAGACTACAACAACATAAAGGGAAAGCTAGGTGACACAGTGATAGAACATTGGGCCTGAAGTCAGGAAAACTCTCTTCATGAGTTCAAATCTGGTCTTGGATACTTACTACCTGTGTTACCCTGGGCAAGTCATTTAATTATGTTGACCTCAGTTTCCTCATCTGTAAAATGAGCTGGAGGAGGAAATGGCACACTACTGTAGTGTCTTTGCCAAATAAATCCCAAAATAGGGTGATGAAGAACCAGATATGACTGCAACAACTGAGTAGCAGCAACAGCAGCAGCAGCTACAGCAATAATATAAATAGAAAGAACTATACTCAAAAAGAAAAATCAAAAGTGAGTATTACAAAATTATTAAGCTCAATCAGGGTTCTAGTGAAGACGTACAAGAGCATACTCCCAATCTACCTATTCATTGAAGTGAGAGGTCCATAGATATTAGACATTGCACATTTTCAGATTTTTTTTCCAAGTGTTGATTAGTTGTACTGATCCCCACTCCCCACCCCCTTTAAAAATACTACTTGTTTTTTGTGTTGAGTCTCTGGGAGAGAGCTGAGGAAATATGGTTGAGAGAACTATTTAAAACAGAAGACAAAAACTTATTTTTAAAAATACCATAGGATTTGGGATGGGGGAAGTATAAGACATTGGAGAGTGGTTGATACTTTGTTCCGTGAAAAGAATCAGATTCTGTTAAGGTTTTTCTGGGAAAGTGGTATGTTAGCTATGCCCTCTCTTCTCTGAAGCTGAAAGGAGGCAGTTGTGGAGCACTAAGGAGTTAAGTAGTTAGCCTAGGCTCATGCAACTAGTATGTTGTCAGAACTTGACCTCAGGTCTTTCTAGTTTTCAGTCTGGTTCTCTCTAAAACCAGCCTTTCATAAATATAGGTAAGGGGTATGTTGACCTGGAAAATATTTCCAGCAAGCCCTGCCTACTCTGACTCACTATCTATTAGAATAAAATGCTGAAAGGGTATTAATGTTTTAAAATGATGTGGGATAATCTCCTCATTGATCTTATTAATGATAATGACAGAGTAGAACATCTTAGCTGAAGGGCTAAGGAAGTCCCTTTGCTACAACTGTGAGGAACCCAGGAACTTAGAACTTCTTGGACTCACAAGTTAATCTCCAAGGCTAGAGAACTCTGATGGATGCTGTTACTAGTAGTGTGCTGATAGATATTTAACAATTATTTCTGAAAAAACAATGTGTGCATAACAGATTTTAGGCTTTAATCTTAATTTTTAACATTTTTCTCAATCACTTTCTTAAGTCTAGATAATCAACAAAACAACAAATCAAGTTCTGATTTGTAGTATTTTCAGATTTCTGAAATATGAATGCTCACACAGAAAATTTTTGAGCTCACTCCTTACCAAGATTGATATCAGAGTGTTTACTCATATAAAAAAAGGCTTTAAATCAGTATTGATTAGAGAAATGCAAATTAAAACAACTCTGAATATCACCTCATTCATACCTATCAGATTGGCTAATAACAACAGAAAAGGAAAATGATAAATGTTGGAAGGGATATGGAAAAATTAGTATACTGATGCATTGTTGGCGGAGTTGTGAATGATCCATCTGTTCTGGAGAGTTATGGAACTATGCCCCCAAACTTTAAGTCAGCAGTAGTACTACTAGTCTATATCCCAAAGAGATTAAAAAAGAAAAAAAAGAAAAAGAATATACATACACACACACACACACATGTATATTTGTATGTATGTATACACACACACACACACACACAAATATTCAGAGAAGCTCTTTTTGTAGCAAAAAATTGGAAATTTTTGGGAAGTCCATCACATAGGGGAATGACCGAACAACTTATTATACTCTAAGAAACTATAAGTTGGATGATTTCAGAAAAGCCTGTAAAAACTTACATGAACTGGTGCAAAGTAGAGTGAGCAGAACCAGGGTAATAATGATTCCAGACAATTCCAAGGGATTCATGGTGAAAAATGTTATTCACCTCCAGAGAAAGAAAGAAATGTTTTTTTCTTTCCTTCTCTTTGGGCTATATTTTCTTTTGCAATTTGACTAATATAGAAATATATTTTGCATGGCTTTGTATAACCTTTATCAAATGGTTGCTTTCTCAATGAGAGGAGGAGGGAAGAAGAGAATTTGAAACCGAAAATTTAAAAAGTAATACTGTTAACGTTTGGAAATTGGAAAAAATAAAATGATTTTTAAAAATGAAGCAGGTGAAAAGTAAAAGAAGTAAACAATACATTTTAAAAGGAGAAATAAAAGAAAAAAGGGATGGAAAAAGAATGAAGTAATTGGGTAGTGACAATAACATTTTTTAAAATGAAAAAAAAAAACCCCATCAATAAAACATAAAAAAACCCCACAATCAGGTTACTTGAATGACGCAGAAACTTAAGATGACAGTCTGAATATCTGATTAAAGTCATTTACATTAAGACTTGATCCTTTCCCTTGGGGCTTTTATATTTTAAAAAAGAGTCTAACACAAATGAGCTTCATCTGGATATTTGGGGCTTTTTTTTTTGACAACTCCCCAACTATGCTCCCCATAGTCACTGCTACTTCACTCCTCTTTGGTAGTGGAAAAAATTATCTGGAAGGAAAGATTTGAAGGGAGGAAGTCTAGTAATAGTGATTTCAAAAAGCCGTCAAAACAAACAAAAAGGTACACAGGAGAGAAGGTCAGAAGAAATGATCTTTTTGAAAGTAATATGTAAAACTTACATGTGTATTATATATGTCTTGCACATGTATTATATGTGCATGCTCTCTTCAGACTGAGTAGAGCAATATATGTGTAAACAATCACACAAATTATATATTGTATGATGTACATCACAATATAGTATATGCACATATATTATACATATAACATACATTTAATATATATGTATTACATATAACTGTAAATTTTTTAGTAATGTGAAATGGAAATTTATGGTTTCACATAGAATTTTCTATTTATGGTCTGCTATAGGTATAGATTTTTTATATTTGATCTTTAAGACCAGAATAAAAATAAAATTAAAAATAAACCAAAAAAGAAAGCATATTGATTCTGGATTCAGAGGACATATTTTCAAATCCTGGTCTAGAACTTGCCAGTTGCATAATAATCTCTGGGTCTCAGTTCCCTCATCTGCAAAATGAAAGAGTTATATTAGTTGACAGCTCAGTTCCCTTCCAGTTCTCAATTTGTGAGTCTGCACCTATTCCAGTATAAGAAGAACAGGGTTGGGCAGCCTGTCACCTCCTTTATGAAAGGTAATCTAAACATTGTCCAGGACTTGTAACCCTTTCCTTGTTTTATAATTTTGTCTCAGAAGTTAAGGACTGAGCTAGATTGGGCTTCCTTTAACTTTGTGGAAATCCAGGATATAAAATCCTAGCTAATTACAGATGGACACTTCTGGTTTGTTTGGCTGATGAGGCATCAGATAGCTTTAAATTCCAGGGTGCCTTTAAAACTAGAAGTGGGTAGGTGTGTTTACTAGGAGAAAAGTAAATGGCCCCTGGCCTCACTCCAAAAGTTTGCTTTCTCTCCCTTTTTGCCTTCTCTCCTGCTGCTAAGGGCTTGCCTTTGGGAGACTCTTCCTCCTCTCCAGAGCCTGTAGATTTTGGCTGACTCTAGCAAGTGAGAGCTTTACAAATGGTTAGCGGCAAAGGTGGCTGAGTTGCATCAGTTTTTGGTCTCTTCAGAATTATTAGAGCAAGTGCCATGGAGGACTGTGGGGAATTAATGGTGCAAGATGAGCCGAGCTTACTTAAAAAAATAACGCTCATGAAGTTTCCTGAACAGAGGCTCAGAAGGTTGCTTTTTTTTGCTTTGCTGTTCTTTCCCTTGAGCCTTGAAGTTGTTTCATCAGTAGACTTGCATCTCTATACATGCTGCGATGCATAAACTATATACTTGTGCATGGATGAAATCAACACACATATTTATATACACTCTAGGATTTATTAAATTAAAATTTTTATTTGTTAGTTTCTTTCATAGGACTCTAATACTCAAGATAGGTACAGAGGGAATTAATCAAAATACATATAAAAGATTAAGAACCAATCCCCAGTGGCTAGTCAAAGGCTATGAGTACATAGTTCTCAAAAAGAGGAATTGCATAATGTCATTAATCTTATGAAAGATTGCTCCAAATTTCTAATAATCATAGAAAAGTAAATCAAACTGACTGTGAGAGTTTAATCTCAAACCCTGTATATTGATAAAGATAACCAAGAGAATTAATGTTTGGAAAAGTTGCAGGAAGAACACTCAATGAATACAATGGTGGTAAGTTTATGAATTGGTCCAATCATTTTGGAAGGCTAATTGGAGGAATAGTAAAACAGTAAATAAAAGAAATGCCCATAATTTTTGTCTCATAGTCCTCACTGATAGGCATATATGCCAAAGAGGATAAAGACAAAAGTTCCTCATAACTAAAATATTTGTAGCAGTACTTTTGTGTTGGCAAAGAACTTAAGACAAAGTAAAAGGTCATATAAGTTGTGGTACATGAATGTAATGGGATACTATTGTTCTGCAAGAAATGATGAATATAAAAAATTAGAAAAGCATGAAAAGATTTCTATGAGACACAGAGTAGGGCTGACAAAACCAAGACAATAATATATACAATGACAATAGCAACAAAGGGAAATTAAAAAAAAAAACCCACAAAAATAAAAGTAAAGGGTGTGTGTTGTGATCAAACACAGACCTGAAAAAGAGTTTAGAAAATGTTCCCTCCTTCCCCCACTCCAGCCTTTTATTTACAGAGTTGGAAGACAATGGGTGTGTAATATTTATATATTATCAGACACAATTTAATTGTGGATTGGTTTTATGGATTTTTTTCTTCCCTTTTTCATTTTTAATATTTGTCACAAAATATAGCTTGTTGGATACAGGGAAAAGAAGGGATGCTTTTGGAAATAAAGGTGATATAAGAAGAAAATTGGTTGGTTGTTGTCCTTCATTCCAAGATGACTAAAATGACATTGCTATGTTAGAGTCAAATTATAGTGTATCCAACTATGGCTGATCAAACCAATATGAACTTGGAATGTTCTGCCACGGGTCAGTCACAAATAATCCTTATGAACATTTGGGGTAGCTTCTCTAATTTTATTCCTCTTGAGTTTCCTTTGGGTTAATTCAATTCTGCTTTGCTAATAGAGCATAGCACCTTCTCTGATGAGGGCATGCTAGGCGGTCCTGTGCCAGTGTCTATCATGTCATACAATTGATTCTGAAGGAGGAGGAGGAGGAGAAGGAGGAGGAGGAGGAGGAGAAGGAGGAGGAGGAGGAGGAGGAGGAGGAGGAGGAGGAGGAGGAGGAGGAGGAGGAGGAAGAGGAAGAGAAGAAGAAGAAGAAGAAGAAGAAGAAGAAGAAGAAGAAGAAGAAGAAGAAGAAGAAGAAGAAGAAGAAGAAGAAGAAGAAGAGAGCAATCAGAAAAAATAAGATTAAAAATTCACTTTATTAGGAAGGTGTTTGGAGAGTTGATATCTTTAGCCTTTAGTTTACTGAGAAAATGGGCTGGTGAGTGATCCAAACTGTGTGTGTTTCTTTAGGAATGTAATGATTGCAAACATGTGTAGACACTGCCATTCTTTCACCTGATGAAAAGACCAAGCCCAGGCAAGGCCCCTGTGAAGTTCATGCACATTTGTTGTTTCAACTAATGTCCTGCCATGTGCTGGATCTGGACTAGAGAGTGAGCATGAACATGAGCCGGGAAAAGGTGACTGTGGAAACTCCTTGGATTCATTTTCTCTGTGCAAAGGCAGTGACCCGTTGAGAAAAATATTGGAAATATTCCCATTCTGAATACACCTTAATACTATGGGGACAGTTTCACCCTGTCTCATGTATTTGGATATCTCTGCCTGATCTTTCTGTTTGAGCCCCAAATGGTGCCTTGGCCTTCCTCTTGATAGATTCATTGTGTTGATTTAAGCCAATGCAGCAGAAAATCTGATGTCATCTGCAGCTGTTAGGCTATAATTCAGAGGATCCAGCATTAACCCTTTGGAAGATCTACACGAAAGAAAAGTGGCATGGTTAGTGGTCTATGTAACTAGTCTCTATTGTGTGTCCATAACAGCACTCTCATTTAATAGCTTTTAGGCACTGGCAAAAAGAATGTTAATAGAAAACTCCATTTTGCATCAGAAGCACTGTTCTCTCCTTCCCCCCTCCCCCAATTCAGGGGAATACCATCATGGTTATTCCCTAAAAAAAAAAAAAAAAAAAAAAAAAAAAAAGATAGCTTGTAATATTATCATACTTCAAAATAGATTCAGGTTTTGAAACTCAACACCTTCTCCATTTACCTTCAGTTGCCTTTGCTTGAGGGCTAGAGAGTAGAGCACTTCCACTACAGAGGATTCACAGCTTTCTTAGTACAGTTATCCCTTCCACAACAGTGGAGTTAGGGGCTCTGTGCCCCTGTGATCTGGAAAATCTGCGTAAAATTTTTTGGCCCTCCCTTCGTATCAGAGAAGTCTGAATTATCATGGTATTAAAAGATAAAATCTGTTGATATTATACAATACTACACACATTTTATGCATTTCTGAGTCTCTAAACTTTTTATGGATCATCCGCTGACTTTCTTGTGTCATCTGTGGCTTCCACAGACCTCCTCTTAAATTCTCATTTACTTTCTTATACTGACCAGCAATATATCGAAACTATGATGAGGAAAGTTGTAACATAGAAGGGATAACTGTAAATCCATTTTCCCATCAGCAGCTCTGCTTGGTTTTGACTCCAAAGGAACTTCTTGACTCTGTGTTGGGATACCCTTCCCTACTTATTGTTCCTTTTTAGGGAACCCCTTTTCTGCTTCTTGTTCTGTGTTGTTACCTCCCATTAGGTTGTGCCCTGAGAGCAGGGACTATCTCTTTTTCTTATTTGGCTGCTCTAGCAGTAATCCTTTCTATTCAGCCTGACTCACCAGAGTACAATCTCTTTAGTCTCCTCATCGTTATGTAAAAGAAGAGCTTGAGTTAGTAGCTCAGGGATAATTAACCAGGGACTCATGAAATTGTTTAAAAAAACATTTTGATGAAATTTATTTTGTTGTAATAAATTTCCTTTTTACTTTCTTTTTTTTTTTTTTTGGATATATAAAAGCATTATTCAGAAAAGAGTGTTCTTTTTTTAATTAAAATTTTTTATTTACAAAACATATGCATGGGTAATTTTTCAACATTGACCCTTGCAAAACTCTGTGTTCCAAATTTTCCCCTCCTTCCCATCTCTTCCCCTAGATGACAGGTAATCCAATACATGTTAAATATGTTAAAATACATGTTAAATCATATATATATATATATAATACATACATATATATACACACATATTTAGAGTTATCTTGCCGCACAAGAAAAATTGGATCAATAAGGGGAAAAAACCTGAGAAAGAAAACAAAATGCAAACAAATAATAACAGAAAGAGCCAGAATGTTATGTTGTGATCCACACTCAGTTCCCACAGTCCTCTCTCTGGGTGTAGATGGCTCTCTTCATCACAAAATTATTGGAACTGATCTGAATCATCTCATTGTTGGAAAGAGCTATGCCCATCAGAATTGATCATTGTATAATATTGCTGTTGCTGTGTACTATGATCTCCTGGTTCTGCTCATTTCATTTAGCTTCAGTTCATGTAAGTCTCCCCAGGCTTCTCTAAAATCATCTTGCTGATCGTTTCTTATAGAACTATAATGTTCCATAGCAATTATATACCATATTAGTCAGCCATTCCCCTACTGATGGGCATCCATTCAGTTTCCAGTTTCTTGACACTACAAAAAGGACTGCTACAAACATTCTTGCACATACCCTCTTTTAAGATCTCTTTGGGATACAGACCCAGTAGAGACACTGTTGGGTCAAAGGGTATGCACAGTTTGATAACTTTTTGAGCATAGTTCCAAACTGCTCTCTAGAATGGCTCGATCTGTTCACTTTTCCACCAACAATGTATTAGTGTTCCAGTTTTCCTATATCCCCTCCAACATTCGTTGTTATCTTTTCCTGTCATTTTAGCCAATCTGAGAGGTATGTAATGGTATCTCAGAGTTGTCTTAATTTGCATTTCTCTGATCAATAATGATTTAGAGCACTTAGAAAAGAGTGTTCTTGGGCTTTTTTACATTGCCAAAGAGATCTGGGAGAGAAAAAAAAAGGTGACTAGATATTCTTTAAGATCCTTCAAAGTTGCATAATTCTTATGATCCAGTGCTGCTATTAGAGTTACAAACCAGTGCCTAGGTAGCTGGAAAAACATTGAATTTGATGTCAGGATACAGCCATGACTAGTGGAGATGGTGAGATACTTACCCAGTGGAGGACAATTGCCCCCAAAAGAGAGATTTGTCCAAGATAAAGGCCTTCTTAAAAAAAGGAAAGGAGATACTACTTGGAAAATTCTAGAGATACAACTAAAAAGTTAATTGAAATAAAATGGATAATTTTAGCAAAGTAGCAGTATATAAAATAAACTCACATAAATCACCAGCATTTCTATATATTACCAATAAAGCCCTACAAGAAGAGATTAATAAGAGATATTTCATTTAAAATAACCATAGACAATATAAAATACCTAGTAATGTAGTTGCCAAGAGAAACCCAGAAACTATATGAACATAATTATGAAATATTTTTTACACAAAGAAAAACAGATTTAAATAGTTAAATATCAATTGTTCATGAGTAAGCTGAGCTAATATAATAAAAATGACAATCCTGCCTAAATTAATGGACTTATTCAGTGATATCTCAATTACATTATGAAAAGAAATTGTTTTCTTGAGTTAGAAAAAATAACAATAAAATTAATTTGGAAGAACAAAATGTCAAGAACATCAAAGGAATTCATGAAAAATGGGAAGGTCTAGTGGTATATTTTAAGTTTTTATAAGGTAATAATAGGAGATAATAAATAATTTGATTTAACTATCAAAACTCTTTCATATGAGTGGAAATAGTTTTAATTTCATCATCTGAAAACTGTCTGTTCATATCCTTTGACCATTTTTCAATTGGAGAATGGCTTGATTTTTTATAAATTAAAGTCAATTCTCTGTATATTTTGGAGATGAGGCCTTTATCAGAACCTTTAACTGTAAAAATGTTTTCCCAATTTGTTACTTCCCTTCTAATCTTGTTTGCATTAGTTTTGTTTGTGCAAAACCTTTTTAATTTGATGTAATCAAAATTTTCTATTTTGTGATCAATAATGATCTCTAGTTCTCCTTTGGACACAAATTCCTTCCTCCTCCATAAGTCTGAGAAGTTAACTATCCTATGTTCCTCTATTTATTTATGATCTCATTCTTTATACCTAAATCTTGGACCCATTTTGATCTTAGTATGTGGTGTTAAATGTGGGTCCATGCCTAGTTTTTGCCATACTAATTTCCAGTTTTCCCAGCAGTTTTTGTCAAATAATGAATTCTTATCCCAAAAGTTGGGATCTTTGGGTTTGTCAAACACTAGATTGCTATTTTTATTCACTATCTTGCCCTGTGAACCTAACCTATTCCACTGATCAACTAGTCTATTTCTTAGCCAATACCAAATGGTTTTGGTGACTATTGCTTTATAATATAGTTCTAGATCAGGTACAGCTAGACCACTTTCATTTAATTTTTTTTTTTTTTACTTCCCTTGAAATTCTCGACCTTTTGTTGTTCCATATGAATTCTGTTGTTATTTTTTCTAGGTCATTAAAATAGTTTCTTGGGAGTCTGATTGGTATAGCACTAAATAAGTAGATTAGTTTAGGGAGTATTGTCATTTTAATTATATTTGCTCGGCCTATCCAAGAGCACCGAATGTCTTTCCAATTATTTAAATCTGACTTTATTTTTGTGGCAAATGTTTTGTAATTTTGCTCATATAATTCCTGACTTTCCTTTGGTAGATATATTCCCAAATAAGAACTCATTATCTGACAAAAATTATACCATTATGAAGATAAGCCCAAAGCAGACCCATGACCTAAATATAAAAGGAGATATCATAAGTAATTAAGAAGAGTATGAGACATATTACTGATCACATTTCTAGATAGAAGAATTTATGAATAAACAAGAGAGTTTTGTGAGATATAAAATTGATAATTTCAAGAACATTAAATTGAAAAGGATGTGTCCAAATAAAACCAATATAGCCAAGATTAGAAGAAAAAGAAGAAAATTCTGTGGGGGAATTATGGACAGTTTCTTAGATAAAAGCCTCATTTCTCAAATATATAGAGAATTTTGTCAAATTTAAAAGAATGAGTCATTTCCTAATTGATAAATGGTCAAAGGATTTTGAACAAGCAGTTCTTGGAAGGAGAAAGTGAAGTTACATAGAGTCATATGAAAAATGCTCTAAATCATTATTCATTACAGAAATGCAAATTAAAATAACTTCAACCTATCTCCCACAGTTTCTGTGGGGATCAAATTAAAACATATTTTAAAGTGCTTAGTACATAATAGTAATGGAACATAATAGGTACTATATAAGTACTAGCTATTATTATTACCTTACATAGTACCTGGCATGTAATAAGCCCTTAAAATATATTTGTTGCCTGCCTACCATTGACTGTAATACATGAATGGGGCAGAATATTATTGCATCATTAGAAATAATGAATTTGAAGAATAGAAATAAGCATGAGAAGACTTATAAGAACTAATAGGGCAAACTGAAGTAAACAAAATTGGAAAAACAACATACTTGTCTACAATAGTAATAATAATTAAAAAAAAAAACTTACCCCAAATTAGAAACCTAATGGTGTCTAGTTATAGTAATGAAGTTTAGCCCCAAAGAAAAAATAAGAACTTTCCTTTTTCTACTCCTTGAAGAGTTGGAGTATTATCTATGGTTATACAACATTGCATATTCTCTTGGAATCAATTGGTTTTTTGTTTTTGTTTTTCCTTACTGTTTTATTCTTTGTCATATGAATGGGTCTCTGGGTGGGGTTATGGGGGTGGCAACAAATAAAGATGATGTAAAAACAATTATAATAATTGTTATAATTATAATAATAATATAATACAATATTATATTATATATAATAATTATTATAATATAATATTATATATAATAATTGTAATAATAATAATAATATTATTATAATAATTGTTATAATAATTATAATAATAAAAAGAAATCTAGACTGGCCTGCACCAATATTGATGCATTTATTGCAACACTGCATTTAAGAAGAGTGCATTTTCATGGGGCTACTCTAGAAAGCACTTAGATATTTCACATCAGTGATGTTTAGTTGGCTCTGTCTAAGCATTTTAGATAGCATGCACTAAATATTGTGGTTCAACTTGCAGAGTATAGCAGTGAATATCTCATGATAAGGAGGGTTGAAAGGACAATACCTCAATATATCTTTGATCAAGATGATCTTTGCTGTAAAATCATGATTGATGGAGGCCAAGTTAAAATGAAGTTCTTCCTTGACTTGTAGTAATTAAACTCTTTTGGACAGAGTCCAATCCAGGTAAGCCCATATTATGTCACCTTAATAATGTTTTCTAGCCAAAGTATTCTGAAGCCTCTTAGTGGCTACAGTTACTTTAGACCCCTCAAAGTAAGTTTTTGCCACTAAAGTCTTGATGCTATCAAATGATTCAACATCAGGAATAGATATGGCTTTATTAGTGGGAATAACATTAAAGATTACTATCTGCTTAGTTGCTATGCCCTAAGGATCATGGGGCCTTTCTAACTTTCTAACTAACTTTCTATTAATAAAATGATATTTTATTTTTTCACATATTTCTAAAGAGTTTTCAATATTCATTTTTGTAAGATTTTATGCTCCAAATTTTTTCTCCTTTCCTCCCTTACTTTCCTTTTCTCCAAGACAGCAAGTAATTGATATAGGTTATACATGTACAATACTTTTAAACCTATTTGCATATTTGTTATGTTGTATAAGAACCAAAAGGGGAGAACAAAACTATGAGAAAGAAAAAGCAAGCAAACAAAGAAAAAGGTGAAAATACTATGCTTAGGTCCACATTCAGTCTCCATAGTTCTCTATGGATGTGTGTGGAATTCATATTCATTTCAATGATTGTATCCTGCCCATCACTCATATCTTTTCATTTATTTACCATTTGGGGCCCACCTATGATCTTAGAGGTCGTCATTGAGTTATTTTGACATTGGATGGATACCAAGGGGCACTGTAGGCTGTATATCAGTTATTTCTTGTTCTTTTATGTGAATTGCCTGCCTTACCTTCCTCTTCTGTTCCTTCTCTCCCCTATGCATTTCTTTGATGAAATCCTTTATATGACTTCTTTTGTGTAATTCTGCTCCTCTTCCTCCCCCTCCCTTCCCCACCTTTGGAAGGAGTTGCAGTCTGTTCATACTGAATCTGTGGCCTTTCCATTGTATTTTCTTCAGGAGACTGTAGTATTCCATGTCTCACAATCTCACAATCACAAAAGGTGACCCAAGGCTGGATTTTCTTTGGGAAATTATAAAGTTCTTTTAATGACCTCCAGCTTCTTACACACACATACACACACACTAATATTCTTACAGTGGTATAGCTCCCTCAAATAACCTTATCTAAATTTGCCATCTCTTGATTTACTCAAACCAGATTTTAGAAAGTCAGTTGCTTTACACTCCCCATTCTCTTGGGATTCCTGGCATGCTAGAAAGGAAGAGGGTAATGGAGGAAATTAGGTCCCAAGGAGGTGAGAGAGGATAGAGAACTTCAGCATGTGGATTACTCACTTAATATACTGTATTTGGCAAACTTTTTGCACCCTGGCTGGTTTCCTTTGTCACCTTGAATGCTCCTGGCTGTCTCTCCTGGCTGTAAGTTGATATCTATTCATAGAAATCACAATAACACACATATATTTCATGAAAGTTATAAAGGACTCTGGATTTCTCTTTTGCTCTCCATGGAATTGTATCTTGGATTTAAAGATATAAATATGAAGACACTCCCCTCCCCTAACTTTTTCTACACACCCACAAGCAATAGTTTTAACAGCTGGAATTGTCCAAGTCCCAAGTTTTGACACATGTCTTTTTAAGCAGTAAAAAAGAACATGGCTTAGAAAAGCCAAACCACCATAAAAGAAATACTAAGTTGAAGCATTATCTGAATGCCAGAAAATTAAAACAAAAACAGCCCTCCAACCCCTATCTTTTAACTGACAACTTTGATGTTTTGTCAGGATCTTGCTTTCCTGGACTGACCCTAGCTCTGTCAGTATATCAAGGAGGAAAGAGGGGACAGAAAAGCTCTCTGGAGCCTCTCTCTAGGATACCTTTTCTTATTAAATATACACTGTGGAAACCAGCTAGGGCAAAGTGTGAGCCACATTTCTACCGGGATACAATTTAGCTCACATCTTTAGAGAAGCAGAGAGCTAATTGGCATTGTTTTTAGAGATGAGGGATTGCTCTGTGGGTTGTAGAGAGTTTGGGCCTGGGAGTAAACTGAGGAAGGGACTAGGTAAGGTTTATCCTTGTCTGGGATGCTCTGGTCAGCAGTCAGTTTTACCATAACTCATTGTCTCCTGATCTCTGAGCAAGTTCTCCCAAATATAATTAACAGGTTAATTTGATACAAGGGCTTCTTGAAATGGCTGTTGGGCAAAGGGCACTGTGGCGTTGCTTCTGGATGCCACCCTGAGCACCTACTGCTCCCTCTAAGCACTAGTTCCTAACCTGAGATCCATGGATCCTTAAGAGGTTTGTAAATAGATTTCAGGGAGCTTTTCAACCAGTATGGGGAAAAATTACATCTTTATTTCAATGTAGTTTTCTTCATAATTATATGTATGTTATTTTGTATATTTAAAGACATTCTGAGAAGAGAACCTTGGACTTTAATAGAATTATAACATAAAAATAGATGAAGAATTTCTGCAGGATTTCACACAAGGATTGTTCCATGCCTACTAACATTCTTGTCAGTGGCATGTATTTATTGTTCTCTGGGCAATAGGATACTCTGAGAAGTCAGAATGAAAAATAGAAAACAAAAAAAAACTACCAGGAGGAGTGAATAGTCCATAGAATTTCAGAATTAGAGTTGTGTCACCCAACCCAGAATGCAGCTGTGCATGTATGACCTCATTCTCATTGCATAGATCATTTTGTTTCAGGGGTCTCTCTGACTTCTAAGTATCTTAGCTTAGCATGACTGTGATGTACACTGATACTCTCCTTACTGAGGGCTGGATATCCTTGACAGTGGTTCTTTTTGTGATTCTGTCATTTCTTAGTGACCAACTCTTTGTGATTCCATGTAAGGTTTTCTTGGCAGAGATACTGGAATAGTTTGCAATTTCTCCCATTCATTTTACAGATGAGGAAACTGAGGCAAACAGGGTTAACTGACTTGCCAGCTAATAAGTAGGTGAGGCCAGAATTGAACTCAGGAAGATGCATCCTCTTGACTTTAAACCCAGCATTCTATCCATTGTACCTGTGATAGTATATATAACAAATGCTGTACTTTCACATAGTTTTCAAAGAGATTTCAAATGTGCTATATTAGGTAGTCTTCCATTTTACAACTGAAGAAACTGATACTTTATCCAAGATTACAGAATAAAAAAGAATCGTAACTACAATGCTATATTTGTCTAATCCCTAACTCTTTTTGTGGTTCAATTTTCATTTTCAGGGCTAGAAGTTGAAAGGAGTTAGTAATGAGAAAAAAAAAAGGCAACAAAGCTGAAGCTTTTCCCCAAACTTCTCCCCCACTAGTCCATAGAGGCCAGTGTAAAAAAAAAATCAGAAATAACTTGTTAGTATATATGCTAGCTTAATTAAAGCTTCCATTTTGACCTGTGCAAAGGCTTCAGGGTCATAAAAAGGACAGAGGGCTTGGATTGACTAGAAGGGAAAGAATTTGGCAATTCCACGATTTTCTGCTTTGTAGCTATTACAAATTCAGCTGACTAGGGTCATGTTAAAGACTGGAAGGCTGCTGACTGGTCTGGTCCAAGGGAATAATAGAGAATGTGCTTAGAACCATCCAACTGAGGGGGGTTTCGAGAGCATTGTGTGTAAGAGGTGCTGTACATTAGGTTCACATGTTATAAGAAATAACTCGGCATCATTACATGCCTAATTACACGGATAAGCAATGTATTTACATGCTGTAATGGTGTATTTACCATGTATTCATGTTAATTATTTTAAAATGGACACAACTACTATCAACATGTGACAATGGCTCATTAGCATGTGTAATTACTTCTGTCAGTACTGATATCAGAACATGTCTTTTAGCTGGTGCAGGCATTAATCCTATATCCCTTTTGTTCTCTGCTGGTTCTCCAGGTAGAATTCTAGAATAGAGGTCATTTCTTTCATTTATTTCACAAGATCTGGGCATAATTATACATTACTGTTAAAAGAGGAAATAGGTATGCTCACAAATAACTTTCATATATGTATATGAATAATGAGATCAACTTCAGAACAACAAGGTGTGGGTTTAATTCCTGTCTATGGCGAAGAAAAGTTTCATGACTGTGGACAAGTATTTTTTTTTAAGGATGTGAACTTCAGATGAATTGTTAGTACAAATATCCATATTTGAAGTTCCTTAGACAATGAAACCCACATTCTGAACAACAACAATAAAATATTCCATTACAATCCCCTCAATCAAACATAGTTAAGTGCTTTCTATGTGTTAGGAACTGTCTTCTGACTGTTACACAAACAAGATATTCTACCTCTCAGTTCTGGGAATTTTCTTTGGCTGTCCTCAGCACCTGGAATGCTCTTCCTTCTCTGGTCTGCTTATTTACCTCTCTGATTTCCTTTAAGCCCCAGTTAAAATCGCTTCTTTTACTGAAAGCTTTTCTCTATCATCTCTTAATTGTAGTACCTTTCTTTCCTATGTTAATTATTCCTATTTATTCTATATATAGCTTGTTTTGTATATATGTTTGCATGTTGTCTCTCCCATTAGATTTTAAATTCCTTAAAGGCAGCAACTGTCTTTTACATCTTTTTTTGTATTCCCACTGCTTAGCACAGTTCCTAACACATAGGATCCTGAGAGGATGATGTTGTCCTCTGTAGTAATAGGGAAGGTAGGAGGAGTGGGGAGTGTTTGTTGTTTAGTTATTTTGGGTCACATGTAGGCTTTCTTGGCAAAGCCATTGAAATTATTTGCCATTTCCTTCTCCAGCTCATTTTACAGATGAGGAAACTAAGGTAAATAGGGTAAGTGACTTGCCCAGGGTCACAGAGCTGCTGTCTGAGGTCGGATATGAACTCAGGTGAGTTTTCTTGACTCCAGGCCTGGCTCTTTATTCACTGTGGGCTTATCTGCCCTAAGGGAGCGTTTAGGGTGAAAGATAATGAGTTCCACTTTGGACATATTGAGTTTAAGATGTTTTCTGAACAGAAACTTCAAGATATCTACCAGACATCTAGTTCAGAATATCTGAAAGGCAGTTAGATATATAAGATTGGAAATTCATAGGAAATCTGTGGCAGAGTGAGAATCATTAGCATAGAGATAGCAACTAAGTCCATCAAAGATGATTAGTTCTAGAAATGAAATAGTATAGAGGGAGTAGAGAAAAAAAGCCCAGAACAGAACCCTGAGAAACACAGATAGGGCATGATCTGGAAGAGAATCCAGCAAAGGAGACAGAGGAATGAGCAGACAGGTAGGAGAGCCAGGAGAGACTGATATCCTGCAACCTAGAGAAAACAGGAAAGATTGATCAACAGTTTCCTTCTTTCTTTTTTTAAAAGGCAGTTGGGGTTAGTGATCCTTGCCCAGGATCATAGAACTAGTAAGTGTTAGGTATCTGAGGCTACATTTGAACTCAGGTTCTTATGACTTGAGGGGTGGTGCTCTATCCACTGTGCCTCAAAGGTTTCAAAGATTGCAGAGAGATCAAGGAGAATGAGGACTGAGAAAAAAAATCCTTGGATTTGACAACTAAGAGATTATTAGAACTTTGGAGAGAGCAGTTTGGGTGGAATGATAGATTTGGATACCAGATTGCAAATGGTTAAGAAGATTGAGAATAGAGACAGTGAAAGCACTTTTTGAGGAATTTAGCTACAAGGAGCAGAAGAGATATAAGATGAGAGGAAGGTTGGAAGGATCCAGTAAGATTTTTTTTCCAGGATGAGAGAGATAAGGGCATGTTTGTAGTTATTAAGGAATGCATCTGTACCCAGGGAGGTTGAAAATGAATGAAAAAGTAGGTTTTTTTCAAAGAGGGAATCTGTTGGAGGAGATGGGTTGGGTTGGGATCAAGTAAAGGGATTAGCCTTAGAAAGGAGTCAGGCTGTTTTGTCATTTGAAATAGTAGTGAAGGAGGAGAAAGTGGCAGAAGACATATGAATGATGGGAAATAAGGAAATGGGGAGAAGAGACAACTCATGATGAATAGCTTCAATTTTTTTTCTTGTAAAATATGAGGCAAAGTTCTCAGCTGAGAGAATGAGGGGAGGGGAATCTTGGGAAGTTTGAGAGAGATGAAAAGATTTGATAGAACCACCATGGAGAATGGGACAGTGAGTTGATGAGGTTGGATTGCCTGGAAGTTTAAGGGCCCAGCTGAGGTTGTATAAAATAGATTTGTAGCAGAGCCATTCAAAACATTTGGGTGATTTTCTCTGTCTCCATTTAGTACCACATGTGTAGGAACTAATGATGGCTTAGCTTGGAGGCTTGGTTGGACATAATTGGTAATGTGATAAGGGGACTTAGGGATTTAAGAGAGAAATGACAATGTAGAATTCAAATTGATTAACAAAGGGATAAAGAAGAAAGTGGTTAATGCAGGGGAGATGGCCTGGGAGAGAAATGAGAGGTTAAGGGATTGGAGTTCATAGTGTGGTTGAAGAGAAGGGCTTTGTTAGGGAAGGCAAAGGGAGAGGTAAAAAGCCATAGATTATTGTTGGATAAGAAAATTTCAGAATTCTTGAACATAGAGATGGTATATTTGTGCTGTGATGGTATGAAATCTTTGCATATTGCTGAAGCAGGGTGGAGGAGTAGTTCATGGAAGTGAAATTATTATTTATATAGTAACTTAAAGTCTTCAAAACACTTTTTGCTTTAGAAAGCCCACCCAGGGGCAGGTACTAAAAGTATATTAGAGCCATTTTGTAGATGAGGAAATAGGGATTTAGTGAAATTAAATGATTTACCCAGAGTCATATAGGTATAATTTTCAGAGGTAGAATTTAAACTCAGGTTTTGGGTCTAAATCTCACAAGCTCTTCACTATGCCAAGCTGACTTTCTACAGGGTCCCTTTAAGATTCTATTATCTTCTTTTTGCCAAATGATTTCTGTCAGTTGATTGAATAAGATTTTCCCTATTTTCAGCCTTAAATTTCCCTTCCTTAGCATTAAATTCATTTTCTTTTTCTGTCTTCTGTGTTAAAACAATTCAGATACTTTCCTCACTTGGCCCTAGTTTTTCCACATACCTGAAGAATGTAATTTAGATTTTTCCCAGTCCCAAAATATGTTCCTTCTAATTCTTCTCCTTCTGCTGTAAAGTGTGAGGTTTAGTCTTCTTTTCAATAAGAAGAATGGATTTATCCACTTTGGAGGTGTTCCTCTTAACAAATACTGTCTATCTGTGTTTTCAGCTGATACTAACAAAGAAGTTTTCTACCTTGTTTTTTGAAGAGAGAGAGCTGATGGATAAAGGAAATTAGCATCCATTCCTAAACATTTCCAAGATTCCTTTTCTCTCTGTGCTGTCTCTTTGTCTCTGTCTGTCTTTGTTTCTGTGTCTGTCTCTCTCTGGCTCTGTCTTCTGTCTCTGCTATCTTTATGTCTCTGAATCTCTCTCTGAGTTTGTCTCTCTCCTTTCTCTCTCTTTTTGTATTGCAGAGACAATTGGAGTGGTCTCTGAATTGGTTTATTTTCTGCAATTTAAGAGTTTCAGTGGTTTCCCTGAAGTAGCATCTTTTGTCATGAATGGCTCCTCCCCACCTCCCTTAGCCCTTCCTTCTTTAAAAATCACACACAAGAAAGGGGAAAAAAACAAAACAAAAACATGTGAGTTACTTTCCAGGCTGGAATATCTGTTTCTATAGATGACTTGTTCCCCTGGCTCCTTGATGCTATCAGAATACAAATGCAGAGCAGACACCTACTTGTAGAAAAAAGAAAAATATGCTTTTTATGTGTTTAAACACAGATGTACTTCAGATGTTGTTGTTGTTATTATTATTCTATTTAGACAGTCTCACTAGCCATTATGGTAGGAAGTTGAGACACCTGGTTTACATTATTATGGCTTGTATTTAAGACTAGCTCTCAGGACTTTAGATGGGGGGTTGGGAGAGATAGAAGGAAAGGGCTGGGGGAGGTAGTATCTGATCCTTACCAGTAATTTTGTGATTTATGGTTCCTTTCTTCCTTTTCCTGTTGTATTTTTTGTGCAGCCCACTTCTCCCCTTGCAGCTGCTTCTGGCCTGGTCTGGTGTGGTCTTTGCTTACAAAAAGACTGCTGAAAGCCAGATGCTCATTTAGGTTTGCTTGTTGGTTTCAGTGCTTCTCTCTAACTTCTTTGCTTCTTTGTGTGGATTCTGTTGAATCCTTAAAATGATTCGGGTGGGAAAGGAAGTATTTGTGAGCTGGTGGATTGCAAAAGAATGACTACTTAACATCATTGGGTAAGAGGAGTGAGTCCAGAGCTGGACTTAGGAGCTGGGAAGACATTGGGTTTGAAGCCTACTTTAGCTTATTATGCTGTGTGATACTGGACAAGTCATTCAACCTTTCTGAGCCTTAGTTTCATTATCTGAATTAAGGGAATAAAAATGGGACATTTATGTCACAGGTTGTTGGGAGGATCAAGAAATAATGTATGAAAAGCAAGAATAACTATCCCCTAGGTTCAAGGCACTCTTTAAGTCTATATTTTCTCAGAGCTTTTCTCTAATCAGCTCTAAGATGCAGTTAGTTCAGAGTAAAATCATTTAATGAAACAGAATAATAAAACAACAGAATATTTCCTTATAAAACTTGAAGCATCTCAAGAATTCATATTCTCTTAGTAGAGAAGGTGAGTACAATAGGGATTTTGCATAAGGGGCACATAGAGAATACAACTGGCTAGTATACATGGTTGGAAGAGGTAGTTCACACATTGTGCTTAACTCAAATAATTTTTAGGGGATGTGGCCACTGAGCATAGATACTTGCATCAGCTTCTGGGCTACAGTAGAATGGGTATGTTTTATTTCTCTTATAAGACCTGGCTGACATTTCTCTCTCTATCTCTTTTTAAAATAAATTTCTTTTTTTCTCCCGTAGGCGATTGGGAATAAGTGACTTGCCCAGGGTCACATAGCTAGTAAGTGCTAATGTTTGAGGTAAAATTTGAACTCAGGTCCTTTTGATCTGTGGGGCTCTACCCACTTCACCATCTAGATGCCAGTAACATCTCTTAACTAAAAAAGCCAGGCAGAGTGCCCTTGGGCTACAATCTAATCTTTTCTCTTTAGCTCATCTGTCTGGGTAGATATCTTAGCCCTCTATTAGGAGGCTATGTTCACTTAAGATTGGTTATTTCATAGATCCTTTCTGGTTTAGCAGGATAGTCCAAAAGCTATGTTAAGCTAAAGAGGCAATATTTCTTACCAACCCACTCTGTGTTCCTCCTCTCTTATATATACCCGTCTGTATCAAAATTCCATTGTTATGGTTCTGTATTGTAGTCAGTGAAAGCACTAGGTGATGCTGTGCCAAGAAAACTTAACCTGGAGTTAGAAAGACTAGTTTTCCTGAGTTCAAATCTGACTTCAGACATTTATTAGCATTGTAATCTTGAAAAAGTTACTTAACACTGTTTGCCTCCATTTCCTCATTTGAAGAATGATCTGGAGAAGGAAATGGCAAATCACTCCAGGTTCTTTGCCAAGCATACTTTCAATAGGGTCATGAAGAATCAAATAAAACCAAAAAACAAAACTAGAAATCTATTGTAAATATGCTTTGTATACTTCAAAGAGACATTTAAGATTCTACAATTGTTTTTCTTGGTTGTTCTTTTTAATAGCACCAAAAAAAAAAAAAAAAAAAAAAAAAAAAAAAAAGAAAGAAAGAAACATTTCCAGGTTCATCTTTTATTTTTTCTCTATTCTATCTATTGAAGGATTGCAATGAATAGGTACCTGATAAATTCCTGAATTGGGAAATAGGATCAAAGTATCCATTGCATGATTATCCTTATACTCTTATATATATATATATATATATATATATGTATATGTATATGTATGTATTACTACTGGAATTTATGCAATTAAAAAGGTTCTAGAGAAATTGTTTCTGGGTAATTTAATCATTTATTAATAAGACCAACTCTTATTGATGAAAAGATGCTCATTTGGCTGTCTCTCTTAGACAAAAGACAATAATCTCAGCAAGCTCACAGTGTCTCTAGCCCTAGAAAAGTAGGTATTCAATGAGTGATTGAGAATGACTGATTCATATCACCTTAGGACCAAGAAACAATCTCTAAACTCCATTACCCCCAGCCTTGAACTATGTAGACAAAAGGATATGTTTTCTATCCAAAATTGAGTAGAACACAATGGGCTTCCCCCACTCTAAATTAATTTTCCTGTAAGGTTGGATGAGGTCTCGC
Source organism: Sminthopsis crassicaudata (assembly GCF_048593235.1). NCBI lineage: Eukaryota > Metazoa > Chordata > Mammalia > Dasyuromorphia > Dasyuridae > Sminthopsis > Sminthopsis crassicaudata. The sequence continues at coordinate 177,588,890 of NC_133617.1, read as the reverse complement.
CAAGATTGAGAAGAATTAATTCAATCTCATTATCAACAAAGTCCTTCAAAAGATTGAACTTTAAAAACTGGGATTTTGGAAGCAGGGGAGAGCTCTGAATCTCCCTAAATTATTGATTATTAAAAATCATTTCTTTCAGATTTCTAGATACAATAATGTTTTGTTTCTCCTTGGAGGTTGGGAAGATACAGTAAAAACGAGAAGCAGCAGCAAGCAAACAAGCAAACAAATAAGAAACTTAAATGAATGTAGTGCTTTACCATGTTATAAAGTTTTTTTACCTATAAAAATCTTGGGTTGGAGGCTCTCATATGACATGAATATCCCAAGAGAGTTCTCACATCTTTAGTTTATTGCTCTCACCCAGAAAATCTGAGAACCTCATTATGTGATACTGCCCAGTGTGCTATCTACAAATGGCCTTGAAAGCATAGAATTCATAAATCCCAAAGAAGTTGAGGTTTGTTTACAGGTTAAAAAAGACAGATTCCTTATCAGAGGTTTTTGGAAAATATTAACATATGTCAAAGGGCAGTCTCAGAGACTTATAATTTCAGGTGTTAGATTCTCAGGAGGTGCTGCTTCTAATGGTTTCCGAGCCTATTGCAGTTGTCCACAGGAAGGAAAAAAGGAAACAAACTTTAAAAAATGTTTACTATGTACTAAGCATCGTGCTAAATGCTTTATAAATATTATTTCATTTGATCCTCACCAAAAACCCATTTTTGTTTTAGTGATAGAAATTAAAGTAGACAGAAGTTAAATAATTTACCCAGCATCCGAGCTAGTGTCTAGGGCTGGTTTTGAACTCAGATCCTCTTCATACTGGCCCCAGCCTTTTACCTACTAGCTACCCCTCCACAGCTTTCAGTTGCTGGTTTTCATCATTCTGGCTCCTTGAAGCATCCCACTTCTCATGTTCAAGGTCTCTCTTGCTGTTATCCTGCTACAGAACTTATCTGGACTGTTTTGCATGCATATCCCTGAAGTTCTCAGTGGATACTGTTGCCTCTTTTTCATAAGAAAACACTCTTACCTATAATACCTAACAATTACAGAAGAGAGGGGCATTTCAGAGTTTCCCATTATTATAGCATTGCAACTCAAACACCATGCCCCACCAAGTGACTTCTTTACTTGCTTCAATAGTTCCCATTGCTGATCTCTATCATTTACACTGAATTAGATCAGAATGAATTCACATTTTTAATATCTCCATTTTTTTCAGCTCCTAAAATATGTATTTTCAGCCCACATTAGTAACACTTTTCGTGAATGTGGAAATTGATCAAATATTTCACTTCATGTCCAAAACTCTATATCTCTTTAGCTTCCAAAGTCCCTTTAGTGATGACTGAGGGGAGTTATTCCTGGATTCAGATTCTCCTGATATGTTGGATAAGGAGATAGACAGGAAGGAGCCAAATACATCCCTTGTCCTACAGAGTAAAAAAAATTGGATGGGATACAAATACATAGTCTCTTTTAATCTTTATAATGACCTTAGAAGAGAAGTACCAATTTCATCATCCTCATTTTACTGCTGAAGAAACAAGTTTCATAGACTTGCCCATGATCCCATAGAAGCCATTTTAATTTATGTCTAATTTTTGATCCAATATTCTTTCCAGAAAGCTACAGCCATGTGCAGAACTGTGAGACCTTTCTGTTTTTGGCTTCTTTGAGAAGCATATGTTCATAGCTCCAGAGATAGAAGGGATCCTCTCTTCTAATTTTATAGAAGGGAATTGAGGCTCAGAGAGGTCATGCAAATATTAAGTATCAGAAATGGACTATAATCCAATTTATCTGACTCCGGACTCAGTGAGTTTTCTCTCAGATGCATAAACTGAACAGTGGGGTTATTGGGTTAAAGGTCATGAATGGTCTAATACTTTTGTTTCGTAATTCCCAATTGCTTTCCACAAGAGGTGGATCAAACTAAGATTTTCATCAACAATTTATTAGGATGTTTGTCTTTTCCATAGACTTGTTAAACAATTTGCATTTTAATTTTTTTTTTTTTTTACAGAATGGCCAAATGGACAGAGAGTTGACATGAGATAGTGATCTGCCTTTTGGCACTTATTAGCTGTGTAACACTAGACAAATCCCTCACTTTTCAGTGCTCTAAAGCAGGGTTTCTTAAGCTTTTTCTATTTGTTATTCCTTTTTGCTCAGTGAAATTTTTACATGACCCTGGGTATATAGGTATATAAAAGAGATATACAAATCAAACATTACTGATAATAAATCATAATTTCACAAATTATGTGAAATTCATGTATGAGATCTCATGGGGTCACAAACCACAGTTTGTTTTCTATTATAGTCGCATTACAGCTCAAGCACTACACCCTACCAAGTGACTTCTTTTCTTGCTTCAATAGCTTCTGTTGCTGATCTCTATCATTTACACTGGATTGGGTCAGAATGAATTCACATTTTTAATATCTCCTTTCTTTAAGTTCCTAAAATATGTATTTTCTGTCCATATTAGTAGCACTTTTCATGGATGTGGAAAGTGACCAAATATTTCACTTCATATTCAGGTATGAGATCTCATGGGGTAAGAAACCGCAGATTAAGAAGTGGGGATGTAGGCAGCTCTCCCACAAATAACAGAGAAGGTGCTGACTTGCACTGGTAAAGGAAGTGTCCTCACTTGGGAGTTCCCTATATCAATGAAACCATCTATCCAGTAACTATTCTCTATCATCTGCAATTTGGTAGGAGTCATGTCTACTTTCTAAGTTAGCCACTTCCCAATACTTAAGATAACTCAGAAGCCAGGTTATTAATGACCAATTGACACGATGAGTAAGGGTTGGAAGCATTGGGAGACTGACGGATATTTCAGTGGGACCACAGTACATTCTGATGAACCCTCCGGCTTCACCCGAAGGTCTGCCAGACTCTGTATGCCTTCTCTTGAACAACGCCAGACAAATGCTGACAGATCCTTCCCCATAAATGTTTCCTTTTTCTATGCTTCATATGGACCATCACCTTTTTGTTTGCATTCCTTATTACAACATTGGCTTTCTTCATAGGAATACTTTTTTTTTTTTAATAACAGTCCCAAGTTTAAAGATTAATTTTCAGAGATTTTATCTGAGACTACTTCCTAGTAACTTTAATCTCACCAATAGGGTTTGGTCATTTTGACCAAACTTGTCCATAAGTAATCTTCTTTATGATGCATGGATTTTTTTGGGGGGAGAAGGGGAACTTTGACCTCACCTGTTATTATCTCCTAACCTGTTTCCTTTTTGTAAGATTAGGGATTCTATATTTAAAACTCGAAGGGAATTTAGAAACAATTTAATCCAAACCCTCCCTTTTTAAGATGAGGAAACTGAAGCTTAGAGAGATGATGTGAAATGTCCCACATATAATAAACAGCAGAGTTGGAATTTGAATCTCTGTCTTCCTAATTCCAAATTCAGGGCTTGATCCTCTATGCCAACTTTTCCTGATTTTGCCCTCTGGACGGGAACTATCTTCTGGACATGTATCCATCTATCTACTTTCTAGAGGACTCCATTTTTGGCAAGTCTTCCAAAAGGGAAAGGATTGGATTCCTGGGAATCTAATCCTTATAAATTTTGTTACTTCATACTTATTTTCTAAGCAAAAGAGACAAAATGATGTGGGGGGTAAAGTCCTGGGCTGGGATTCAACTAGACCTGGAATTCAATCCTGCCTTATACTTTTTCTGTTTGTGTGTTCCTGGGCAAGATTCTTAAACTCTTGTGAGTCAAGCAACTCCCTAGGAATTACTTTCTAAGTAATAAATGACTCAAAGGAGTTCCCACAAGAGACGAATGAATGAATGATTTACTAATTTCTAATAGTAATTGCTAACATTATGTAAAACTTTAAGGTTGCAAAATGCTTTACATATATTATATTAAGTGCTTACTATATTCCAAAATACTGTGCTAAGTGATGGGAAAAGAAAGAAATGCAAAAACAAAAACCATCTCTGCCCTCACAAACTTTTTAAAATTTTTTTAAATTTTTATTTATTTATATTATTCTTTTTGAAAATTTTATTTTAAATTTATGGAATAAAATAAGCATTTCCATGACAATATAATAAAAAAGATGATTGTACATGAAACTGCAGATCTACTCTGTACAACTTGCTATTCCTTTTAAATAATAAAATTATCATGTAAATTTCTTTTTTCTTCTTTTCTCCCCTTTCATCCTCAAGATGACACAAATAGGTATTCATATAAACATGTAAAATTATTCTTTATGGAATTCTATTTATCAGTTATTTCTCTGGATGCAGATATATCCTTTATAGTTAATTTGGGTATTTATAAATAGTGAAAATTTGCTTAAAGTTACTCTTAAAAAATATTGCTATTATTATATACATTATTCTCCTGGTTCTGCTCATTTTGCTTTTCATTATTTTGTTCAAGTCTTTTTATGTTTTTCTAAGACAATAAAGCTCATCAGTTCCTATTGTACAGTAGTATTCTATCACAATGTTGTAACACAACTCATTCAATCAGTCATGCTAGTGGAAGGAAGAAACACATAAAGGGGGACATCAAGGATTATTTGGTTTGGAAAATTGTGGAAGTGGTGAGTGGAGCCTAAGAAGAATAGCTTGATATATTATTTCCAGTAGTAATGGCAGAGTTGATTTGCTTATGATTCCAGAATTATAAAGCTAGTTAGGGGTAGGAAGGACAAAGGAAAAATAAAGTCCCTTCACAATGAATTGAAGCTTGGGGCCTTAAAATAGAAGGTTCTCATCAATCAGGACAGTGGGGCCCCAGGGTGGGAATTCTTGAGGATTAAGTTCTCAGGACATCCTCATAGGATCACAGACTTATGTTTGGAAGGGAAGTTAGAGATCATTATGTCTCTTTAGGGATGAAATAATTGAGGCCTATAGAGGGTAAGTGCCGAAGGTCACATAGATAGTAAATAGCAGATGCCAGAATTGAAACCAGGTTTTCCATCACTGAAAGTCTCTGATGGAATAAAGGGAAGCAATATAATTTAGATATGAATTTATTTTAAATAAAACAACTCTTTATTGGCTCTCTGTCTTTTCTCCAATCAAGTGTTGAGAATATGAGTAGCTGTTAAAGAGTGTTAGGCAATCACATTAAAGTACCTAACCCACATGAGTTTTTATTTTAACATTTATTAAATGTTCACTGTATTAATAGCAATCTGAGCAAGATTCAAAATTTGAATAAACCAAGGCTACTCTACTGATAAAGCTTTTAAATTGACATAGGACTTCTTTTTAAAAATTTTTAAAAGCTTTTTATTTTCAAAACATATGTATGGATAATTTTTCAACATTGATCCTTGCATAACCTTGTGTTTCAGATTTTCCTCTCCTTCCCCCACCCCGTCCCCTAGATGGCAAGCAATCCAATATATATTATACATGTTAAAATATATGTTAAATTCAATATGTGTAAACATTTATACAATTCTCTTGCTGCACAAGAAAAATCAGATCAAAAAGGAAAGAATATGAGTAAGAAAACAAAATGCAAGCAAGTGAGAATGCTATGTTGTGGTCCATACTCAGTTCTCATGGTTCTCTCTCTGGGTGTAGATGTCTTTCTTCATCACTGAACAACTGGAACTGACATCAGTCATCTCGTTGCTAGAAAGAGTCATGTTCATCTGAATTGATGCCCTATATTATTGATGTTGCTATTTACAGTGATCTGGATTTTACTCACTTCACTCAGTATCAGTTCATGTAAGTTTCTCCAGGCCTTTCTAAAGTCATCCTGCTGTTTGTTTCTTACAGAACAATAATATTCCATAACATTCATATACCACAACTTATTCAGCCATTCTCCAACTGATGGGCATCCACTCAGTTTCTAGTTTCTTGCCACTACAAAGAGGGCTGCCATGAACATTCTTGCACATGTGGGTCACTTTTCCCTAGGGACTTCTTATGGATCAAAACCAACCCTCATCTAGAAGAGTTTCCAGCAGGTCTCTTGGGGACCTCTTGTATAGTTTACTATGAAAAGAACACGTGGTTATCTTCTCCCTCTTCTTCCTTCCTTTCCAGGCAGGTCCTAAGGCACATTGGAACACGTTTAGACATATTAATTATGAAAAGGAAAGACTAGACACCCTTTCCTGTGAACTGTGAAGAATATCAGGGCCACATTAGTTTGTTTCTGCCTCACTGTCTCATTCCATTATCAGTTGGTCCTCCCAACGGCCAACATGAATGTTATTACCTTCTTTATTTTCCTAGAAAGGGCAAGGAAGTGATGTGGTTGAAGTCTCACAGGATACTTAGGGATGCTCCTTTAATTTTTTCTTGATGGCTTTCCATTGGGCCTCACTGACTTTCTTACTTGGCAAAGCTAAGTCAATCCAAACTTCCTCTCACCCTCCTTCCCTTTTAACACATTTCTACCCACCCACCTTTTGGCAACTTTATACCTTTTTTTTTTTTTTTTAAATCCTCTATTTTTTTTTTTTTTTTAAACAGGGACACTAAATCTCTTTCCAAAGTACTTTCTCTATGAGCAGCTGACAAAGAGAACAAGTAATTTCTTAGTCTTTTAGCTCTGGGCTGCCTGTGTGTGTGTGTGTGTGTTGTGCATGGGTGCCAGTGCACCTGTTGTGATAAGTAGGGTTTCCTTCACAAGCAATGTGAAGAGAGGGCAAGCCATGCACTCTCCCTACTCCTTTCTTTTAGAGAATGTTAATAATTTTTAAAAGGAGTGAGGACAAAACAAAGTTATTTGAAGTTACAAATGGATTCTTTAGCTTGACAAACTGAAGTATTAATGCAAACATAATAAAAAGAAGCCATGAAGATACCTCACCCCTTGACTTGATTAGGGCTTGAAATGGGACAAGGCAGGCTGGGAGGTGGGATGGCAAATTTGCTTCATTTGGAAAGGGCTATTTCCTAGCTGCTCTCCAACCTCCCCCACCCTCCCCAGCCTGTTTTGACTTATTATTCTTTGGGTCTCCAAGCTTTCTTTGTTTGACCCTGGCTGGTAAAATAGCCTCAAGCTATGGGGAAAAAAGAAAGTTCACCACTAAAACAAGCTCTTGCCTAAAATACTTCCCACTTTTAAATTTATTTGGGAGGAAGGGAACTCATGTGGCTGCCTTTTACCCACCCTTTCCCTTTTTCCTTTAAAAAAAGTCTATTAATCTCATGCTGGCAAAAGGTGTTGGATGAACAAACATGGAGATGGAAATTCTCTGTTTATCCATGGGCAGTGGCAGGCTCTGCTGCCCAGTCATGCATGCGGCAGACTTGAATGGATGGGGCCACCTCTCAGGGTGAGAATCAGATCCCAAAGTTATATCCTTTTAGACCTGCGCCTTTCAGTGGATTCTTTCCTACCACTTTCACCCAACCCCCATCTCCAGTTAGCAAGTTGTCTTATATGACATTCTCCAGGAAATAGGCCTTTTTCTCCCTTTACTTATTTGAGTTTTGGGTCTGAACTGGGACATTTGTCTGGCTGCAGAGTAATTGTGTGTGTTTGTGTTTGTGTGTGTGTGTGTCCATACCTATGTATGTATGTGTTTTTATGTCTTATGGATTATATCATACTGAGTCTGAGCTCTGCACTGGCTGTCTTTCCCTCTCAATTGCTTTCTCCCTCTCTCTGTTTCTTTGGGTCTCTGTCTGTCTCTTCCTCCCTCTCCTTTTCTTTCTCTCTCCCTCACCTCCTTCTTTCTTTGTTTCTTCCTTCTTCCCTCTTTCTCCTCCTCCTTTTTTCTATCTCTCTCACCATTCTGCCTTTCTTTGTCTTTTTTCTTTATCTCTTCCTCTCTCCTTTTCTATTTCTCTTATCTTTCTAATATTTCTCTCTCTCTCTCTCTCTCTCTCTCTCTCTCTCTCTCTCTCTCTCTCTCTCTCTCTCTCTCTCTCTCTCTCCTTTATATTTTCTGTGTTTCTGTTTTTCTAACACTCCTCTCCCCACCATCTCACACCCCCCTCTCCCCTCATCATGATGAGGTTGGGCTTGCATATTTCTGAAGGTGTTTACAACACCTTAGCCAGGCTTTTCTTCAATGGGATGTTTTCTGGATCTCTAAAGTTTTTCATTAACTTCTGGGCCTCTCAGAGTCAAGCAGGGATCTTGCCTCTGGAGCCTGGTGCTATTGTCAGCTGTTCAGCCTGTGGGTGTTGGCATGGAACCTTAATGTGGTGCAGAGAGTTGGTGATCTTTATATTCACCCACTACTGTACATGAATGAATAGTGAAGTTTTAGAGTGCAGAGGGGGCAGTTGGGAATGTTGCTTATGTTTGGGGGCCCCTCAGATGGGCTCTGGCTTGTCATTTGAGTATTTTCAGTTTGCCTTTGGTCTCACTGTTGGCAGTGCCCAGCGATTGGTCTCTTGCCCTGCCTCGAAGTGGGAGGTCGAGGGGGGTGGGGGGAGCTCTCTCTGTGTGGTTTTGTTCTGTCAGTGCCTCCACAGCCTGCCAGTTTAAAACTTCTTTCTTACACCTGCCTTCAGCTGTTCTGAAACATAGGGCCCATTTTATTTGGGATATGAGGCTGGTTTTTAAACCTGAAGAGCTAAATGCCCCCTCCTGCCCACTCCCTGCAGTGATGTCATGCAATGGTAGGATTTCAGAGTTTTTGAATTGGAAGGGACCTTAGGATACATCAGAAAAGCAGATTAAAAAAGATGAAATCTACCACATTCTCCAGATGAATTTGATGAAATATGACAAGATTTTTAAAAAGTAAAAGATTGTTAAACAATATAATTGGTCATTGAAGGAGGTTGCCAAATTGCCTTCTTTGCAGGTGTTTAAGAAAAATTGAGGAGATTCCCATCTGTTTAAGGATAGCTAAGTACTGTTTCGCCTGGGGGATTATAAGATTGGAGGATTTAAAGTTGGGAAGGACCTTAGAGACCATCCCTTCCTCATTCTCTTTTTTACAAATTAGGAAACTGAGGATTCTAGAAAAAGGTACTAGACTAAAAGACCTCCTTAAAAGTTCTTTTTTTTTTTTCCTCCTTAAAAGTTCTATTTGCAGACTGGTGCAGTAGAAAGCACTGCTTTGTGGATCTCAGGATTCTGTCTGTTTAATGAAGGATTTGAGCTAAATGATAACTCAAATCTTTTCCAGTTCTAGACCTGTGACCCTCTGATTCTTCTCATCTCTTTTATTTTTACCTCTTTCCTATATTTTCCCTGATTCCAGATTGAGTCTTTTTATGAATGTTCTTCATAAAGGTGGCATGATGTCAGGGATAGTTGTTCAGTATCTTCAGATTTATGAGTCATAGACTGATAACTTCAGGTTCAAAGCCTATATTCAGAAGGACTCTCTATGCCTGTGTGAAGAATGGAATTGGTGAGATCTGGGGAGAAGAGAAACCTTGGTCTTCTGAGTTTCAGATTTGAGAAAGAAGACATAGTTTCAAACTTCAGGGTCCTGCAGGGAGAGATTCTGGGAAGAAACTGACAGCACCTTCATCATGTTCCCTTTCCCACCTTACTACATGAATTTCATTTTCTGTTGAGTTAAGGCTGAAGTTGTGTCTGTCTCCACATTTTTTCCTGACTTTTTCTGGCTGTCTCTATCTCTCCTGTCTCTCTTTTTCTGACATTGTTTCTGTCATTCTGTCTCTATCTCTCTTTTTTTTTTTTTCCCCCCCTGAGGCTGGGGTTAAGTGACTTGCCCAGGGTCACACAACTAGGAAATGTTAATTGTCTGAGGCCAGATTTGAACTTGGGTCCTCCTGAATTCAGGGGTGGTGCTCTATCCACTGCACCACCCTCTGCTATCTCTGGTCTATCTTTTTCTATGTTTCTGTCTCTATCTCAGTTTCTCTAATTCTCTCTATCTCTGTCTTTGTCTATTTGTATCTCTCTCATAGTTGAGTTGAAATCAATATTCACCAATGAGAAAAGTTCTATGAAAATGGACTTGGAGTCACAGGTTACAGAAACTAATCTATAGTTTCAGAATCCTTGTGCTAATGCCCCAGCTCTAACACTTACTATTTGTGACCTTGGATAAGTTAGTTTATCTTGAAATTTCAGTTTAGTTTCCTCTTCCATAAAACAATAAAAGACACAACATTTATCTTGCAGGTTCAATTTAATTGAATAAACATTTATTGTTGTGAACATCCCTCCTCAGTGCTTCTCCTTCCCTACTCTTGTCCTATTCTCTTCTTGTCCTTCACTAATTTAATTTCTAAATAGGGTTTAGCACAGTGCCTAAAACATAATAAGCACATACATTGTCTCCTGCTTTTCTTTCCCTTCTTGCTGCCTTCTTTCTCTTCCTCCCCCTCCCTCCCTCCCCTTCCTTTTTCTCCTCCTCCTCTTCCTCCTCCTCTTTTTTCTCCTTCTCTTCTTCTACTTCTCCTTTTCCTTTCAGGATGCAGATGGCTCTCTCTATCACAAGTCTATTGGAATTGGCCTGAATCATTTCATTGTTGAAAAGAGCCACATCCATCAGAATTGATCATCACATAGTCTTGTTATGGTTTTGTACAATGTTCTCTTGGTTCTACTTACTTCACTTAGCATCAGTTCATGAAAGTCTCTCCAGGCCTCTCTAAAATAATCTTGCTGATTATTTCTTTTCTTTTCTTTTCTTTTCTTTTCTTTTCTTTTCTTTTCTTTTCTTTTCTTTTCTTTTCTTTTCTTTTTCCCCTGAGGCTGGGGTTAAGTGACTTGCCCAGGGTCACACAGCTAGGAAGTTAAGTGTCTGAGACCAGATTTGAACTTGTGATTATTTCTCATAAAACAATAATATTTCATAGCATTCATATACTATAACTTATTCAGCCATCTCCCAATGATGGGTATGCACTCAGTTTCCACTTCCTTGCCACTTACAAAAAGGGTTGCTACAAACATTTTTCCACATCCCCTCCAACATTTATCATTATATTTTTCTGTCCTCTTAACCAATCTGAGAAGTATGTAGTGGTACTTCAGAGTTATCTTAATTGTGTTTCTCTGATCAATAGTGATTTAAAGCATTTTTTAATACATAGTCATTTTTTAAAAATTGCACAATAATTAAAATTACATTTATATACTAAAACTTAATCATCATTTCTCAATCAATAGGTAACCATGTTCTTTCCCCAATCATCCTTTAAAACTTAATTCAAATGCCACCTCTTTCATGAAATTGAATGAAAAATCAAATAGCAATGTGCTACATATTGCACTAGGGTCTTCAGATATAATCACAAAAATAAAGTAGTCCCTATTTTCACAGAGCTTCTATTTTTCTTTCTTTTTTTTAAACCAAAGCTTTTTATTTTTCAACAAATATGAATGGACAATTCTTCAATATTAGCCCTTGTAAAATCCTGTGTTCCAATTCCCCCCCCCCCTTCCTCCATGTTCTCCCCTAGATGGCAAGTAGTTCAATATATGTTAAATGTGATAGAAATATATGTTAAATCCAATATACGTGTACATATTTATATAATTATCACATAATTGAATACATATATCATATGGCACAAGAGAAAAAGTGAAGCAAAATAAACAACAACAAAAAAAATGAAAATGCTATGTTGTGGACCACACTCAGTTTCTACAGTCCTCTCTCTGGGTGTAGATGGATGGCTCTCTTCATCACTGAACAACTGGAACTTATTTAGATCATCTCATTGTTGAAGAGAGCCAAGCCCCAGAATTGATCATTGTATAATCTTGTTGTTGTTACATGTATAATGATCTCCTGGTTCTGCTCATTTCACTTAGCATCAGTTCATGTAAGTCTCTCCAGGCCTCTATGAAATCATCCTGTTGGTTGTTTCTTGCAGAATAACAATATTCCATAACATTCGTATACCACAACTTATTCAGCCATTCTCCAATCGATGGGCATCCATTTAGTTTCCAGTTTCTTGTCACTACAAAAAGAGCTGCCAGAAATATTTTTTCCACATGTGGGTCCCTTTCACTCCTTTAAGATCTCTTTAGGATACTGAGCTTATATTTTTCAAGAGAAAAAGCCTGTACATATAATCTTAGCAATATAGACTCTGGCTTATTCTTCCATTCTCTGCTCCCTTGCCAGGTCAAACTCAGAGAAAGACCACTATTTCCCATCAAAGTTTTAAGGATAACCTTGGGTACTCTTTTTAAGTACTTAAAAAGTACTCTCATGCTTAATTAATAGACATTTAGTAAGTGCTTACCATGTACCTACAACGTACCACCAGAGCTGGGATACAAAGAGGCAAAAAAAAAAAAATAATTCCTTTTCTCAAGGAGCTTACAATTTAATGGGGGAAGATAATATGTATAAGTATCTCTCTCTCTCTCTAGCTATATATACATATAGACATACACATAGAAAACAAACAATATACAGGATAAATAGGAAAGAATTAAACAACAAAAAGGACTAGAATAAAGAGGGGTTGGGAAAGGCTTCCTATAGTGAGATTTTAGTTAGGACTAAAGGGAAATCAGAGAAGTCAAAAGTCCCAATCCAGTATGTTCTCTCTAATCTCACTTAAAGATTTGCTACAGTATCTCCCATAAATCATTTAACTAGTGATGGCTGTTATAAGGTAATTTTCAACAGTTGCTATTGCCTTGACATCAATTAACCAATTAGTTAACTTTTTAAAAAAGGTTATTTACTGAGAACAAGAATTCAAATACAAAGATCTCCCAAACAGAGAGCTTATTCTTCTCTACTACTTTGGTCCCTGGGGATTGTTGGTTAAGATATAAAGTTATTGCTGCCATCATTTATAAATTTACTTTTTGGCATGATAGAGTAGGCGAAAGAGTTGGTCTCTCACTTGTAGTACTGACTATCTCCCTGACTGTCAGGCCAATTTACTTTTGTGTTGGATATCTAGTTACTCCTCAAGGATTGCTCCTTATTGGGCTTGGTTCCTGCAGCTACTAGCTCTTGTTGTTGAAGCAGACCCTAAATGGTTTTTCTGGCCTTTTGAAAGCCATCTGGTCCAATCTGTCTTTGACATACATTCACCTATTAATAAGCACCAATGAACCAGTATAAAGTAGCACAATGTGTTCACAGCCCAGTTGGTCAATTCAGACAGGTGGCAATTCTACCTTTCTTCACCCAAAGGCTTACAATAATTCATCTTTCTTCCCTTGAAAGATATCAGGGAACCTGGAAAGCCCTCCATGAACTCAAGCAAAGTGAAATGTACTGTGTACAAAGTAATAGCAATGTTGTGGGCTGACCAGCTGTAAATAACTTTGCTATTCTCATGCAATACAATAATCTATGACTACTCTGAAGGAATTTCTTTTCTTTTCTTTTCTTTTTTTTTTTTTTGAGGCTGGGGTTAAGTGACTTGTCCAGGGTCGCACAGCTAAGAAGTGTTAAGTGTCTGAGACCAGATTTGAACTCGGGTCTTCCTGAATTCAAGGCTGGTGCTTTATCCACTGCACCACCTAGCTGCCCCTACAACACAAAGTTTTAAAAACAAAGGTAAAAACTTGTTTTATCTGTAACTGGAAAAAATAAAATGTTAAATGACTATTTAAAAAAAAGAAAAAGAAAGACACCATAGAGAGAATTCTTCCATTCACTGGATTCTTTTGTGTGCACACTAAGTTCTAGCACAAGAGCCCATTAAAAGACTTTTCATTAGCAGCAATAAGTTGACAAGAGACAGAATATTTGTGCTTGCTCTGGAGTAGAGGGCATTCCACCTCATGTTGTACTCAACGATCCAGTTTCCTCAGAAGTGTGCAGCCAAAAAACAAGTGATTTAAGTGAGCAGGAGAAAGAAGAAACAGGAAGAGCATAACAATAGCATTGGCAGAGATAGGAGCAGATGTGGAAGAGTTGGAGCTTTTAATGCATATCTCCTTCACCAGGGCTACAGCCACTTTCTTTAACCTCAGAGAGTTCATACACAGACATGTGCATGCACATAGCAATTAAGTAGGAATTAGGTTTACTCAAGGCTGCAAAGGCCCATACATGACTATCTTTTTCAAATAATAGAATTATGATGACTCTTGACCTGATTACACAGACAAATGGATCACATTAGAATTTAACAGATACTAACAAATGCTGTGGGTATCTCTTCTTTAGGAGGAGTAACCAGGTTATTTGGATTTTGGAGTACATGACAATTAAAGTTAGGGTGAGAGTTACTTCATGTTACCTTCCCCAAAGTGGCATATACAGAGTGAATTCTGAGAAAGATCTGGAAGAATCTGAAAAGAGAATAAATTTACATCTGGGGCATAGTGCTCAGAATTAGGAACAGTATTTTAAGAGGAACATTCATGAAAATGGAGTTTGATTGAGGTGAGGAAAGTCCAACAAAACAAATTCCCACACCAATGATCTTTTAAAAATTATTTATTTTAAACAATCTTTTCTTTTTTAAATTTTGAATCCCCAAATCTTCCCCTTTCTCTTACCCCTCCATTCACCCATTGAGATGGCGAGCAGCATAATATTAATTATATATGTTACTTCTTGGTTCTCATCTTATCTGTTTGAAAATCCTTCATCTTTTTTTTTGGCTAGATGCACACACACATTTATATATGTCTGTGTATACACACATATACACACACACACATATATGTATGTATATATAGTGCCCACTAATTGTTAGTATCTCCCAAAGGTCTGCTCTGATGCTTCTCTTTTTACTCTATGCTCCCTCATTTGGTAATTGAATTGGATCTCATGGAATTACTTATCACTTCTATGAAGATGAGTCTAAGATCTAGATCTACTATCATGCCCTTTCTCATGACCTCCAGTCTGATATCACCACCTATTTTGCTTATTAAACATTTTGAACTATATGGTCCATCAATGCTTCAAACTCCACACATATCTGAAAGTGGATTGAGCTTCTTTAAGAGTGAACTATCTGCTGCTGCTTATGTTCTAGTCCAGGTTGGTTGATCACCTGTCTTTTAGAGATGGTAGAGTGAGAGTTCCTGCATCCTAGGTGATTTCTAAGTTACCTTCCAATTTTAATTTTTTATCACTTTATTTGTGAAGGAAAAGTTAGCTCTTTTTTTTTTTGCACTCTTTCAGTGCAAAGAAAGGCCTCTTCTGTGCATTGAACTTTCCAGTTTAATTCTGAGTAAAAAAAGTTACCAGTATTGCCAGTCACAGCACAGAAATCATTATTACCACCAATAATGAAGAAGGTTTTTCAAAGCAGGCTCTTTGGCCTATAAAATTTGTACTGATGTTGCTCATATTGACCAATGTGACTTACATTCCTCCCTTCCTTTTTTAATTTTCTACATCAGCTTTCCAAAGCACAAATATATCTTTCTTGAAAATTTACAGAGTAAAAATTGTCTTCATAGATTGAGATGCCTAGAAATGCTGCAAAAAGGAATAGGACAGAGAAAAACATCATCCTATTTCTTTTGGTCCCTCGATTGTGTATCAGTGCTATTGACTGTTAAAAGCCATTTTTTCCTTCTTTTTGACCTGATCCTAAGGGCTTACTTAAAATATTTTTTAAACTTCTTTTTTTGCTCTTCCACTAACATCTTGTCATTCAGCAAACAGAAATGAATTCTTAGTTCTAAGATTAAAACAAAAAAGAGAGAAGAGGAAGCATTACCAAATTGATCATGAAACTCTAGCTTAGACTTTTGCAAATATATCTTCATCTCAGTTGAATGCTAGGTTTAAGCTGTGGCGGGATAGATTGAAGAGACAACAAAAGAATGGTTGTGAGATGCTGGACTGGGTTCTCTAAGGAGGCTGTGGAATCTCTTTCATCAGAGATCTCTGGGAAGCAATACCTTCTGAATAGTCTTATTGAGCTTCTGAGGAAGAAACTGATGTTCTATCTATCTACCTATCTGCCTTGCCCTGGTTTGAAGTAAAGCATATCTTATGGCTGGTCAGCCTTGCAGCTCTGACCACATAGAGCAACTATTCATTTAGAATATTGGGGATCCTAGGATTTTAGCATTGGAACAGTAAATGTTTAGGTTCAGTCCTGTGCCCTTGGACAATTTTTTGGTCTCTATATGTCTACCTTCCTCAGTAGTCTGCTCTTAGACTTCTGTTTGAAAGTCAGCATGAAAGAAACTATGTCAATCTTTCATAGATTATTTGTGGATGGAAGGACTAGAAAACTTTCATATTGGGAGCAAATATAGGTTGTGTCCTGTGAAAAGGAATTGTTTTTCATTCACTCTTTGAGAACTTCTGTTCTTTGTTTTAGTTGTAGCAGCAGCTGGAGAAGGTAAATGATACTGTTTCATGGTGTGTCTGTAAAATTCCCTTCTCCTTGGTTAGCAGTGGTGACTGACACACAATACCTCCCACAAAACAATGTGACCACTTTATAGTCTTCTAGAGTGAGGAGTTGTGGGGGGTTGCACTATTTGGTCATAGCTGCAAGGCTGACCAGCCATAAGATACTCTTTACTTAAAACCAGGTCAAAGCAGACAGGTAGACGAGCATTAGTTTTCTCCTGAGAAACTCAGTCAGACTGTGAATAGAGTCTAATTTACCTACCGCTTTTCCTTATGCTCTGGCATTCAAGTCAGGGTTAGACTGCATGTGTACAGGAAACAGGGAAAATACCCAGAATGCTAAGGTCTTGCATGGAACCAAAAGAAGGGGCTCTGAGGGGGAACTGGAGTTGTCCTATTCAATACAGTATGTGGGAAGGGATTAGTGGATAGTATTGGATTTCAGTGGCCAGATGATGTAGTTCTGATGGTTTCTAGAATGGTAGAAGTTAGTTTGTGGGTCAGCTTAGTATTTGTCCTATTTCCTATTCTGTAATGGATAATTTTTAGAGCTGTATTTCAAAATATTTATACTGAGCCACAGTAGGGCTCTAGGTAATCAGAAGCAATGCCTGACCCATATTAAAGAATAATTTGTAAAACAAATAAATAAAAAGCCCTACTCAAATTTTATTATTTATGTATCATCTGGGAAAAGAACAGGTGGGAAGAAGTGATAATAATGTTTCGTATTTATCTACCAGGCTTGCCCACTGGCCCATGAAATCAGATTCTCAAACACCTCAGCTCACTAGGGGTCATGACCAATAAAGTTTTCTGTGTGCTGCATGGGGGTTCCCCTCCTCCTCTAGCTCCTTTCCAAGGACCAAATTGCCCCAGTGAACTTAGAGTAGCTCAGGGTGAGGTAGAGAACTGAGCCAAAACTGTTTTAAAACTCCAAGCTGGGAGTGAGAAGGGATAGTTTTACACTTTCCCCCAGTGTCCTTGGAATGAAAGGTCACATTCCCAGTGAGGTCATAGTCTTACTATCTTGTGGTGGAATTGAGGAGTAGGGAAGACATTAGGAGGAAGCAGGGGTTTTGGAGAATCCAAGATATCTTTTGAGATGAACATTGAATATGGAAAATCTAGCCTTTAAATGCAGGCACAGAACTCAGGACAAAAAAAGAAAGTGCTTCTTGTCCTTTTCTGCTTCCTTCCTTTCCTACCTTCTAATGTTCTTTGAAGCTTCAAGGTAGAGAGATGGATTGACTCAGAAAATAATTGCACTTTTGCCTCAGAGACTTATGGAGCAAACTGTATTGTGTGTGTGTGTGCTTTAGCACAGGGGTGAAAGCTGGGGAGGGGTAGAGAAGGAGCAGGCTTACTTCCTCTTGTGGGGTTTTCCCCATCATGACAGTTTCCCAGCTTGCTTTGTGGGAGTTGTCAAGCTGAAGGGTGGAACCATTTCTTTTCTTCCTTAGCTCCTATTGAACAATAATGACAACTTACATTTATATCATGCTTTAAGGCAGCGTTTTACACATATTAGCTCATTTTATTCTCGAAAGTATGTACTATTATTATACCCATTTTACAGATGAGGAAAGTAAAACTGAAAAAGAGTAAATGATTTGCCAAGAATCCCACAGCTGATGAGTATCTAACCTTGGGTGTTGTTTTCTCCAAATCCAAAACTCTATCCACTATGCTTTGCTTGGTCCTAAATAGAAGAGAGATCAGAACATGCTCTTCTAGACTTTATCCCTTTGAATCAAAGTATAAATTACTGCTGCAGCTATTCAGATATTCAGATAATGCCAAGAAGATAATCCCTTCAAAAGGTCAAAAGGTTCCATCTGTCTCTTCATCTCTGTCCCTCTGTCACCAAAGAAGACTAGTCTTACTTCAACATACCCTTTAGAAAAGCAGCCATTAAAAGATCACTACAAAGAGATTGAAATTTGAGTTACTGAAAAACCAATGAAAGTCTCAAAGGACATTTAATGAAACATGCCTCCTCCCTCATAGGCAGAGAGGCATAGAACTATTAGGTGAGAATATTATGTACATTGTCATATATAGTGTTTTATTAGGTTTTTCCCCTTAATTGTTTTTTTTCTCCTCAAGGGATGATTCCATCTTGAAGAAGTGGAAATGACTGATGTAGACAAAAGGCATCCATAAAAGGAATTTATTTCTTAAGAAGGAAAACCACCCTTTTTTATCCTGCTAAATGCTATTTCCCTGTTTGACTCTAAATTTGTTTTTATGGGGATTTTTGCATGGGGTCTGGGAAAGAGGAAGTAGGAACCCTAAGAACAATGAGAAAGAAAAGGAGGGGGGAACTGATGACAGCATGAGAATGGACTTGGTATAGAAGCCAGCACCCATTAGCCAATATTTAAGAACCTATTATATATAACTTGCTGTTGTATGCACCAATAAAGATATAAAGATGCTAGGGCAGAGCCTTGTCTTCCTTGTTCCAGTGGAAGAGATAAGACATGAATTCCCAGAAGAGAGAGTTTGAGGGCAATTCCTAGAGAAGGCATTATCTGAGATGAACATTAAAGGCTTGGTAGAATTTTGACAAATTGAAATGGAAGAGGTGACAATACTCGGGGTACTGGTAACAAATGGTACAAGCAAATCAATGTACAATCTAGAAACTTTTCATGATGTTCTAGATGGACCAGAGTACAGCATGTAGTTTTCCTTCATGTGCTTTTCACTTTAATTTAAGGTTGGAAAGGTAGATTAATTAGAGCAAAACTTCTTAAACTGTGGAGCTCAACCCTATATCGGGTCTCATAACTGAATGTAGGGGTTGCAAAATTATAATTTATTATATACCTATTTTATATACCCATGTAAAAATTTGTTGGGTGAAAAGAGGTCACAAGTGGAAAAGTTTAAGAAGCCCTGGGTAGAAAGCTAAAGATGCCAGGTTAAGGAGTTTGAGAATAAAATATGAAAGTGGAAATAAGTGGAAGCTGTAAATCACACAAAATATTTCACCACATATATACTTACATGGACACAGATGAGAATGGTAATAAATATTTATATAGCATCTACTATGAGACAGATTCTTTATTAGGCATTTTTTACAAATATCTCATTTTATTTTCACAACAGCTGTGGGAGATTGATGGTATTATTATCTTCATTTTATAACTGAGGCACATGAAGTAGACAGAGATTAAGTGACTTGCTCAGGATCATACAGCTAGGAAGTATCTGAGATTGAAACTCCAGTCTCCCTCACTATAGTCCTAGACAGTTTCCACTGAATCACTTTGATGCCTCCTTAGAGTTCATTTCATAAAATTCCACCATTATGGAGATGAGAAAATTGAAGTTTGGAGAAAGTGAAGGATTTGTCCTGGGTCCCATAGCTGGGACTAGAACCCAGTTCTTCTAAGTATTCAGTGCTTTTTCTTTTTGCATTTTAGTTTTTATTATAAACTTCTCTATCACCAATAAACACAATCATGTCAATAAACAACAAAAAGAATAAACTAGATTATAACATTGGCCTGTGTATGTCCCCTTTTAAATTTTTAAAATTTCCTTTCTGTGTATTTTTAATATTTTTTATTGATTTTGGAGGGTAATTATGATCACTACTTATTTACTTGTCCTATGACTTCCCCAGATAGAAGCTCTCTCACAATAATAAATATAATCAAGTAAAAAAAAAAAAGCTACAGATTGGCCATTTCTAAAAATGAACATCTTATTCTGTACTAGTCCTCATTTCTCTGACAAGAATCCATTATCATTATAATTATCAGATGTTTGAAATCATGGTTTCTCTCCAATGTTCTTTCTGTCTATATATACCACATTATCAAAATGGTACAATGATCTAAGGTTCTGGGCTCTTAAACTCTGACTTTCTAATGCTGAGTGTTCTGGTTTCCAGAAGGAAGGGGAGAGCATAACTCTTTCTGTCACAGAACTCCTCTGTGATTGTACCTAGTACAGGGCTGTGCATACATGGGCATTGATTATACACACAGCTGCCTAATGCCTGCTATTCTGCCTGACTCAATGGGACAGCAGCCGTCCCCAAGCCGTGACCTCATGAGAGCCACTGTGTGAAGTGGCCAGCCGGCCAATACAGGACTCATTCATTTCAGCTTCCTTTGTAACACTGCCTTTTTGGCTTCTGACCAGTCACGGGGTTAGCCACCAATCCTGAATCATTAGGAAAGAGGTGGGGGAAGAGACACATTTTGAAAATAATAATTAAAATATGTTTGGTATTCAGAATTGCACAGCCTGACTTCCCCTTTTGAAAGCAAACCTTAAACCCCTTGATGTGTGCTTGAGTCAGGTCTCCAGCTTTGCCTCCTGAGCCAAACTGATAGAAAGCAGATATTCAAAAGGAAAAGCAAATATATACATCCTTGTATTGAGAAACCAGAGAACTCCTCTTAGGTTTGTGACTAAATGAGATCTTCTCACCTCAACACGGCTGAATCAATCCATACACAAAAAGTATGGAGCCTATCTCTGGCATTTCAAGGAGGTTTGTTTATACTTCTGAAACAAAATTTTCTAGATAGTGTTCCACTTCTACTTCAATATTCCAGGGATTTGGATCTTCACTGCTGTGAGTAGTTAGAAATAGATTTAGAAGTGGAAGGGAAATTAGAGACTAACTAATCTAAACCCTTCCTTTTACAGATGTGGGAAATGATAAATAATTTGCCCACAGTTGCACAAGTTAGAAGTGAAATAGGTGGGATTGGAACTCAAGACCCCTGACTTCATATCTAGTGCTCATCCCATTGGACCACACTGGAGTTTGAGATGACAATCCTTCTGTGAGTTGGAGAAGTCTTCAAGAGAAGATGTGGCTGAAACATTCATTGCCTGTGCCCAAGCTGAGGAGGAAGCTCTCTGACCTTTTCCTCCTCTTGACCAGTAGTCACATAATCTATTGCTTGGCCGTAAATGGAAGCCTTTCCAGCTGTCAATGCTCTCAATGCTTGTGCTTCAATGGCTGAGTCTTTAAGAACTTAGTTCCATGATAAGGCATTAGAGAATGAATTTAGTGGAGGCCCTTCGTCATACCATCCAAATACAGCATTTAAATATATCACATACTGATAACCCTAGAGGCTGATGGAAAGGAAAAGAATTTAAGGAGGTCAACAAGATATAGTCCCTTTTAAATTTTGTCTTGATCTTAATATTTTTTTCACATTTAAATTTATAATTTCAATTTATTTATTTAGTTTTAATTAAAAATTTAAATTTATTTAAAATTTAAAATTTGAAAAGTTTAAATATTTTAAATGACAAATTTTAAGTTTATTTTAAATTAAAACATTTTAAATTTATTTTTTACTTTTGTAAATTTGAAACAGGAACAATAGTGTGGAGGGAAATGGGCAGATTTTGGTGGGTGGGTTCAGGAAGGATCAGGTGTCTCATCCGGATGTGGAGGGAGCAAAAATAGTGAGAGGTATTCTAGGAATGAGAAGAGGGGAAGAATTAGAGAGGTGGTAGGAGAGTGGAGTGGGCATTGCTTTTTTGATGGTTGCTTGTGTGCATGAATTTTTCATACTGTGAGCCCAACATACCCTGGGACACTGATGCCAACCACTGCCATTTATAAGATAAAATGTAGAGGTCACTTCATTAATGAGAACTTCAGATGCCACAAATCCATTTCTTCCCCTGCCTTTAATGGTACTCACATTGAATCTCAGTGCTCAGTGCTCCACCGGATTAGGTAAGGAAACCTTTCTTGTTATTCTGAGAATGACAATGATTGGCATTCATATGGCACTGGTTCATGGGATCCCATGGACTTTAGCCCTAATAGCTCCGTTTTGTACATAGGACAAGTAATATTAGCTCCATTTAAGAAATAAGGAAGATGAAGATCAGACAGTGACTTGCCCAGGTTCATACACTTTCAGGGCAGAGATTCAAAGCCACATCTCTAAGAGTGGTGGGCTTTTTCCTGCACCAATATTACCTCACTTGCTGCTGTAAAAGGACACTATACATCCTTCTGTGCTGCCTGTCTAAAAAATGCTGAATGGGGTCACTTCCAGGGCTTCTGAACAGCTGCTGCATCTCTCCTTCGGGCCAGACAGGGTTATTCTTATGTCATCAATCAGTTAAGTCCAGCAAGTGCTTTGGGACTGGCCAGGGTGAAAGACAGAAAGTTCATGTGGGCACGTCCTCGTCACTCTCCAACTTCATGACAAAATTTGACAAGGGACCTTGATAATCTCTAACCTAGAGAATGGATGATCTGACATCAAAAATAAAAGAAATCTTTCAACTTGCTTTGGTCTTTTTCCTCTCCTCTTCCCTCCCCTCTTCTCCCCTTCCCTCTTCTTCTTTCCTCTCCTCTCCATTACTTTCCATTACCTTCCTTCCTCTCCTTTCCTCTCTTCTCTCCTCCCCTTCCTTCCCCTCCTTTCTTCTCCCCTCCCCTTCCCTCATCTCCCTTTCCTTCCCTTTTCCTCCCCTCCCCTTTCTTACCTTCCTCTCCTTTCCCCTCCTCTTCTCTCTTCTCCTCTCCTCTCTTCTCCTTTCCTCTCCATTCCTCTCCCCTCCCCTCTCCTGTTAACATTTGAGAATAAATCAAGAATATTTGCTTTCAGAGAATCCTTTCAGTTGCCTCAATCTATGCATCTATGATAGTTACCATCCAGATAACAGCAACCAGCAAAATTATGCAATATTTTATATCATTATACATAATTAATATAATATAATATATAATAATATACTTTTGACAATATAACAATTTATTCTAAAGAAACTTGGTGCCAGTAGATTAATGAAATTTCACCAGATTCCTGTAAAGCAAGATGGGGAGTTAAAAGTCATATTAGCAAAGTGCCTGGCACATAGAAGGCACTTAATAAATGTTTATTGATTATTCTATAAATGGGGTAATTATTTTGATATAGTTAGAACCAAGGTTGAAATCCAAATCTCCTTAATTTCTGATTGCCCATTTAATCAAATACATCAGTTTGCGATGAACTTTTGAATACTTAGAAAAAGATAATATCTTTCCTTTAATTTTTTTCAATTTACAAAAGTTTATTGATACTTTTTGTTTTACAAACATTTCTCAATAGCCTTCTCTCTATACCAACCAATTAAACTTACCCTTGTAACAAAGAAAACAATTAAGCAAAAATGACCAGCAAAACAACCACAGTCAATCACATATGTAATATTCTTCATTATAGTTCTCTACCTACTGAGAGGAGGAGTGTATGTCTCATCTTCTCTTTGGGGGGTTCAGATAGGTCATTACAATTATTCAGAGTTTGACCATCTTTTAACATTGACTGCTATTTTCATTATTGTAGTTGTTGTACACATCATTTTCCTAGTTCTACTTACTTTGCTCTGTATTAGTTCACACAAGTCTTCCCATGTTTTCCTGAATTTCTCATTTTTATAGTGGTATAATATTCCACTTCATTCATGTGCCACATTTTGTTCAGCTAAAATTTAATGGGGCTTATTTTATCTCTAGTTTTTGTCATTACAAAAAGTGCTGCTAGGAATATCTTGATATATATTGATATATATATATATATACATCTCCTAGTATTTCCTCTGTTTTCCAGCATTTATCTGTCTTTGTTGTACTTAGCTAATCAAGATAGAACATATGGCAGATCAAATTGAGGTAATCTTGAATTATCCAAAGAACTTTCCTGTCCATATCTTCTGCCCATCCAGAACAGGACTTGAGTTCATCTTTATGGAGACCATTTTCTTCTATGAGGAAGTCAGCTCCTTCCACTGGACTGTAGGCCCTCCAGCTCTCTTAACTTATAAAGAAACTTACAAACCTGGACAAGATTATCCTTGGGTTGATACTGCATAACCTTTCTTTTTTTTTTTTTTTTAAAT
Organism: Sminthopsis crassicaudata; assembly: GCF_048593235.1. Classification (NCBI taxonomy): domain Eukaryota; kingdom Metazoa; phylum Chordata; class Mammalia; order Dasyuromorphia; family Dasyuridae; genus Sminthopsis; species Sminthopsis crassicaudata. Next base: position 177,564,761 of record NC_133617.1, on the reverse strand, counting down.
TTAGACTTTTTTTTCCCACAGTATATATGCATGAATAATTTTTTAAATAATATTATCCCTTGTATTCATTTTTCCAAATTATCCCCCCCTCCCTCCACTCCTTCCCCCTGATGACAGGCAATCCCATACATTTTACATGTGTTACAATATAACCCAGATACAATATATGTGTGTAAATACCATTTTCTTGTTGCACATTAAGTATTAGATTCCAAAGGTATAAGTAACCTGGGTAGATAGACAGTAGTGCTAACAATTTACATTCACTTCCCAGTGTTCCTTCTCTGGGTGTAGTTGTTTCTGTCCATCATTGATCAACTGGAAGTGAGTTGGATCTTCTTTATGCTGCATAACCTTTCTATGCTTTGTCTGAAGAAACACATTTCCATAGTTGTAATGTTGTACAAGAAAAACCAGACCAAAAGGGGAAAAAAATCACGAGAAAGAAAAAGCAAGCAAAGACACACAAAAAATAAACCAACTTTTGTTAACCACTGAACGTCTTACAGATATTACATTTTGTTCTAAAATCAGACCCTACATTACTAGGGGACTGGCTTAAGTCAGGCTACATCCAAAAATATCTCCCATTTCATCCACATGGAAAATGAGTCTCAGAAAGAGAAAATGATTTGTTTAGGATCACAAAAATAGCGAATAGCAGAAGTGTGGTTTGAACTCCCATTTTCTCATTCCAAACCCAAGGAATTTCATACACATTATTCTGCCTATCAGAACCTTGCTATACTGTAACAACAGATGAATCTGCCTTTTTACCCTAATTCTTGCTCCCCTTTCATCTATAGGATGATAATTTTAGCTCTAATCTCTTGATCTTTCAGTGGTAGCCACCATATTTCAGTAGTTCACTATTTTCTAGTGAAATCTCTTTGGAGAGATCTCTCACAGTCAGAGATCTTGACTTCAGATTCTGGGGTGGATGGGTGAGAGTATAGAACAGACAAAGAAATGGCCTTTCTCAGACATTTGTATGTAGAAGTGCCTTCTTCCCTCAGCACCCCCTTGCTGTTTTCCTTACAACCTAGCTGCGCTGGCGGAGGAGCCATTCAAATATTTTCCTTGTTTCCCTCTGGTGTGATTGATTGTGGAAGTTTAGACATGGATTCTTTCCCATGTGGGCCTGCTCTGCCCTTTTCCTCAGGATATATATAAGGGTTTGTTTGAAGTGCCTGACCTGGCATAGATGCTGGACAAACAGAAGCACTCTGTGTAAAAGGGCCAAGGTAAGGAGTCCTTTCATTGCAGCAGTCAGCACCTTTTGTTGGTCTAGACACCTCAGGATTGATTCAGGATTAACTGGACTTTGAAGTGGGTTGGATGGAGTAAATCTGCAGAGAGCAGCTTCCTGTAGAGGCAAGTTTAATACTGTTTCTTTTGGTTTCTATACTGGACAGATCAAGCTAAGGAAAACACAGACCTCATTAGTGTCATTTTAGGATATAGAAATAATGTAATTAGGAAAAGTCAAGCCTTTTAGGTCAGAGTTTCCCCAGCTTATTTGGCCCCATCATATTTTGGGGTTTGGAAGCTATTTTGAGGCACATGAAGTTCAGGTGAGTTTCTCCTTAATTCAGACTACCACTTACACTGATGAATCACTTGGTGACATCTTTCCCTGATAGTTCCAAAGGTGCTCCTAAGAGGATAGGACTAGTGCCATTGGCTTGAGCCTCCACTGATGTTCCTTTTCCCAAAGTTATCAGTTGAGAATTATTTAGTCAGACAGCATTAAATAGCTAATAGAAAGGGACATTTATACAGTATTTGCTTTTAGAATTTAGCTTTTATAAAAGGGTATTTACCACAATACTGTAAAACTAATAGGTAGAAAACATCCTCTAAAAGTTCTGTGAAATGCTCTTCTATAAGTCCATACAGAACTAGAGGAAATTGGGAACACATGTGACAAAGAGCAGGCGAGCTCATGGCTCCTTATTGCTTAGAGATCCTTTTCTTTTAATTGTGGAGTGCTCATGAAATTCCCCTTAGGGATGGTGAATTTGTGTCTAAATCGTCCTTATCTCCTGATACAAATGCTGCTGACCATTTTGAATTTGGTGTCAGAAGGCTTGGGCTTTGACACTTACTTGCTATATGATTTTAGGTGAGAAAATGGGCCTAGACTGACTGAGGGTCATTGTGCTGATCTGACTGTACTTTGTTGCCTTTGCAATCTGATTCCCTATGGCCTTCTCACTCTGAGAAAAATCCTGTCTCTTATGGCTCTTGGACCTTTTGGCTTTGATCTTCACACTCTGGAAGTTCTTTCATCACCTACAATCTTCTCATCCTGGACCATCCATCCATTCTTGCAGTTCCCTTTATTCTTTGGTGAATTCCTTCCAGAGTTTCCATTTTGAGAAACAGACATCTTTACTTTCTTATCTCTGCTTCTGATTCTACAGATTTCATCACCATGTCCCAGTATATGCCTTTCTTCCCTCCAGCCCAGCTCTTTTCAGTTTCCTTCTGTGTTTTGTAATGCCCCATTGAAATGCAAGCTATTTGAGGCAGGTATAGTCTTTTTAGTTGTAATTTATGTCCATGCTTAAATAATGGCTGAATTGGGGAAGCTGTTTACGACACCATAGGAAAGATGGTGTCCAACATCTTTCATAACCTTTAATGTGAGAAAGTTGATCTCTGACCAAAAGAGGAATGAAGGGGAACACTTGTTGAAGACCAAAGTCAAACATCCCCTCCCTTTAGTTCAGTGGTGTTCTAGAATACTACACATTTCAATTTCTAGAAATACTTCCCATTCTAGTTAACTTGATGGTTTTATACAGGAACAAAGGGCTTATGAAATCCCATAGCCAAGTGGAGTAGACCTCTTACCACTTTAAAGACTTTCACTTAGTCTAAGATCTGTTGATTGATAAAATGTATTCTTATCTAGTTAAGGTAACAAGATAAAGTGGAGTGTTATTGGCTCTACATTTATACTTTCTCCTCAGTTTTAATATTTGCTGTTCTTAGTAAACTTACTGGTTTGTCAAAGGTCTAGCTAGCCTCTAGTGATTTGGGGAAACTCTGCATTTTCCTTTAAAAGTCTCCTTCACAGACTTGTATTGAAAGGTTTTCAGAGAAAATCTGTTTGACATAGTTTGTAATCAAATGCAGTAATTCATATGTTTTCATACCTCTAGATATGGTACAATTTAATAAACATAATTTTTACAAAGTCCTCACTAGTTACTACTTAACTTGTTACTTATGAAAAGAGACTTTCCTGACATACTAACAATAAAAAGAAAGAAAGAGGAAAGGAAAAAAAAATCAAGCTTCCTCTTTCTGTTGTGAGAACCTGGTCTCTTACAGAACTGCCTGAGCACTTGGGGCTCTCTCCACAGGAAGACCTCTGGCTAAGTGCTTATAAAGTGACATTGGTCCTCTGACTCTAGGAGGTAGAATTCTTACCCTTCTTTCTTCTCAAAGAGAGCTCCCTCTACTTTTAACCACAGTGGATACCAGGTGCTAAAACAAATTAGCATTAGATCCAGGGGGCCTGGAATATTTTATCCTCCTCTCCCACTAAAAAGGCCCCTCTACTCAGGGGGCTCTTGAATATTAATATTGATCAATTTAAAAAGAAAAAAATATCAAAGTTCCCATCTCAAAAAGAGAAACAATCCCCCCAGGCTACTTGGAGGTCTTCCCACAGGGAATAGGGACTTGGGGGTTGACTGAAACTCCCACCCTTAACTTTCCTGGGCAAAAAATTCTCCTATGGTTCCCTTAGTGCATAAGACCTTAAAGACAGGATTCTAGACAGATTTTCTTGGTGTCTGTCTTCACAGAGCACACCAAAATTTCCTCAGGGGGTACTCTTATCATATCCTTCAGAATTTTGGTAAATGTCCTCTGGTAAATTTTCCTTCAATGGAGCCCTGTCACTTCAAGGGTTCTTCTAAAGGAATTCTAAACTCATTCAAAAGCAAAACAAGTAAGCTCAAAGGCCAAAGAAAACAAGAGATCAAATAAGCCCACAATGAGGGTGAGGCTCCCAGTGAAGTGGATTATACATTTAAAACTGATTACTCTGGGATTTATAGGCCAATATATAAACCTTTCCCAATGACCTACAGTACAAAAGGATCTCCAGTAAACTGATTGAAATCATGTCACAAATAAAGCAAGCATTCTAGATCTGCAAAGTAATAATAATAATAAAAATAATATTTATGACCTATGCTTCAGCAAACTTCTAGGCATCAGTATTTTATAGTTTTCATGTTAGCCTCAATATCAATACTTATCTAAGATTCAATAATAAAGCAAATGTCAGTGCTTAAATATTCAACAAATCAACAAATGCAAAAATAATCTAAAAAACCAATATTCTGATCTGTTTTAAGGAAGCCTTAGAGAAAACTTGTATATAATTGTAGTTTAAAATAAGAAAGTGAATAAAAAAATGACTATTTCCCCCAATAGAACTAATATATCTACTAATGGAAGTCCCAGATAGAAAATCTCCTAGGGAATCCCCACAAATACGAATTTTATCCTATATCATAATCCATTTATAACCTATATAAACTCTGGGGTATCTTTATCCAAACTCCCATGATAGGCAAGTTGGATTCTGGGATAGTTATATCTCTCCCTCAGGGATTTAGAGATAACTTTGAAGAAAGAGAGGTGATTTTTAATGTCCTTGTCTTAAGGCTTCCCCCAAGATTATTTTGGGAGTCAGCTAGCTTCAAGTAGCTTTTAGAAGGGAGAATTTGCAAGTTGGTTCATTAAGAACAATTGGTACAAAACATCCTCTTCAAAAGTCTGTGACACATTCTCCTACCAGTCCATACGGAGTCCAGGGGAAAGTGGATTCAAGCTTAGCACACGTGGCCAAGGGTGTGGTAAGAATCTGTTTCTTCTACATGCTGGAAATACTTTCCTCATATTTGTGGCAAGTTTCTTATAAGAATAATGAATCAGTGTCTAGTTTGTCTTTGGCTCTTCATAAAGACATTTCTGCTTCAGTCACTAGTAAAAATATGAGAAGTTCAACATTCTGCAGAGGCTAGAAGATCATTTTCTGGTCAAAAAGGAAGGGGAAGAAGGGGAGGAGACCAAGTCAAAGCCAAAAATGAATGTTCTCCTTTCATGCAAGACCTGGAAAGTATAACAAAAGCCAATTGGAACAGAATTTTCTTCTGGTTCATTTCACTACATCAAATGACTTTCAAAGACTTTTTGTACTTTGAGGTTTTTTGATTGCTTACAGAGGAAGCACTTAGAGGATTACACAAGGAAGCATATGATAGAGCACCTTACACAGAATAGGTAGATGCTCAATAAGTATTTAATAAATGAAGTGCTAAAACATATAGACTCTTGGGACAAGAGATTAGAGAATGAATAAATTAGAATGGGTTATTAGTGGGGAGGGCAGGCTTGAGTTGAAATTGGAAGACTTGGTGGGATTTTGATAGGCAGAGAAGAAGAAAAGGGATTTCAAGAAGGGGGCAGGAACAGCATGAGCAAAAACATAAAGGTAGGAGTTAGCATAGTATGGTCATAGAGTAGTGAGTTTTTTGAGAAACTTAATAGAGTAAAAAAATGAGTGTTAAGGAGAGCATGAAACAAGGTAGAAAAAGTTGAATGGGTGATGGAGGTGCTTGAATACAGGCAGAAGAGTTTAGATGATATAATTAATAATAGTGAGCCTTTAAATATTCTTCAGTCAATTAACCAATCAATAAGTGTCTCCTATGTGCTAAGTGCTGAGAATACAAAAAGAGGCAAATGACAGCCTACCCTCAGGGAACTTACACTTTAATGGGGGAGACAATGCACATAAATATATACAAAGCAACTTATATACAAGATATATACAAAATAATTAATAGAGGGAAGACACTGAAATTAATCAGGTTTGGGGGGAGCTTCCAGAAAAAGATGGATCTAGCTTGTACTTAAGGGAAGCCTGGGAGGTCAGTATGTGGAGATATAGAGAATAATAGGGCAAGTATTCTAGGGATGGGAGACAGAGAAAATGGAGTGTCTCCTTCATGGAACAGCCCAAAGGCCCACTTTTGGGACTGGGTTGCTGCACAAAAAAATAGATGTCATAAGACCAGAAGACTGGAAAGGTAGGAAGAGGCTAGGTTATGGGGGTTTAACTGTCAAATAAAAGATTTTAAAAAATTTGATTCTGGAGGTGATTGGGAATCACTAAAGTTCATTGAGTAGGGGAAAGTGTGATTGGACCTGCACTTTAGGACAATCACTTTAGTGGGCGAATGGAGGATGGATTGGAATGGGGAGGCTCTTGAGGTAGGCAGCTATTGCAATAATCAAGGAATGAAGCAATGAGAGCCTGAACTAAAGAGGTGTCAGAGGAAAGGGGCCAGATTGGTAAGAGACTGCAAAGGTGAAATCAAGAAGTTTTGGCTAGAGTTAATGGTGGTGAAAGAGTAGAGAATCCAGGATGACCTCTAGGCTTAGTAAGGCTCAAAGCCTATGTGGAGCCACAATTATTTAAAATTTTAGGGTGCATTGTTTTTCTCATGTAGAGCCAGTTCCCTAACGTGAAAAAGTGTACCTTGAAACCAGTAGGTTCATTTTGCTGTCCACTCTGGCTCCTTCCCTTTTCTCCTCCCTTCCTCTTAAGCAGACAGGGGTTAGATCAGCTAATGACTCACATTTATATGGTATTTCAATGTTTATAGGGTACAAGAAACTGAAGCTCAGGGTTGTTAAGTAATATGCTTGTGATCATACAGTAAATCAGAGTACAATCGATAATGTTCGTGCTCTGCTTAGCAGCATCCAGATGGCTCTGGAGGGGAAAGAGAGGCTGGTGACTTTTCATAGCCCTCCCTCACTTAAATCTGACTCACTTGCAGCTGATGGCATCCCACTTCCCTGATGTTATGGTCCTCCTTCAGAATGAAAACCAGACAACAACAACAATAACAACAACAACCAAAGCATAGATGCAGTCTTGTCTTTTGGTTCCAAGTTCAGCATTCTTCCTCTATACTATGTATCCTCTTAGGACCTTCCCAGATTTAATATTCTAAAGTTCTTTGAAATGCTAAGTAGGCCAGTCAAGCCAACTCAAGAAATATTTGGAGGGTGTTTGCTAACTACATTATCCTTATACTAGAGGGCTTAAAACTGACCTTGTGATGGGGGATATTGTTGAAAATCTGGGTGCATATAAATTGGACCAGCTGACTTCCAAGAATTAGTATGCTGGCTGAGGGTCCTGTGAGCCAGAGTGGTAGTCTTGCATCTCTGTAGAGACCCCCATCAAAACCAAAATCTCTGTGCAGGGAAAGTTGCCTGACAAACTTGGAAATCATTGCCAGTTCTAGCATTCAGAAAGCAAAGTAAATCCAAAGCTTTGGCCTTAAAATGGGAGAAAGGGACTTTTCTGCTTTCTCCTTACTCTGACCGAAGAATTCACATTTGCTAGTCCTTGTGAAAGCTGAGGATCTACCTTTCCATTCTGTGACTTCAGAGAATGATCAGAGATTGAAGTTTTGTAAAGTGTCGACAGAGATTTCATTGCTAAAAACTAACTTTGTCTCTTATTTCGTTGTGTTGGATTTGGAATAATGGAGCTTGGGCCTTGTCAAATGAGGTTCACACCATAGCGTAGATGTAAGTCAAACTTCCTATTGCCACCAAATATACTTGGAGTCCAGGCCTTTGGGAGTTCTGTAAAGGGAATTGAATTAAAAGGAGATCTGAGATCCAAGATAGAGAATGACATGATTGGGGGCAGTTAGGTGGCGCAGTGGATAGAGCACCAGCCTTGAATTCAGGAGGACCCGAGTTCAAATGTGGTCTCAGACACTTAACACTTCCTAGCTGTGTGACCCTGGGCAAGTCACTTAACCCCAGCCTCAGAGAAAAAAAAAAAAAAAAGGGAATGACATAATCTCAGACAATGATCCAAGAGGACAGAACTTTAGATAGAAATGAGGAGAGATAAACCAAAGAAACCATTGTTTTCCATTTTCCCTTTTCCTTCTTAGTCACCTTATTTGTATTTTAGAGGCTGAAACTGAAATCTCTTTCAGCACCTCCCAAGATAAGTGCACAGATTCAGCTATAAGATTAGGATTCGCTTTTGTTGTGCCAACTCAGTGTTCTATCAAATCCCCTCCTCACTCCCGCCACCTGCTTCTCTTCTTCCTTAACCCTGAGATCCAATGTGCATTTACCCTCTTATCTTTGTTGACTGTCATTTGATCCTCTTTCAACTAAGGCTGTGGACATTTGCCCTGGACATCAGGATTGTAGAGTTTAAACTGAAAGGGACTTTGGAGACCATCCCTGCTAACACCCCCAGCCCCTCATTGCGCAGATAAGGAAATTAAGCAATTTGTCTAGGCAGAAAAATCAGCCGGGCGGTAAGTAGTGCAGATGGATTTGCAGCCAAGTTCTTGACTCTAGAACTAGTGCTCTTTTCACTGGAGGAAGCCATATCTTTGCTTTGGGGATTGGATTCTTAGTGGACTTTTGGGATGCTGTAGATTTCCATGTTTGTCCTCTTCTGAGCTCTTTGAGGATCACAGATCTTCAGAGTTAGAAGGGACCTTGGAAGCATTGAATAGCTTGCTCTGGTTTATTGTGTCAGCAACAAAACCCAAGCTTCCAGATTCTCAGCCTTATATTCCTTTTCACTATTGACACAAAATTGTCTTTCTCATGGGATACTTTTCATGTAGTGCCTAGAGTGCCATTTTGTCTGTGTATTCATTGTCTCTCCAAATAGTGAGGTTCATAGGATTGGAGAACTAGCACTGGGAAGGATGTCAGAGGCCATCTTCGTAGATGAGAAACCGAGGGAAATTCAGTGACCAGTCCCAAATCATGGACAGTAAGGTGGATTTGAATCCAAGTCCTCTGACTTCACTTTACCACTTTGTTTCTCCAAATAGATGGTTTTTAAGGTTCTATAATTCCAACCTTTTTGAAGGCAAAGATTGTTTGAAGGTTGTTGTTGTTTTTGACTTGACCCTATCACTTAGCACAATCACTGCTGGGAAGGAGAGACATTGGTCTGTGTTTGATTTTTCCAGGCATTTAAGACCCAGAGATTCACATTTGCTTCTCAAGTGATGGCTAAGAGGGAATTACACTATAGTAAGTCTTGAAACTGGTACCTCAGCAATCAAGTCTCTTTGAGCAGTCTGGAGCCCAACTGTCAGTGCTGAACAAGTGTGAAGCCATGATAATAGGCCTAATAAATTCCTCTTGTAGTTTCAAGAGGATGTGGTACTTTTCACTTCCTGTCCCAAACTGTTGTCTATTGTTGCACCATTCAACAGCTGCTTTATACCAAGACATGGCTGCTTTCCAGTGGTGGGCGAAATAGTTCCTAATTTTGGTTTAGTTATGTTTCAGATTTAGAACAAGAAAGGAGACTTACAGGTCATGGATTCCAATCCCTTCACTTTACAGATGAGGACACTGAGGTCCAAGAAAGTTAAGTCACTATCCCTGCATCTCACAGACAGAAACGGGGTTTGAACTAAGATCTTTTAACTTCAAATCCTGTGCCTATTCTATGAACCATGATATCTCCCAAATCAAGTGATATATTGCAGGATATTTTGGATCTTTTAAGAATTAAGATTTGGAACTAGAAAGGTCACCTAGAGCAACAAGCATTTATTAAGTACCCATTAGGTGCCAGGCACTGTGCTAAGCACCTAACAAATTTCATCTTATTTGATCTTCACAACAATTTTGGGAAGTAGGTGCTTTTATTATCCCCATTTTACAGTTCAGAAAACGGAGAGTTCAGGGTCACAGAGTTAGTGAGTACTCAAGATGAAATTTGATTTCAAGTCCCTCTCACTCTAGGCCCAGTTGTCTTCTCTACTGTGCCACTTAGATTAACACTTGAATTTTCAGATGTGAAAACTGCACTCTGGGAAGAATAAATGATTTTGCCCCAAATTTTATTGTTGGAAAGTAGCAAGACTGAAATTGCATAAAATTCAATATTCTTTTCATTCTAGCATTTGCCTTTCTTATTAGCTTTTTTCATAGTGGGGATCAGGGAAGCTAGGTGGCACAGTGGATAGTGAGCAAATCACTTAATCCTGTTTGCCTCAGTTTCCTTCTCTGTAAAATGAGCTGTAGAAGCAAATGGCAAATCTATCTAGTATCTTTGACAAGAAAACCTTGAACAGCATCATAAGGAGTTGAACATGACTAAAAAACTGCTGAACAATAAGATAGAGGGGATGATAAATTAAGAGTTAAAACACATATACATTTCAATTATATACACATAATTATACACATATACATTTATAGTATGGGTGTGCTTGTATATATGAGAAAGACAAAGAAAGAGAGAGAGAGAGAGAGACAGACAGACAGACAGAAAGACAGAGAAACAGAGACAGAGATAGAAAGAGACACAGACAGACATACAGAGACAGAAAGACAGTCAGAGACAGAGATAGAAAGACAGAGAGAAAGAGAATCTATGCACACATGCTCACATAAAATGGCCAGTGTCATCACAAATTGTGATTCTGGAGGATTTAAAAAGATTTAGATCTTCATTATTTTTCATAAAGTCTTAGTCTTAGGACCCTGAAGACACTAAGAGAGGATGCCATGGGCCATCTTTAATTATTAGGCTTTTGTCTAAGAGACACTTTCTAGATAAGGCCTATGTATATGAAAACTGAGTTACAAAGATACAAAGACCCTGGGCAAGTCACTTAACCCCAGCCTCAAAAAAAAAATTCTCTAATAGGAAAAACATTGTTTCTAGCTATAGAATAAAGGATAGTGTTATATTGACTTCTGTTACATCATACTCTGCATGTGTGAATTGTTACTTTCCACAAAGCAAGTGAGATAATTTCATAGAATTGCTAGATAGCCTCTCTATCCCCACCCCAATAAACTCACACCTAGAAGAGTGTCTCCTGCTCAGAAGACCAGCTTTCCCAGCAAAACCACACATAACATAAATATTTGGATAGAAATGAGTTAAATTTCCAGAAACTCTGGTGTGTGAAAAGTATAAAAAACAACAACAAAAATGAAACAGTCCCCCTCCCAAACACCCATTGTACATTATATCTTCAAAAGGCAAAGAGAAATATTCTGATAATAACAACTGATGTTGGTATAATGACTTTTAAGTTGGCAAAGTATTTTGGATGCATTATTTCTTTTTAACTTTGTGACAAGTTTGTGAGAGAAATTCCAAAGTCTTACCCCCATTTTTATAGGCAATCAATCAATTTATTAAGTACCTATAATATGTCAGGCATGCTTCTAACCATTGTCTTTTTTCCGAAAGCTTGTCCTGAATGTAACCCTATTATCTTTTCCCCTAATAGACTTCCTTGCTTCCAATCTTTATTATTTTCAAGATTATCATCATCTTTCCATTCACTCAGGTTTGCAACCTAGGTATAATCCTTAGCTGCTTACTCTACATTCCCTCCCCTGCGTCTAATGTGTTGCCAAGATCTGCCATTTTACCTCTCTCATACTGTCTCCCTTCTCTCTCCTGATATAGCCACCATCCTGGTGTAGGCTCTAATTTCCTCAAAACTGGACTATTATAATAGCCTGCTGGTTGTGCCTCTTGCCACAAGTCTCTTCTTATTTCAGTTTATTCTCCATTTTTTCAGTCAAAGCAATCTTCCTAAAAGACCTAACCATGTTACCCTTCTTGCCTCCCCCCTCTTCCCACCCCCATTCAATAAATTGCAATGGTTTTCTTACCAGCAGAATAAAATACAAAATACTGTTTGGCTTTCAAAGTCCTTTATAACCTTCATAAATCTTTATTACCTATTTCTCACCTTTACAATCTTCTTATATCTTATACACATTTACCTTATAATCTGTAGTTCAAGGAAGCTGGCTTCCTTGCTGTCTCTCAAACAAGACACTAAGTCTCCTGATTTCAGGTATTTTCATTGGTTATTCCCAATGCCTGGAATGCTTTCCCAATTCATGCCTCCTGGATTAACAGGTTTCATTTAAATCCTAGCTAAAATCCTACTTTCTATAGGAAGACTTTTCTAATCCTTTGGAATTCCAGTACATTCTCTCTGTTAATTATTTCCATTTTATCAATCAATCAGCAAACATTTATTAAGCACCCACTATGTGTCAGGCACTGTGTTAAGTACTGAGGATATGAACAGAGGCTAAAGAAAGTTTCTGCTTCAAAAATGTTATGACTAATAGGGGAGGCATATATAAAGGAAATCTTTCATAAAAGATATTCACAGAAACACATATATAAATGCATGTATGGCTATCTCTCTCTCACATGTGTATATGTGTGTGTGCATGTATGTTTATATGAATAATAAATTTGAAATAATTAACAGAAGAAAAGTACTGCATGTAAGAGGGATTGGGGAAGACTTCTTGTAGAAGGTAGGAGCTTATTTTGTACTTAAAGAATGTCAGACAGAGCAGTAGCTGGTGCAGAAAAGGAAGAGAGCTCTGGATATTTCAATATAATTAGCTTCTTCAGCATTTAATAAATTTAAAAACATAATTCTGATTCTATTTTAAATAACTATAGACAATATAAAGTACTTGGGGCCTACCTGCCAAGATAAATCCAGGAACTATATGAATACAACTATAAAACACTTTCTACACAAATAAAGTCAACTCTAAATAATTGGAAAAATATTAATGGCTCAAGGGTAGGCTGAACCAATATAATAAAAATGACAATTCTACCTAAATTAATCTATTTATTCAGTTCCATACCAATCACAACTATCAAAAAGTTATTTTATAGGACTATGAAAAAGATAATAGCAAAATTAATTTGGAAGAACAAAAGCTCAAAGATATCAAATAAATCATAAAAAAAAAATGTGGGGCAGCTAGGTGGCACAGTGGATAGAGCACTAGACCTGAAGTCAAGAGGACCTGAGTTCAAATCTAGCCTCAGACACTTAAGACTTCCTAGCTGTGTGATCCTGGGCAAGTCACTTAACCCCAGCCTCAGGGGAAAAAAAAAAAAAAAGACTGCATATCCTTTGATCTATCAAAACCATTGCTAAGTCTATCTATATCTGCAACAAATCCCTATAAAAGGGAAAAAGACCGATTTGTACAAAAATATTTATAGCAGCTCTTTTTGTAGTGTCTCAAAATTGGAAATTGAAGGGATGCACATTTATTGGGTAATGACTAAAGAAGCTATGGTATATATGATTGTAATGGAATCTTAGAATTCTATAAGAAAGAACAAATGAATGATTTCAGAAAAATCTGGAAAGACTTAACATGAACTGATACATAGTAAAATGAACAGAACCAAGAACATTGTATATAGTAACAACAATATTGTTTGATGAAGAATTGTGAATGACTTGGTTATTCTCAACAATATAATGATCCAAGACAATCCTAAGGACTAACGTCATTTACAAAGAAAGAATTGATATTGTTTCAATACAGATGAAAGCATGCTATTTTTCACTTTCTTTCTTTCTTTCTTTTTTTTTTTTTTATTCAAATCTTCTTGCACAAATGATGAATATGGAAATGTTTTACATAATTGCAGTAGTGTAACCTAAATTTGATTGCTTATCATCTCAGGGAAGATGTAAGGGAGGGAGGTAAGGAGTAATAGAATTTGGAACTCAACACTTTAAATAAAAATGTTGGGGGAAAAACCCACAACATAGTTCTGGTAAAAGTTCTGTAAGCTTCCCAAGACTTCCAAAGAAGTCAATGACAGAAAAATATGTTAAAACCTGTGCTGAAAGGGGAAGACATCATAGTCAAAGATGTGTATACTCTCTATATACTTATATACATTCTCTATGTAGTCTTATATATTGTAATTATAAACCTTGAGCAAGTCTTTTAACATCTTTCTTCTTTTTTTTCCAATTACATGTAAAGATAATTTTCTTTTTCTTTTTCTTTTTCTTTTTCTTTTCTCTTCCCCCCCCCCCCAGGTGACTTGCCCAGGATCACACAGTTAGGAAGTGTTAAGTGTCTGAGACCAGATATGAACTCAGGTCTTCCTGACTTTAGGGCTGGTGCTCTATCCGTTGTGCTACGTACCTGCCCCATAAAGATAATTTTCAACATTTTCTTTTATGAGTTTTTGAGTTTGAAATGTTTTTTGTTCCCCTCCATTCCTCTTTCTTCCCTCTCCAAGCAGTCTGATTTGTTATACACGTATAATCATAGTAAACATATTCCCACATTAGTCATGTTGTGAAAGAAGAATCAAGACAAAAGGGAAAAATCCATGAGGAAAAAAAGGTAAAAATAGTATGCTTAGACCTTAACTTTTTTGCCTCAGTTTCCTCATCTGTAAAATGAGCTAGAAAAAGGAATGGCAAATCTCTCCAGTGTCTTTGCTAAGAAAATCACAAATAGAGTCATGAAAAACCAGACACAAGGGTAGCTAGGTGGCTCAGTGGAAAGAGCACCAGTCCTGAAGTCAGGAGGACCCGAGTTCAAATCTGGTCTCAGACATTTAACACTTCCTAACTATGTGACCCTAGGCAATTCACTTAACCCCGATTGCCTCAGCAAAGAAAAAAAAGTCAGACACAGTTGAAATGACAAAATGAGAAAACATATGCAAAAAAAACAGTTAAAGAGTAACATTGAGAGAAAGGCATTAGCAGCTAAAGTAGGGTAGAAAAAAATCTCATTCAGAAAGTGGCACTTGAATTGAATCTTGAAAGAAACTATGAATTCCAAAAGGGAAATGATGATGGAGTGTATTACAAGCATGAAGGACAGCCAGTGCAAAAGTATGGAGGTGGGGAATTGAGCATTGTATGAGTAGAATTGTAAGAAAGCCATTTTGACTAGATGTGTGAAGAAAAATGTGTAATATCCAGAAAGGCGAGATAGAATCAGGTTCTCTAAAAGGTAAACAGAATTCACATTTTAATCCTCATGATAAGAGGGAGCTATTGTAATTTATTAAATAGAGAATGATAGTGAGATATAAGTTTCAGGTAAATCACTTTGGCATGTTGAGAGAAGATGGATTGGAGTAGAGAAAGTTGAGGCAGGGAGGCTAGAACTAAGAGGCTTTTGTAGCAAATTTGAGGCCCCAAAGGAGGGTATTGTTTGGAAAAAGAAGGGGGCATATCTAAGAGATATGATGATAGGAGAAGCAAAATTTGGTAAATGACCAGGTAGGTGGGGGTGAGAGAGTGAGGGGTTGAGGGTGTTGCTGATGAAACTGAGAATTAGAGAGTATTCCTTGATTTGACCATATTCCTGCAGCTGGCTAGTAGAACTTGAATGTATGTCTTTCTGATTCTGCTGTCCTACCTATCCACAAGACAGATGTCCTATGCTCAGCCCCATTGGAGTCCCATGTAACCCACAACACTACCTAGTGTGAGTCAAATCAGATTAAAATATAATTGAATGGCACAGTGGATACTCATCTTCCTCATCTCAAATCCAGTCTCAGACACTTATTAGCTGTGTGACCCTAAGCAAGTCAGTTAACTCTTGTTCCCACAGTTTCTTCATCTGTAAAAATGAGATTGAAAAGGAAATGGCAAACTGCTCTGGTAATTTTGTCAAGAAAACCCCATGGTTTTGAGGTTACCAAAATGACTGAATGACAACAAACAAAAACACAGCAAAACAAAGATAATGCTACATTTTAAAACAAAGCCAATATGCTGTTCAGAGAGATCGAATTAACATGCTGTTTCTATCTGAGTTTGTTACCCTTGCACAGTACTGTATTTCCTTTTATAAAGATATACTTTCTTTTTTCTTCTTACTCATGTATTGTATAGATTTCTATAGTCTCAGTAATGTATCCAGCAGAAGATTCCCAATAGGGATATGGGACAGCCAGACATTGCTATCATGAGCCTCACTGGCAACTCCATGGTTAATATAGACAACTGCAGTTTCCATTATAAGCCAAGCTTTAAGACTATAAATTGTCCCAGATGTGCATGCACTTTGGTGTGTGAGGTTTTATTTTTATTTGATTTTACTTTTTTAAACACAGGCTAGGCTTTAAACTGGTTGACTTGGTTTCTTTTTTTCCTTCCTTAGGTTTTATTTTGAGAGCATTCCATGTTTAAAACAGCAACCCAGCTCTGTACGTGTCATCATCTTTCAGTCACCAAAAGCATATGTTTTACCTCAGGCATTTTCTTATTCCCCCCACCAAAAAATAAAAACAAGGGGCTAGGGGACCAGAGAAAGATTTGTTACTGTTCAGGGCTCTCCTATTATTAGTGTGTTCTGCATTGTTTGAGAGATGAGGTTAGAATTCCACAAATGCCTCATTTGTGCTTTTTCAAGGACCTGTACGAGGTGGATCTCTTTCTCTATCTATCTGTCAGTCTCTCTGTATGTCTCTATTTCTGTCTGTCTCTCTCCTCCCTCCCTGTTTCTCTCTGTTCGTGTCTCTCTGCCTCTTTCTTTCCCAGTGTCTCTCTCTACCTCTCTACTTCTCTGCCTTCTGTTTTCTCTCTGCCTCTTTGTCTCTACCTCCCTCTTTTCTTCCCTCATTCTCTTTCTGACTCTGCTTTTTTTCTTTCTCTGCCTCTGTCTCTCCCTCCCTCCTCTTATTCCCTCCCCTCCTCTTTTTTCCCTTCCCCCATTCTCTTCATCCTTCTCCTTGTTCTCCTCCTCTTTCCTTTTCTTCTCTCCTCCTCTTTCTGTTCTCCCTCTTCTCTTCCTCCTCTTCCTCCTCCTCCCTTTCCATCTACCTTTCCACTTCTCCCTTCTCTCTCTTTCCCTTTATCTTTCTATTTCTCTCTGTCTGTTTCTTTCTCTTTGGTTCTCCTTGTCTCTTTCTATCTCTTTCTGTCTTTCTACCTTTCCATATCTGTGTTTCTCTCTCTCTCTACCTGTCTCTCTTGGTGTCTCTTTCCGTCTGTGTCTCTCAACCTCTGTTCTTGCATCAGTCTGACTCTGTCTCTGTGTCTCTGTGTCTCTGATTCTCTACTTTTCTGTTTCTTCCTCTCTCTCCCTGGCTCTCCCTGTGTCTCTCTGTCTCTCTACTTCCTATCTCTTTGCCTCTCTATCTCTGTGTCTACCTCCTCTCCTTCCTGCCTCTCCTCTTCACTCCCTAATAAGTGGAAAAACTACTGAACTTGGTTTAGTGTTGACTTTGAAACTTATTAGCTGTGTGACAACAGACAAGTCACTTGACCTTTCTGAGTCTGTTTCCTCAGCTTTAAAAGCAAACTAAAAATCATTATACTGCCTACCTCACAGGATTGTTTTGAAGGAATTGCTTTGCCAACTGTGAAGAAGCTCTAGAAATGTAAGGTATCATTAGCATTCATCTCATTCTAGTATCTCCAGATGGTGGTTTTGAGAGTTGTGTTCTTCACCTGTCAAGTTCATCTTTCTCATTCTGTTTCTTTCCTTTCTTCCTCCCAACAGCTAAGTTCACCTGGAGGTATTCAAGTTTCCAAAATCTGGGGTTAAAATTTGTCCAGATGGGCATTCTTAAGGTCACATACAAATTTTGCTATAGTGTTGCTCCCCTCTCCTCTTTTTCCTCTGGCTCTGTGATTCTCCATCTTCTCTCTTTCTACCTCTGGATACTGTTTTCATATCTTCAGTTTAATTCAACATGGAGACAGGGTCCCTCCTGGCAAGGGCCTTCTAGAGAAACTCGGAGATGTTTTCAATGTGGAAAAATTGGACATCTAAGAGCTCAGTGTAGGTATGGAGATACAGTGAGAAGACAGGGTGAAAGAAGACCTAAAACCCCATGTCCAAAATGCAACAGAGGACTCCATTGGGCATCAGAGTGTAGAATAATTCAGGGAAATGGAAATTCAAAGGCAGATAGCCTTCTAACCATGTTAGCCAGTAGTCCTTTATTTCAGGAAGCACAAGAATCTCATTCTAAATATCATCAGGCTGCTCGAGCTTTACGTTTACAATTTGGAATCACAAGAGAGGAAGCTAGGAGCATAGTAAAAAGCTGTACAGCTTGTCTTCCTTTCCATGCTCCTACACTCCCTCCAGGGAAGAATCCTCGTGGTTTGAGACCCAATGAAATCTGGCAAATGGATGTGACCCATTATAAATCTTTTGGTCGTCTATCTTTTATTCATGTCGTGGTAGACACCTTTTCAGGATTCACATTTGCAATGCCAGCAGCAAAAGAGACAGCCCGAGTGGTCACTGAATTCCTTATACAGGCTTTTGCAATTATGGGTGTGCCACAAGCAATAAAAACAGACAATGGACCTGCATATACGTCCAAACATTTTACACACTTTTGTGCACAGTATAAGATTTTACATACCACGGGCATACCCTTTAATCCTCAAGGGCAGGCAATAGTAGAGAGAAGAAACAGAGATATTAAGACACTCCTCCAAAAACAAAAGAAAGGGGGAGCCACAGGTAGCCCTAGGGAACTTCTAAATTTAGTTCTCTATACCATTAATTTTCTAATTTTTGACAAAGATGCACTGGCTCCGGCAGACAGGTTTTATAACCCACCAGAAGGGCAGTGTCCAGTGCGAGCAGCTCCACTGTCCTTAGATAATCGCCAGGTGATGTGGAGAGATCCAGAAAGTGGTGAATGGAAGGGACCAGATAGGTTAACTGCCTGGGGGAGAGGGTTTGCTTGTATTTCTTCAGCAGGAGAAGGAATCAGATGGGTGCCAACGAGTCATATTCGCCTTGTCCATCAGAGAGAGACAGAAAAAGAGAAAGACCTCAAAATAAAGGAGAAGATCTAAGAAACATCTGACACTGAAAGAGCATGGATAATAAGAAGACTGTTAAAGAACTTTAAAACCAGCAGGAATCATTGGACTTCCTCACACAAGATGAGACTAATGGACAATGGACTTATGGACATTTATAAATTTTCAATTTATGATTATGTTATATACTTCTAGCATGTGTTATGTTACTATGTTACTATATGCTTATGTAATTTATGTAATTATCTGTAATACTTCCCATATTGATGGATTTATGTTTCAAGGTCATTTATGTAATTATCTGTAATACTTCCCATATTGATGGATTTATGTTTCAAGGTCATGACTGTCCTATGTTCTAAATCAAAAGAAAGGGGGAGATGTTAGGATTACTAAGTGAGAACTGAGGTTGTCTGGACAGTGACAAGGTGAGAATTCAGGTTTTCTGGACAATTACAAGGTGAGAACTCAGGTTGACTTGATAGAGGGGGCAAGCTCATTGGCTGGGGTGGTTCTTCCCAGAAGCCCTTGCATTATCCCACGCCCATTCTCTGGGAGGATAAAAAGAGACAGCAATGGGCGCAGAGGGCAGATCGGCCTGGAGAAGGATAAGAGCTGGAGGAGATTCAGAGCCAGGATTCAAGAAGGAGGACTCTGAATTGCATCAGGCTTGACGGGGCTCTCTGCAGGAAGGGAAGTCACTTCTTTGGACAAGAGTTAACAGCAACTGCCTGGAGACAACGGTTCATTACAGGAAGAAGAATCTGTCGGAAAAATTTGAGTAGAAGACACAGCAGATCTCTTCCCAGAGAGCGATCCAGCAGCTTCTGGAGACGACAGCTCGTTACATTTATGTTGTAGGCCAGGATGTACAGAAAAACACAGAGCCAGAGACACTGAGAGAGATAGAGGCAGTGAAGGGGGGGAATAGAAGGAGAACAACAGTTACAGAGAAAGACAGAAAGAGACATTGAAAGACAAAGAGATGGAGAGGGAGGAAAGGAGGAAGGAGGAGAGAGAGAAACAGCAAAGAGAATGTGTATGTGAGAGAGACAGATGGCAGAGAGGGAAAGAGACAGAGACACACATATAGATAGAGAGATGGAGACAGAGAAAGGAAAATGAAATAGATTCTGCCTTTAAGAAATTTATATTCTGCATGGTAAAAGAAGAGAAATATAGTTTATACATATAGATAAAGAAATCCAAAGCAATTTGAGGAGAGGAAAATACTAATAACCAGAGAGAAAGGAGGCATCTTTTCTCTGGATTTTTTAAAACTCCCTTTCCAGACCTTCAAACATTTGTTTTAGTCCTTTATAAGGCCTTTTACTATTCTTTCTGAATAGTCTGCCTTGGCTACTGTTACATTCATACCCCTTTAATCATTTTGCTCAATTACTTGCTTCAGGATTCATAAATTAGTAATATTTTAGAGTCAAACTTTCTTAGTGAATGAATGACAAATGTTTTAAAGTTAAATTGATTGATCAGTTAAAGGGGTGAATGGTTGTCTCTTCTTGGTTCCATATAGATGCCTCAATTGAAATGATGAGTCAAGAATAGAGAGGCTACTTTGATGTTGTAGATTTATATCAGAAATTAATAGACCAAGTGATTGGGTTGTTAGCCATGAAGGATCTCATAAGATGTAAACTTCTAGAGCTTCCAGATAAGAAGTCATCAGAACCATCCTTGTATCTTGAGGGAGGAGGACATTTAAGCTCTTCCTGGTTTATAAAAATCTTTCTTGTTGAAAGAACAAAATATTCTCCTAATTACTCAAGATCAAAAACAAAGTGTCATCCTTGACTCCTTACTCTCTTTCAACCTCACGCCCAATCAATTGGACCAATTGTCAAGTAATGTTGATTTTGCCTCTTGAAATATTTCTTGCATACATTGCCTTCTCTCCTCTGATACTGCCATCACCTTGATCATCTCATTCCTGAACTATCACCATAGCCTGCTGATTGATTTACCTACTACAAGTCTCTTCTCATTCCAGCCATCAAATTAGGCAATATTTGTAAAACACTCCAGCTTTTGGAATATATTAGGCACTTAGTAAATGCCTGTTTTCTTCTTCCTTGCTCCCATTATTTATTCATTTGTCAAACTGATCTTCTTAAAATGAAGATCTGACGACATCATTTTCCTATATCAGCCCTTTTAAAAATAATATAACATCCTTTTAAACATAACCATCTCTGGGAATTCTCAAAGGCTGTCCCTTATGCCTGGAACTCTCTCTCTGCTTATCTCTGTCTCTTGACTTCCATGACTTCCTTCGAGTCTCAGCTAGAGTCTTTCCATTCTCAAGAAGCCTTTCCTAGTCTTCCTTAATCTTAGTTCCTTTCCTCTGCTGATGATATTCATGTTATCCTATACATAGCTGCTTATATGAAATCTCCCTCTGCATTAGATTTTAGAAGAGACACTGTTTGCTCTTCTTTGTATAGCATAGTGCATGATACATAGTAGGTACTTAATGGGTGATTATTGACTGACTGTTGTCATGCTCTTTCCAGTATCATTGGTAATAATATTGTTTTGATTTTTGTTCCCAGAGTTTCTCTGCTGATTAGGTCCTGGTGTCCTGACAGATGACTGAATTTGATAAATAGCCTGGGTATCTCAGGTGAGCTAGCTATAGCAAATTGGTCTATGATCTTGGTAGCTCTGAAGTAAATCCCAAAGCTGAGTAGATTAACAGGAAGAAGGGAGGGAGAAATGGTGAGATAAAAGTAAGGAGGTTCTGAGGGGAGGATCATTAAAAAATTGGCTCAGAAATGTATACAAGAGCAGGTGCACAGTAAGGTGCTCATGCTAGCTATGCCTAGTGCCTAGTGGAGGATTGGAAAGAATACAATAAATACAAATATAATAAATACAAAAATAAAGACAAATAAAGACAATAAATAAAAATACAAAATTGGAGGATTTAGTACCAACTAAGTAGCATAGTGAATTGAATATCAATCCTGTAGTCAGGAGGATCTGAGCTTAAATCCGCCCTCAGACACTTACTAGCTGTGTGACCTATAGCAAATCACAACCTTATTTGCCTCAGTTTCCAAATCTGAACAATGAGCTGGAGAAGGAAATGGCAAACCACTCCAATATCTTTGCCAAGAGAATCCCAAATAGAGTCACTAAGTTAGATATGATTACTTGACTAAACAACAAAAATATACTTAATACTGTACTGATTACCCAGGAGACATAAAAAATAGAAGATATAGTTTTTCTTCTCAAAGAGTTTATGATTTGGTTAAAGATAAATTTCATATTCTTGGAAAATACAGGAAACAATACAATATAATTAAGTGTCAGCCTGTGTTATACCAACAGAAGTTCCATAAAGTGTTAAAAGAAATAATTTTGTGGACCTTGTGAAGGAGGTAAGGGCTGAGTTTGACCTTAAGAAAATACAGAATTTTGGATTGGTTTATCAAAATCATAGCATTAGGTAGAAAAATAGAAAAACTATATATATATATATATATATATATATATATATATATATATATATATATATATATATATATATATATATATATATAGTGTATTGTGAAACACATTATAGCCCAGATGAAAGACTATTAAGTCACACTTAGATTGTGATCAGATGTATATGATATAACTATATTAGCTTTCTCCTGTAGAAGAAATTTTAAATAAGGACACATGTGGAGTCCCTAAGATATGAATGCATAAAGCCTGAGTTGCCATGCATACTGCCTTTCCCCATGAATATTTTGTGCTTTGTGCTCAAGTGGGACTACAGGAGTCCAAAAGAGACACTTCCCCAGGGGAAAATTGGAAGAGCATGTACTGAGGAGGGGAATGAGACAATAACAACCATAGTTCATCCTAATTTAGGACTGGCTGGCTTTAGAGCATGCATCCCTGACGTATTGCTGAATTAAAGTAAATCAGGGATGTGTGTGTGTGTGTGTGTGTGTGTGTGTGTGTGTGTGTGTGTATGTGTGTGTGTGTGTGTGTGTGTGTGTGTGTGTGTGTGTGTGTGTTTCATATCTGTATTAAAGCAGCACATGGTATTTTACTAAGGTTCAGACTTCAGAGGTAAGAGTGATTGATCACCTCAATTACCCTGGCCAAGGTTGAACATGGTACTTTAGTATTCCTAGCACAGTGCTTAGCACATAGTAGGTGGGTAAATGCTTAGACTCACTACCTACTTTCTTCACTGAAATAGTCTCTTGCTAACCCCTTACTTTGGGAGAAGAAAACTGTATTTGGAAACTTTGAGGTTTGAAAGGTGAGGTTATTTCTTGAAGCTGAGTTTCTGTGAACAATGGAGAATCATGGTAGGGATTTGAAGCAGGTAAGTGACATGATACAAATGGTGCTTTATGAAGATTAATTTGGCAGCAGGAAGTGGGACAGATTGGGGGGTGGAGAAAGTAGGAACACTGAGGCCAGTTAGAAGTCAGTTACAGTGATCTGGAACAGAGAAAACTGGATTCTCCAACTAGACTTGGCATTTTTTCATTGGCAAAAGAGGCTTGTGAAAAATATCAATAAGAAATGTGATCCTTGCTGATTGTGGAAGTCTTAGCAGAAACTATAACATGGAAATCCTGACGATCTCTATATTGTTGTCAAATAAATGTCTGTTACATGGTCCTCCTGCCCCAGTTGTCAGGTTTGCTAGGGAACTCAGAAATGAAAATTTTTTTGGCAAACTCTTCTTGGCTTGATAGTACAAAGGGAATGATATTAAAAAAATGAATTCTGTAGCACTCATGGGATAATTTTATTTCTGGTTTTTAAATGTATTTCTCTTTCTTTGTTTTCCTCATGACTCCTGTAACTTTCATGAACTTAGGCCAGTTATTTTCACTACACTTAAATAAAGGGTTTTGAGTTGTTTCATTCATATTCAACTCCATTTGGGATTTTTTTTGGCAAAGATACTGGAATGATTTGTCATTTCTTCTTCAGCTCATTTTACAGATAAGAAAACTGAGGTAAACAACGTTAAGTGACTTGTATAGGGTCACACAGCTAGTAAGTATCTGAAGTCAGACTTGAACTTATAAAAATGTGTTTTCCTGTTTCCAATACTTCACCTGCAGTACTATTTAGCAAAAGGACTCTGTGATTTAATGGATAGAGAGCTGCTTCCAGAGTCAAGAATGCCTTAGCTCTAATCCTGCCCTTGTCAAATAATGACTATGTGACCCTGGAAAAGTCACTTAATCTCTCAAAGTCTCAGAGCACTTGCATTGGTAGAGTAACTTTTGTCCCCATTCTTTATGCAAATGAAATCAGAAATCTAGACCAAAAAAAGGTATAAACTTGTGACTAATGCCATTTTCTTTTTTATTTTTATTTGTTACAGGTAGAACACAGGAATGCTGTAGAGAAAGTTGACCTGTTGAGAGCATGCTTAAAATGCTTCTGATACAATTCCTCATGTTGTAGAGGCTTTCGGGAGCATTGTGAGGTTGTATAATGGCTTTGGAGACATGATGGAGCATGTACAGACTTTCTATAACTGGTTCTGGTCTTACTAACCATGCGCCTCTTAATTGGGAGTTGTGGAACTAGAACTAGTGTGTTCTTGTAGGAGGTGGGGATGTTATTCAAAAAAATTTTAATTGGTAGTTCTTTATAACTTGGTTTGACTACTCTTTGGCTACCATTATCCCTGCTAGATGTTGTCTGATTAAAGACTGTACTTTAAGGGGAAAGGCTATGGGTCCTCTTCCTGTCTGAGAACAGCATATGTCCCCATGAATATGGACCTTGGGTTCTTTGAGTCTGCATTTTTTTTTCTATTTTTGTTGAAAGAAGCTGGAGACATAATCTTTGAGTTTTGAAAGTTCAGGAGCTTGAGCTGTCTAGGAGTTCAGGGGTTCCGAATCTCAAGAATCTGGGACTCTGAGAAAATATGATAGGTTTTATAGCCATGTCAGTATTGGTGCTCTGAGGACAACCTTCTGTTTCAACCTAGTAGTAGCTGAGACAAGCCCCCATATGCCCCATGGTCTTCAGGGAGGACCAGCACCTCTAGTGGGGGGGGGTTGCTGAGTCCTTTTAAAGGCAGCCCATCCACTTTTTGTATCCATCTTTACCCAACGGTCATCGTTGACTCCAAGAGACCGTAGCATGTGCAATAGCCACACTTTGGTAAAACCATTTTAGCAGGCAGATTAAAAAGTGTTGAAGGGAACCAACAACCCTCAAATGCATCCTTGAGTTAGGATGTCTACTCCCAACGTGACGACTCCTGGTGGAACGTAAAGGTTAGAACAATTTGTTCCAACGGCCATGGAGGTGGTGAAGATAGGCAGTGTGGAGTGCTGAGAGCTTGGTTAGACATTGAAAATGCTAAGGTCATTCACTGCATCCTGGGTTACTGTCAGTCACCCTGACTTTTTTGTTTTGCAAGTGGACTTTGATGATTGGAGGAGAGAATGAGGCTGACTGCAATTCTGTCTCATTTAAATCCAATTCCCTCTCAAGTGGAAGACAGAATGAACAACAGAGCCAGGACAAGGCTTATGAAGCAGTAATAGTACATTTGGATGTGAAGTTGGTAAGAGCTATGCTATGTAGAAACTCCATTGATTCTGAACCTATTCTTCCCAGAGAATGAGAAAATGGGCCTCTGATACATATAGGAAATATTTCTATTTCTATTCTTGTTATATCTTTGAAGTAAATATCTTTTTGGAAAAACAAATGTAATTTAATTGATTACATGGAACTGGGATATTATTTAATAGTAGTTGGCTAAAATAAGGGAAATATACTTGGAATGGGTGCTTGAGCCAACAGCATTAGAGAAAAGACACCTAAATGCTAAGGCTGGACCCTCAGAACCCTAAGGAGGAGATAGATCAGCCTGGTTCTAGGATTGTGATCTCAACGAGCACTCACTCTGTGTAGGTTTGAACAAAGCATCTGACAAATCTCATGCTATCTATCCTTGGGGGGGAAGATGGACAGATGTGGGCTTGATGATTGTACTGTTATATCCAGAGCTGACTGAATGACTGCACTCACAGCACGGTCATTAACGAATGGTCCAATGCCAAGTTGGAAGAAGATTTCTAGTGGAGCACCAGAGGGATCTGATTTTGGCTGTGAGTTGTTTACTCTTTTTATTAGTGAGTGGGTTAAAGAATAGATGATGTGCATGTTAGATCTGCAGATGAAATAAAATAAAGATCCAAATAGATTTAAATAAACTAGAAGTTGACTCTTAGAAGAAAGAATTTAATAGTGATTCATGGCAAGTCTTCCTGTGGGTTAAAAAAAATCAAGTATAAAAAAGAAAAAGTGTGAGCAGAGTGCAGGTTATATGCAGGTCAGCAGTGTGTTATGACAGCCAGGAAAGACAATGTGATCTTAGGTTGTATTAAAAGAAGCTTAGTGTCCCTAACAAGGAAGTATTCGCTGTGCCCCACTTTGGTCAAATCACATTTATAGTATTGTGTTTACTTCGGGGGGCTGCATTTTAGGAAAGATAGTGTTAAAGCAGGGATAATCCAGAGAAGGATAGTCTACAAGGTGAAGGGTTTTGAGATCATGCCATAAAATGATTGACTAAGAGTACCAGGGAGTTTAACCTGAAAAATAATAAGGGTAGATAAATATTTGAAAAGATGTCATATAGAAGATGGATTAGATTTGTCCCACTTGCCCTCAAAAGGCAGAATTAGGAGTTGGTGAAAGGAAGAGTATTTAGAGAAGCATATTTGGGCTGAATAGAAGGAAATATTTCCTAATAATAAAAATAGTTATCCTACAGTTGAACAGTTACTATCTCTGGATGTAATTGCTTCCTCCTCATTGACTGTACCTGAAGACTGAATGATGGCTTATTTGGGATATGACTAAAGGGAGTCTTGAAAAGGAAGGGGAGGGACTACATGGCCCCTGATGTCTCTTCAATCTGAGATTCTTTCTGGGCAACTGTGGAACAGTGAGAATCAAGTTATCTGAACCATATGAAGGAGTTACTGCCTCTTACTGAGTAATTTTTTTTTTTTTTTGTATTTTGTGGCATTTTGCCTATATGGTGGCACCTAAAATGACCTCTGCCTGAGTTCTCTGATTGCTAAAATCCAAGAGGAACTGAAGCCAGCAAAGAATTGTACACCATAACAGAGGAGGAAATGTGAACATGGGTGTGATGGTAGTGAATTTGAAATGTAAAATTAGAACAATTAACAAGATGGAAGCAGTAATATTGAATTAGTCAAGAACAGGTGTATGAATGAATTTACATCTATTTTAGCCTGTCAGAGAAACTTCACTTGTTTTTAAAAATTTGTACTGAAAAAAGTTTCTAGTGAGAGTTGGGATACATAAGAGATCTGGAGACTTAGAGCAATGGAGGCAGAGTGTGTGTGGTATGTGTGTATGTATGTGTGTGTGTATGTGTGAGGGCATGTGTGTCAAATATTTGGTCAAATCATGTCTCTTCATTTCTTTAAAATATAAATCCATGTTCCTGATAACATATATTAGGGATAAATGAAAATCTTTTTTTTTTTTTTTAATTTTTTATTTTATTTTATAATTATAACATTTTTTGACAGTACATATGCATGGGTAATTTTTTACAACATTATCCCTTGCACTTACTTCTATTCAGATTTTTTCCCTTCCTCCCCCAACCCCCTCCCCCAGATGGCAAGCAGTCTTATACATGTTAAATATATTACAATATATTCTAGATACAATATATGTGTGTAGAACCGAATTTTTTGTTGCACAGGAAGAATTGGATTCAGAAGGTAAAAATAACAGTTTACATTCAGATAAATGAAAATCTTTACAATTGGATTGAAGTAATTGACGTCAGAAGTACAAGAAGAGTGCAGTCTGGTTAGATAGTATTTTGTTTGAAAGAGGTTTGGGAGTTTTAGTGAGCTGCAAACCCAATTGAGTTAACAGAGTGACATGGGCTTGTTACTGTTGAATCATTTTCAGTTGTTTGCTGACTCTTTGTAACTCCATTTAGGGTTTTCTTGGCAGAGATACTGGAATAGTTTGCCATATTTTCTCTAGCTTATTTTACAGATGGGGAAATTGAGGCAAACAGGGTTAAGTGACTTGCCTAAGTGTGTATCTGGTATCCCTATTCCATCTTTGTTTCATCTTAGAATTTGGAGATTCTGGAGGAGGGGATTTGGAAAACTTGCCATTTATTTCATGAAATGGACCTTAAGCAATCTTATAGAGGATCTTCAAGAACAGAATTCCATATGTTCTATCTTGATAGGTGGAAGTGTAGTCACAATTCTTCTTGACTTGAGAATCTAGTAGAAGAGTTAAATGGCTGCCATTCCCCACCCCACCCCACATGTTCTTTTTTTTAAAAATAGCTTTTTATTGTCAAATCATATGCATGGGTAATTTTTCAACATTGACCCTTGCAAAACCTTCTGTTCCAATTTTTCCCCTCCTTCCCTCCTCCCCCTCTCCTAGATGGCAGGTAGTCCCATACATATGAAATATGTTAAAGTATATGTTAAATCCAATATATGTATACATATTTATACAGTTATCTTGTTGCACAAGAAAAAATCAGATTTAAAAAGAAGGTAAAAACAACCTTGGAAGAAAAACAAAAATGTAAGCAAAAAATAACAGGAAGAGTATAAATGCTATGTTGTAGTCAACACTCATTTCCCAGTGTTCTTTCTCTGGGTGTAGCTGGTTCTGTTCATTACAGATCAGCTGGAACTGATTTGGATCCTCTTATTGTTGAGGATAGCCATGTCCATCAAAATTGATCATCATACAGTATCATTGTTGAAGTGTATAATGATCCCCTAGATCTGCTCATTTCACTCAGCATAAATTCATGTAAGTCTCTCCAAGCCTCTCTGTATTCCTCCTGCTGGTCATTTCTTACAGAATAATAATATTCCATAACATTAATATACCACAATTTACCCAACCGTTCTCCAATTGATGGACATCCATTCATTTTCCAGTTCTAGCCACTTCAAAAAGGACTGCATGGCTGCCATTTTTAAAGACACAGTTGGTAGCCATATCTTTGCTCTGTTCATCTTTGTGGTGAACAATTCCTCACAGTTCCCACAGAAGACATTCACAAAGGCAGAAGAACCTGGCTATCTGGCTTGACTTATGGTGATCATCTGATGATCTAGCCAGCTCCCAACCCAATGAGTATTCTAATACCTGGGCAGCAATAACACCTGGAGCAGAGGGAGTTAGAAATCCAGGCTTCTTTTAGAGCAGAGTTTTTTAAAAAAAAATCAATGACAAAAGCCACAAAGAGGAGGATGGCTTGGATCGTAAATGCAAGCTTTCCTTTTCTAAATAGCTCTAGTTCCTCTTTGAAACTGGCTCATTCACATGCAGGATCATCACCAAGAGAGTGTTTAAATTTGGGTTTAACTGGTAAGGACTCTGCTGTAGTGTGACAGTAAATCAGTGGGAATGGTGGTGTGGCAGCTGAAACTTAATGGGGATTACCCCTGTGTTGTGACCCCTGCTGAGTAAACAGACCAGGGAGAAGCTTTTGTATCCACTGACAAGGACACTCAAATTGTTCTGCACTCTGTCAGCCAAGAGGTTTCATATCATATTATGGCTTCTGTGTTGTATTAGTGAGCCTCAAAGTTCCTAATTCAAGGAATACTGGTGGACCTTCTGTAAAACATTTGGGCTTTTGCAGCATTCTCTCTTCTTCCTCTCTTTCACTTCAACTTTTCTTCAGTGATGGAATTTAATTGTCCTCTCTCTTTTTTTGGAACCAATAGCCCTACTGAGCCACATCCTATTCTTCACTAGTCATTTTGCCTCATTGTAGACCTTCCTTTCAAGACATGCACTATTTTTTCTACTAAAAAGACTGCTATTTGTGCTCTTAGCATTTGCAGGAGGGCACAGGCCTTGGGCTATGTATGCACCAGGCAAAATTAATTTTTTTGTCCCCCAAATACTTCCCAAAAGGTTATTAACATAGCCCACATATTTTGAAAGGGAGAAAATGGTTGTAACCTTTTTTTTTTTTTTAAAGCACTTATTCAGTCAAAACTAGCATACTTGGTAGTAGGCATTTTTGTGCCTAGGGCAAATACCACAAACTGTGCCTGGGGCAAGAGATGTGGAACTATATTACAAGAAGGTAGAATCAGAGATCCTGATCTACCAGTTCAAGACCATTTCCAAAGAGGCTGCCACAGGGTGGGAGAAGAACAGAGCAGAGTGGGAGAAGCCTTATCCCAGCACATATATGGTATTTTATTTATTAATTTAAAATAAAAATATTTTTTACTGTTATCTTTTGTTTTTATATTATTAGATATTTCCTAGGATCCTTCTTCCTCCCCATTGTTTATTTAACATTGGAATGTTATTGTTTATAGCAAAAAACAAAGAAAAGAAAAGAAAAGAAAAACATAGGAAGATGAAGCACAAAATTCAGTATAAACATTCAATGTATTGAAAGAAAAATCTATCTATATGAAATGCTCCATGCTTAGGAACCCTGATCCCTGAAAAGAAGTGAGGGGAGATGTTTCCTATTGACTCTTATTTGGGGCCAAGCTCATTCTTTGTAATTCGGCACGATTCATTTTTTTTAAAAATCATCTCATTTGATGTTAAGTGCTTCTTTTGTTAAAATGAATTTTTCTTGGGGGGCAGCTGGGTGGCGCAGTGGACAGAACACCAGCCCAGAAGTCAGGAGTTCAAATGTGATCTCAGATACTTAACACTTCCTGACTGTGTGAGCCTGAGCAGTCACTTAACTCTAATTGCCTCAGCAACAACAACAAAAATAATAAATAAAAAAAATATTCTTGCTAAATAGGCACTAAGTTCTGGTAAAGTTATATACAGTCTGCAAATATTGTCAATAACATCTAAATCTGGTACCCTGAGGCAGAGTCCTGATTGCTTCATCCTAGTCACAGCTCTGAAGCCTAGCATTTCCTTTTGTAATAATAACAATATTGATAATGATAATTACAACAATAGCTACCATTTGTATAGCACCTACTATATGCCAGGTACTTATATTATCTCATTTGATCTTTACAACAATTTGATGGGTGCCATTATTATTCCCCTTTTACAGATGAGGAATATAGGATATATACCTATATATATATATATATATATATATATATATATATATTTATATATGTCACCTTGGGACTCAGAGTTGCCATAAGGTATGGCAAAGCTTAAACTTTGGTTTTATACTGGGGCCTTCCTGTATTTGAGGCCCAAATATTATTTTGGCCCAAATACATATTTTTGATAATATTATATTATCAGAACATAACATATAAGAGTTGGGGAAGAAGTCTAACATGGACCCATCTCTTGGTAAAGGCTTCTTTTCAGTGAATCATGGTAAAGGATAATCATGCAAACAATGACACTGTTAGTAATTGTTCAAATACTGGTATTGGAACCGAGGTTGGAGGCCCTCATTTTAAAATGATTATGATGATATTTGGATCTCCTGTATCATTGAGTTATGGTATTTGTATAACTTTAAGTTATTATTTAAGTACGTTAGTTATTATTATTGTAGCTGCTGTTTTCTATAGCCTTGGGCTCTTGAATGCTATTTTAGCAGAGAGAGGCTATGACAGATGGCAAGATATTGCCTTCCAGATATTATTTTGCCATTTTAGCACCAGTTTAGGTAAGTTTTGAGATATGCCTCACTAAATGATTGACCACCAGGTAGTGGAGATTTCTGGCTATGACAATTCATGAGAGTCTCCTAGGGCACAGGGAGGTTAGGAAATTTATTTTTAAAAATGGAGAGAAATCCCATGCTGATGGATCATTTGGAATATTAAGGTATTATGCTTTTTTAAAATCAGGAAAGGATCTTCAAAGGTCACCATCTCCATTGGTCATATAGTTTTTATGAAATGTAACAGGACATTGACCATGACTGAGGAGGTCATCACTATTAAGATTTCATCTTGATGAAATACAGACAATTCTTACTTTTTTAGACACAGTATGTTCTAGGAGATAGCATCTTAAAATTTGTGGCCAGAAGGAAAACACCTGATGATGGCAGCCCAGTATCTTGAGATGTTCACAGAATGCTGTATTCTTCCTTGTTAGACAACATCTAGGTAGCATAGTAAATAGTGTTGGACCTGGAGTCAAATCCACCCTCATAACTTACTGGCTATGTCACTGTGGGCAAGCGATTTTATCTCTGTCTACTTAAGTTTTTTCACCTGCAAAATGGGGATGATAATGACACTTACTTCTCAGGGCTGTTGAGAAGATAAAACAAGATAATATTTGTAAAGTGTGTTATAAACCTTAAAGTACTATGATAAATACTATGATGATGATGATATCTTCAGGCTAGTGAGCTTGATTCCATTTCTAGAAAAACTTTAAAGGCATGGGCAGTGAACTTCAAGGAAAGAAATCAGTGATCATGAAGAGCCATCATGGCTTTTTCCAAAAACGGATCGTTCCAGATGAGCATAAATGATGAAAACACATTCCTTCTCTCTTGGAAGAGAGATGGACAGTTGTGAGTGTGGAATGTAGATCATTTTGTCAGATGAGGCTGCTTATTGGTCAGTTTTACTTTGGTGTTATTTTTTATAATAATTTAAAAATATATATAATATATATTTCATATATATATATAATTTTATAAGAAATGAAAATTTAAAAGGGAAAAATAAAGAATCTTAAATTTGGGTTTAAAAAAATCACTTTTTCAGATATAAGGTGGAAAAGGTAAAGCTAGATTATGGTTCTAGATTTAGATTATATAAAGATAATTTGGGGACTTTAGTAGATCCTAAACTCCATATGAGTCATCATTCATGGTGGCCATGTGGCCAAGAAGTCAATAAGATCTTGGGCTGCATGAAGAAAGGCATAATGGGTTAGTCTACAGTGGTAATGATATCGGTGCTGTTCTCTGTTGCAGGCAGACCCTATGTAGAGGATTATAATCAGTCTAGAGGAAATATTTTAGGATATACTTTCCAGAGAATGGGAGGATATGCAGAAGAAGGCAACCAGGAGTCAAGGAAACAAAAATTTATTGTATGCAGGCATGGGCAGCTAGGTAGCACAGTGACTAGAGTGCCAGACTTGGAGTCAGGAACATTCATCTTTCTCTTCAAACCTGGTCTCAGACTCTTACTGTGTGATCCTGGCCATGTCACTTCCCTTTGTCTCAGCTTCCTCATCTATAAAACGAGCTGGAGATGGAAATGGCAAACCACCAGTATCTTTGCCAAGAAAACTCCAAATGAGGTCACAGGGAGTTGAATATGCCTGGAGAACAACTGAAGAACAAAAATGTGTCAGGCACTGGGCTAAATGCTTTGCAAATAATTCCTCATTTGATCCTCCCAACTACTCTGTAAGGTAGCTGATATAATTATCTCCATTGTACAGTTGAGGAAAGGGAGACAGATAGAGCCTGATTTGCTCAGGCTCACTCAGCTAGTAAGTGCCTGAAGCTTAATTTGAAATCAGGATTTCCTGACTCCAGAGTCAATGTTTTATTCACTGTGCCACCTCACTGCCTCTGAGAGTGGAGCAAACTAAATTTGTGTTATAGGATCTGAAGGATATCTGAAAATTTAGATTGGAAAGAAAAAAACTGAGTGGAAGGAGATGGGCTGGGGAGGGGCTCATGATTACTGTCATCTAGGAATTCAAAGAAAGAAATTCAGAGACTAATGTTCCTAATGAATATTAATATAAACACTTTAAATAAAACATTACAAAGTGGTTAAAACAAGCTATCACGAAAATATCACCCTGACCTGGCTGGATTTATACTAGGAATATAGAGTTGGTTTAATAGTAGAAAAATGATAAACAAAGCATTTAAATAGATTTCACCAAGGTGTTGGGAAGTTTGTCAGATTTGGAATCAGAGGCCCTGGGTTTTAATTCTAGCTCTTAAATGTACTATTCTTGTGATTTAGCCAAGTAACTTCTTTGAGGCTTTTGTTTAATGATCTCTAAAATGAAGAGGTTGATCTCTGGAGTTACAAATAATTCTAACTGCAATCCTAAGAGTCTAAGAAGAAGCTCAGTGGTGCAGTGGATAGAACCCAGGATCTGGAGTCAGGAAGGCGAGTTCAAATCTGGCTTCAGACACTGGTTAGTTGTGTGACCCTGGACAAGTCATTTAATCCTGATTGCTTCAATTTCTTCATCTGTAAAATGAGCTTGAAACAAAGAGTGGAACAGGACTGAAACAACTGAACAACAACAAAATGATTCTGAGTGGGACTGGCTAGTTCTGCTTGGCCCTCGGGGACAAACCTCAGGAAAACAGTTGACATTGTGGTGAAACTCATAGGGGTTACCAGCCCCATGAATCCCAATGGGAGACATCCAGGCTTTCCCAGCCCCTACCGAATCTGAGCTAACTTGGGCTGTCCCAGCCCCCACTCTAATGATCTGCTCAGGTTTTCCCAACCCCCACCCCCAGCACAAACAGTTCCTTATCTAAAAACCCATTGAATTCTATTCAAATTCTAACCCTGGCTGAAACCAACTAGGAGCCTGGGACTCCATCCACCTTCAAGATTACCAAAAGCCCCCATTATAAAAAGGAGAACCCTGGAGCCCACTCTTTGCAGGAGCCCCAAACATGGCATCCTTATGCCGGCCATGTTAAGGATTCCTGTCCGCCCGGTGCCAGCTCTGGCCCTGGCGTATTTCTACCTTTACCCTTACTTCCAATCCCCAAATAAACCTCTTTTATTAATCTAGGTTTTGGGGTCTGTAAATTCCTTTACAGGGGACTCTGCACCATCACTAGACTTCATTTAACTCCGTATCCTTGCGCCGAATCCAAAAGGGTTGCAGGGGAGCTCCATTTGACTCTCTGTACCCCGAACCTGCCACTAGACCTCAATGAAACCTAATTTCATTTAGATACTCCTTATCTAATTCTCATCAAAACTAATTTAGGTCTCATGTAAAGAAAAACTTCCTACCCATCAGAGGTAGCTTAAAGTAGTAAATCTGCTTGGACAGGTAGTGGCTTTTCTGGTTTTCAGACAAAGGCTGGGCAGCCTTGTCTGCTGTAACTGGGGAAGCAGGAGGCAGATTCATTTTGGGTTGCACTAGTTGGAGATTATCAATTCTCAGGTTCTGTGATTCTGTGATCTAGGTAGGCAGTGAGTTCCCCCTCACCTAAGGTCTTCAAACAAAGGCTGGATGGCTGTTGTTGAGTGCATGGGAATGAGAATTGCTATTGAGGTTAGAATGAATGACCTGCTAAAACTTCCATTGTTCTGATTCTGTGATTTGAGTTGCCTTTTCCCTTAAAGCCTCACATGTGAGACAAATGCACACCATAGGGTAGTGGACAGTACAGGAAGTATTATTTGAAGTGAACTTTGAAATAAAAACAAATGCAGATAACATTTATCTGTTGATCTTTATCAGTAGCTGAAGATGTAAAATAGTTTGAAGAAAAATCCCGTAGCAGTATTAGTTAGAAACTTTTAAGGGTCATAATTTCTATTGAAATGCCACAAGTAAGCAAGATAGGAGGTTTCCTTTCACTTAAGGGGTTTCCCTAAACGGTAATATGTTTTGACCTAGTATTTTTAATATGTAAAGTGGGGTTCTTTTGCAGATAAATCCCCAAATCTGAAACTTTCCAAGTTAAGACCCCACGTCAGTTTCAGGAACGCATATTAATCTACAGATGAGTAAAAACGATACTATTCTAGCTCCTTGATACTAATGCTTATTGCATTTCTTTTTCACCTGGTTAGGCGGGGGCCATCAAGGATAAAATTACCTTTCTGTGCAGTAGGGAAGTTTTTCTATTGAACAGCCTGCCCATCAGAATGCCTGAGCCTGGCTACAGAGAAAAATGCTTTTGTGGAAAAGATGGGTAGCATCATAATTATGCCATACTGGTGTCTAGTCATCTCAGAAGAGTCATTAGCAAATCCCTTGGGCTGTGTCAGGGGACATTTGGAGATGGATGCATTAAGCTTTTCTGTTTGTATTGTACAAGTAAGCAAATCAACATTTGCAATTTGCAAAAAGCATGTATTAATATTCCAGAATGTGGTCAGTGCACATACTTTGCTTATTAGCACCCATGAGTAAAGGGCCCTGTGTTACAAGGCATTCTTATCCTGGGTGAGCAAGTGATGTCTAGGAGCAGTACAGGGTTTGAAATGTCTGATCTCTTAGATATATGTTCAAAAGACTGGGGGAAGGAGGGGGATTTTGGTTCTTGTATGTGATGGTTTTCAAACATTCGTTTGTGCCAGCAGCATACGAGGTAGACATTGCAGAGAAGACAGACGTAGTCTTCCTTCCTTTGGTGTTCTAGTTCAAATTAGGCATCTAGCTGGCAGCTGGGTAAAGGCCCTGGGATTTCAAAGGCAAAGCAGAAGCCTGTTACAAGGAAGACTCATATTTCCCTGTCCTACTCTCTGCTTGGGAGCTAGCAGTGATTGTCCCCAGAGTTTTACATCAGTCCTCCGCTCAATCCTTCCTGAAGTTGCATCAGGCAAGGCAACTTTCACCCGCTTTGTTCGTAGTCTCAGTGGTGAAGGAAGGATTAATGAATGACTCCTTGGGGGAAGTTTGTGCAACCTATTCTGGAAAACAAATTGATATGTGAAATTGTTGGAATATCGCGCAAAAGATACCATATTTACTCATATATGTCACTCCTGATTTCAGGGAAGGATGTGTTCCTGTTGACATGATTGGAGGTAGAAGCCATATCACAGAGAACATGAATGCAGCAAGGGCCTGGAGAGGTCATAATAGCTCAGATTTAGAGTAGGAATGGACCTCAGGGACTCTCAGATTTAATGTCCTCATTTTATAGATGAAGACATCAAGAGATTTAATGATTTGTCCATAGCCACTAAGTGCTTGAGTAAGAAATTGAAAATAATTCCTGTGGACTTCAGGTCCAGCATTCTTCAATTGGGGTGAGGTGACTTGCTCAGGGTCACACAGCTAGAACGTGTTAAGTATCTGAGATCAGATTTAAACTCAGGTCTTCCTGATTTCAGGGCTGGTGCTCTATCCACTGCACCACCTAGCTGCCCCCCAGCATTCTCTTAATGAGATCTTTTATTTTCCTTTTTCTTTTTTATTTGTTTGCTTGAGTGAGACAACTGGGATTAAGTGGCTTTTCCTGGGTCATACAGCTAGGAAATGTTAAGTCTCTGAGGCCAGATTTAAATTTAGGTCCTCCTGACTCTCAAGATGGTGCTCTATCTATTGCATCATCTAGACATCTCTAGCATTCTCTCCATTACATTTTATTACCTCTAGACACATTCACAGGTCACCTTGTATTACTTTCATCCTTGATTACACAAGAATATCTGTTTTTTTTTCTCTTTAAATGCAGAGCAAGATAGGTGCTCACCCAGTGAGAGTGTGGGGATACTTACCTCACTGCAAGGATCTTTGAATCCCCTGGCCAAATTTCTTTGCAGAAGTAAAGGTTCCCCATCAATCACCTCCATTTAATTCCTAACTCTGATGGGGGTATATATGAGATATATACTCCTTAAGGGGTTTTGGACTTCCCGATTGCACTGATAAATTAACATTCTTTAGGGAATTAGGAAGAAGAAAAGAGAAGTAAGAAGCTATTGGGCATGGAATTGGGAAAAGTATGGTTATTGAATTCCAGTGTATTTGTGAAACATGGTGATGATTCAAAGAGTTGGGAAGTAATAATTGTAGGTCTGTACTAAGAGTTTGAAGCTCTAGTTTATAATCTCACTGGAAGTCTCTGTAGGACTAAGGACCTATATAAAATTTTGAGGGATGAAGTATTCAGACTTTCATGAGTGAGAAAGATACCATGGTAAAATGTAAAGAGAGCTAGATTTAGAGTTGGAGGACTTGTTTTTGAATCTTGATCCTTCCTATTTGCCCATGTGAAGTGCATGAATGTCTTTACTTCTCTAGTCTATATTTTTTCCAAAAATAAAATAAGAGCATTGGACTACATGGCCATTGAGTCCTTTCCAGCTCTACATCTCTGATCCTCCTAGTCTGTGGTTAGATCAACTCTAAGGTCTTTTCTAGGTCAAAGTCTATGTTATAGAATCAACCTCCTATGGCAACAAAAGCTACCCATATGTCAATATGTTAAGAGATCTAGGTTGAGAATTAGTAATTTTGTCTGTGTTATTCCCTTCACCTTTCTACATCTGTAAAACAAAGGGCTTGGCTAAAACCAGAGGCTCTTAACCTGGAATTTGTGAACATTAAGAACATTATTTTGATGAGTATATTTTAATATAACTGATTTTCTTTGTGGCTCTGTGCATTTTATTTTATTCTTTAAAAAAACATCTTGAGAAAAAGTTCATAGGGATCCAGGATACAAAAAAGGCCAAGAACTCTTGAATCAGACAATCTCTTAAGGTCAGTTCTAGCTGCAGCATTTTTTAATTCTATCAATATGATTGGGAGGTCTCATTTGGTCATGTCACTTCTGGGTCCTTCTTCCTTCCAAATCTTATTTAATTTTTCTATGATATACCTATTTTGTCCTTAGTAATCATTGTTTCAGTAGAAAATGTGGGAATCTTTGGTGCTTTCCAGACTTCTTCTGTATTTCTCCTTAATATCTTATCACATGAAATGTGAATTTTCTTTCCTTTTTGTTAAGAGAGAAATGCATACACACATACACACACATACAGATACAGAGAAATGGAGAGACAGAGAGAGGGAAAAAGAGAGACAGAGACAGAGAGACATAGAGAGAGAGACAGAGATATACACAGAGACAAATAGAATGAGAGATACAGAGATAGAGGGAATGAGAGAGAGAACAGAAAGAAACAGAGAGAGACACAGAAAGACTAAGAAACAGAGAGGTTTGAAAAGACAAAAAAAAAAAAAAGGTAGCAGGTCTCCAAGGTGATTTATAAAATGAAGTCCTAACTTTGTATACTCTTCTGTCTCCTATTTCTCTATAGCAACTGAGTCTTGTCTAGTTGGCTTTCTTTTTTTCTCTTTAGGAATGATTTTGCCACAGAACTCTGAAATGATAGATAAAGTGGCTAACACCAGATGCTAGTCCTTCACAGGCAAGATCTTTCATTGAATGGTTCTGGTGATCATTATGTCTCACTCCCTGGGACACTGGACTCACTCACCAGGTTGATTCCTGCCTGACGTATTTGTTTAACAAAGCATCCCAGCCTTAGTCTGGCCAGGGTGACCAGCCAGCCCCCCTGTGAGCTTCCTGCCAGAGGCTTTTACTTACAGTAAATTGGGCTCCTTCGAACCTGTATAAGCCTGGCCTGTTCAGGATTCTCAGGCAGGGGCAGAGGGGACAGATGGCAAAAAGGACTCAAGGTCCTGTTTTCTGCAGGGGTCTCCAAATGGCCCATGAAGAACTCTGCTCAAAGCATCTTACACACACATTCACATGTCACCTTGTGTTACCTTCAACCTTGATTACACAGGAGTAGCTGGGTTTTTTCCCCTTTAAATCCTTGTAGTATAAACTCGGTCAGCAAGATAGTTGCTCACCAATGAGGGTATGGGGATGCTCACCTCACTGCAAGGCTGGATGCAAGAATTCTATGATCTTTTGATCCCCTGGCCATATTTCTTTGCAGGATTATTAAAGATTCTCCATCAATTATCTTCATTCAATTCTCTAACTCTGATGGAATATATATGAGATCAAATCTCACAGTCTGTGGGATCCATGGAAAGGCAAGAAATTAAAGGCATAATTAAAAGTAGAGGAAGACTTCTAGCACTTGCAAATGGGTCATTGACCATTCTCCCCAATATGTATAGATAAATATTCAACTTCATGTTTCCTTCCCATGGTTCCCTGATTCTTTCCCCATAAGCTATATATTTCTACTGGTATAATGGGCAGATGAGTATGTTTACCATTGACATCGATAGGACTTGGGAATAATTTGATTCTTTCTTTCCCTGATTCCATCTGTCAGTGTAAAGCCTTGCTATGCTTCCATTTTACCTGGGGTAAGCAACAGCTCAAAAGGAAAAACCCTTAAGAGAGCAGAAGTACCACTTAACTTCCTTTTCCTTGCAATCAATTGAAGGCCTTGACTGAAATGACTAATTTCCTCAGCTAGGAAATGGAAGGTAAAGTTCCCCAATTGCTTCCTTTCTGACTTAAGTCTTCATCACAAGTTTCCAAAATATAAGTCCAGAGAAATCCAGAAATCTCCCCCACCCCCGGAAATAGCTGACGAGATTGGTCCAGTTCTGGTAAGCAGAAGTTGTCATTTTAGAGAGTGACATTTGAAAATGTGATACGAAAAATACTTCTGTTCATTGTTTTGGCACAGTAAAAACAGGTGATGCTGCTATGGGGACAGTACCTTGAATCTCTCAAAATGTGAGCTTTGATCAAGCATAAACAGTCAGAGACTGGGAACTAGAGTATAGTACCTGGCTCATACTAGATATCTAATAAATTCTTGTTGATTTGACTTGATTGCTAGGGAGTTTTTATTCCCCTGGAGAAAGACGGTTAAAAGATCAGAGAATCATGAGCATAATGCTAGGAGAGAACTCAGACCATTTAATCTATCTTCTGCATTTCACAAAGGAGGAAAGATGGAGGTAAAACGACTGGCCTAAATTTGCACAGATCTCTCTTTCCTTAACTTTCAAAGAAGTCTTGAAACATAAAATACTCATTGTGCAAATAAGTAGTTCACATTCTATGCTGCTGATTTCCAGCATTAGGGAATTTGTAACATCTTATCTTCATTGTTTGTTTTATGGCCCTACTTTACCCTGCTCTCTGTGTTCTATAGAACACACATTTATGTATACATATTCATATATATAAAGACGTGTTTAAATACTTCAAGGGTCAATGATTTCATTGGTGGAGGTGCTTTCTTTGCTTACTCATTTTCCTATATCTTTGTAGATGGTCTTTATGAGGTGATGTAGCTGAAGAATTCAGCAAACTGCCATCACCTTTCTGATGAGCAAATTTGATTTGTTGCATAACAGAGATTGCTAGCTCAATTGGCAGACTCACATAAAGCTTGCTTTATGATGGACTGATCAAGGAACAAGAGTAAGGGATAACAATTTTGAACAGCCATGCTCACACCACTCACATCAATAAAATATCATGAGAGCTAGAGGAAGGCTCCAGCACACTAGATGGATCCTCCATGAAAGGTTTCTAGAAATCATAGGAAAGAGTCGCCCAAGATCAGCAGGAGTAGATGAATTATTTTCTGCATTACTAGAATGGGTCTCTATGTTGAGGAAACCACAAATCTATGTCTTGAAATCTTTGTGATCTCAGCCTTATCTTGGGACCTAAGAGCATATGTGCATATTAATATATTCCTTAAATTAATATATCATTGTATATTTATATGTATTTACATAATATTATATAGTAATAATTTTGTGGAGGCTGGAAAGGATATTTTATCGTACTACTTGAAGGTATCTGGGGAGATACCAGAGTCAGGCAATAGTGGGTAGTACTTCTATGTATAGTCTCCAACAGAA
The DNA here is from genome assembly GCF_048593235.1 of Sminthopsis crassicaudata. Lineage (NCBI taxonomy): Eukaryota > Metazoa > Chordata > Mammalia > Dasyuromorphia > Dasyuridae > Sminthopsis > Sminthopsis crassicaudata. The sequence goes on along the minus strand of NC_133617.1, from coordinate 177,523,533 downwards.
TTATAACTCTAGATTTAGGTCATTCATTCACTTACTTCTTCTCATTATATAAATTTCAGTAAGTCACTGTACATATCAATGAAGGGGCTTAAGGCCCCTGATAGCTTCAAATTGTTGCAGCTAGATGAAATAGTGGATAGAGCACTGGGCTTGAAATCAGGATGACTCATTTTTATGAGTTCAAACCTGCTTTAGACACATAGGAGATTTGGTTCTTGGCTCCTGAGCCAGATACTTCACCCTGTTTGCCTCAGTTCATCATCTGTAAAATGACTGGTGAAGGAAAAGGCAAATGAGTCCAGCATCTCTACTAAGAAAACCCCAAAAGGAGTCATGAAGCAGTGGAACCGAAGAAACAACTGGACAAAGACAATTCCAAATTTATTGGTTCTATGAAACATATCATCAGAGAGTTACTAGAAAAGATTCTGATGCTTTAAAAAAGTACTTTTAAAGAAACAACATAATAAAGGAAAAAGTGGCTCTATCCTGGTTCTTTGTGAGAGAGCTGGAAATAGCGATGAGTTTTTGTCCATCAGTTGAGTACCTTTACAGCCCTCTGTGCTAACTCACAGTGTGATGGATTATTATTATTGCTTTTTTGTTTATCTCAGAAGTTCAAGACAGCATACTGTTAGGTATGTTTTCTTAAAACCTTTTTTTTTTTTTTTTTTTTTTTTTTTTTTTTTTTTTTTTTTTTGTAACTACAAAGAGAAGGCTATTACCTTTGGGGAATGTGCTCCAGTTGCATCAGCAACTGTTATGAGATGCATGTCTGTCCCTGGTCTCTTAAGGAGCTCTGGCTAGTTGTCTTCAGCTAAGCTCAACTACCTGTTTAAAGTAATTAAGAGATATCATGTTAGCTGGGTGGGAAGGGATGGAGACAAGTTCTGTTCTTTGACACCTTTGAGATAAGATACTCCTGGTTTTGCTGTTTTAAAATTTTGAACAGTTCACTCATTTGGATGTAATGAAAAGGATAATGAATGTGGAACCAGAAGACCTGGATTTCATGATCAACTCTGCTGCTAACTATCCATCTGACTTCTGGCAAAATCCCTAAGCCTCATTTTCTTCATCTGCAAATTGGGTGTTAGGTTAACTGTTCTATGATGTCCTTTCCTATTTTAAACCTATGGCTCTTTGATAGTATTATCCCTTCCTACTTTAAATCTATGGCCCTTTGATAGTATGATTTCTTCCAAATCAGTTACCTTCTTCTAACAGGTTTCTCTTGGGGAATCAACTTGGTAGGATTGCCTTGAAGATATCACCCTGAGGAATCATTCTCAGGGTAGTGATATGCTTTAGCTTTTCCTTCTTGGCAGGGATAGTTTGTCAGATAAGCATTGCAATTGTATTTTGGCCTCCTAGTTGGTTTCATGAACACTATTAGCTGTTGAAATGCCTAAAAACAAAACAAAACAAGAATTCCAATAATTCCTGAATGCCTATTAGATTCATGGTACATATTTAAAAGTACTTAGGAGAAAATCAGTTCTACATTCAAAGTGTTTAAAATTTAATTAGATACACAACAAATGAATGGCTTCTTTTTTGGGGGGAGTTACCAAATTTGTAATTTTATTGGCTCAGTAGTGAGCTTGTGGTTAGAAAATTTTCTTTACCAATACTGGCAATAAAAGCAATATCTGTTATGCAATTTAGTTATAGTTTAGTTGTAGAATTTAGCATTGAGAACTTAATTGACTTGTTCAAGGTCACATAGCTAGACTCTGAGGGAGGACTTGAATCCAGGTCTTTATGACTGCAAGACCAGATTTCTGTTCACTATACTGCACTGCCTTTCTCACACTAGTGATTATATTGCTTAAATATACCTCTACTCAGAGACAGCATGGCAAAGTGCATTGTTAGGCTACTGGACTCACAGTCCAGAACATCTCTGTCACTAGTTTCTAATCATGGACAAATCACACTTTTCTAAGCTTGATTCTTCTGAATCTAAATTCAGGGTTCTATCATTGAGTCCATACACTAAGGCTCATTGTTTTTCTACTTCAAAGCCTTTTCTCTAATTTCCATATTGTCTGGATATAGTTTGATTCAACAAACATGAAGTAGCTTCTATATATTTCTATGTGCAAAATTTTCTGATTTCTCAGTCCAAAGGAAATTAGATGTTTGGAATGGACAGCTGTTAGGGGCAGGTGTGTCATAGACACTCAGCAAATATTTGTTGAATGAATGAATAGCTGTCATTGGCAGCAAAGGATACTGGAGAACTATGAAAAGCAAATAAGAATTTCAAAGAATATATGGACAAGGAGGGCCATTTAGTGTAGGGGCAAAGAATCCTACCTGGCTCTAGAATCACTGAGAGTTTTGTTATATTATTTTAAAAAATGGTGATTCCTAATTACTAAAATGTCCCACAGTTCTCCTGTAGTTCCCATTGTAAATAACTCAAGAATAGAAATGATTTTCCTCCTTCCTTTCAAAGCAAGGCATAGCTTTTATCTAGTTATGTTCTATATGTATAACAAGGCAGAAAAGTGCTAATTTACTTTAGAATTCTATAGAAATGATTAAAATAAGTAGAAATAGATGAATTAAAAATAAAAATAAAAGTTTCCTACACATATGTCTGATTTATTTGAAAAACAAATAACCTTTTTAACTGAATAAATAACCATTTATTAAACACTTATTATGTGCCAAGCATTATGCAGAGGGATACAGAGACAAATGCAAAATTGGGCACTTTATAAAGTACTTTACAATTTACTGAGCACTATGGTCACTATAAACCAGGGAAGTAGGCTGTGTAAAATGTTTTTGTCTTGATTTTATGGATGAGGAAATTGATTCTTGGAGAATATAAGTGCTGTTCACAATCACATAAGAGGGCCAGAATTAAGACTGGAACCCTAGTCTTCTCTTTCCAGATCTAGAATTCTGAGGTAGCTAAGTGGCTCTGAGGTCAAGATGAACCCGAGTTCTAATGTGACCTCAGACATTTATTAACTGTGTGACCCAGACCAAGCCTTGTAACTTCTGTCTGGCTTATTTTCCTTAGGAGTAAAATGGGAATAATAATTGTACCTATCACCCAGAATTGTGGCAAGGATCAAATGAGACAATCAAGATCTAATTGTGGGGGCAGCTAGGTGGTTCAGTGGATAGAGCACCAGCCTTGAATTCAGGAGGACCCGAGTTCAAATGTGGTCTCAAACACTTAACACTTCCTAGCTGTGCGACCCAGGCAAGTCAATTAACCCTAACCTCAGGGAAAAAAAGAAAAAAAAGATCTAATTGTAAAGTATTTTGGAAAGCTTAAAGTGCTCTAAATGTTATAGCTATCATTATTCTACTTTATCATCTAACTTAAATATTTGGAACAGCCTGTTACCTAAATATGCTTGATAAGCAAGGCATTCTTATGCATAAGAATGGACAAATAATGAAGAGGATTTTGTCCAATTCCTTTTCATATACAAGAACACAGCCCCAATGGGGTGGGTAGGTACTGTTGGTATGAATATTAATAATTTATTGAAAAATGAATGCTTAAAGTCAGAGAGAGCTTCATGAGATAGGTAAGTCTTTAGCAGAGTTTTGAAAGAAGAAATGAAAATGGTTTGGTTGATGAGACCAGGCAGGGGTTCTAGGCATGTGGAATTATCCTTGCCAAGACCTGGTGGCAGGAGAAAATGAGCATAGAAGGGGGGCAAGGTTTGCCTGGCCAGAGCAGATGGTGTGGGCAATGGAGTTGCTGGCAAGTTTGACTGGTAAAAGCTTTGAATCCTGCATTAAGGAGACTGGCATTCTTTTGTATGGAAATTCAATTCACCAAAAAAGGTTCCCACAAATGTGTTCAAAAAGCCTCCTTTGACTTGGCCTTTGTTCTTTGACTTGGGATCATTGATTTAGTGATTGAAGAGATCTCAAAAGTCACCTGATCCACTGTCATTACAGATTTTACAGATGAGGAAAATGAGACTCAGGGTGTGAAGTTACTTGCCCAAGATCATATAGGTAATAAGTAACTGAGCCAGAATTTAAACCCAGCTCTTCTGACTAATCCATATTTCCAAAATCCTTGTTCATGTGTTTTTCTACTCCTGGAATATCTTACTCCCCTCCTCAACCTTTAGTAGTTTAAGTTTATCCCTTAAGAACTAGCATGTGGCACATGTTTTACTGGCCTGTGCTTGCTGTGGCTGAAATCCTAAAGAATGGAACCTTACTAGGAGCAGGAATACCCTTTTAAAACTATCACTTCTGAACCCTCTCCCTTTTTGACCATGCCTTCTGCTATAGTCTTGAATACCTAAGAAACTACCTGGACAAAAGTATGGGACATAATGAAAGAAAGGACTGATCTGTTCATTCTTAGGACTGACTTAATCACTTCACTCTTCAGAAACTTTCAAAGGCTCCCATGCTCCTGAACCTAATACGTGAAGGCGCTCTACAGACTGGCCCCAATCTACATGGCCAACCTTGTATCACATGACCCATTAAAATTTAATTTAACTTAATATTTTGATAGATCTATAGGCTTATCCACACATTCCCACCGGACATTATAATCCCATTCATGCTTTTTAACACTGTGTCTTGTAAATAGTATGGTTGTAATGAATGTTGCTGTGTGATTCCTATCTGTGTTTTATCATAAATCCTCCATAGGGCACCCATCCAATAAACTGAAGCCTAATATCTAAGAGGTATGAAGGTAATGCTCTGACAGTGCATCTATTGTCTCTTGTTATTGCTCCATGACCAACTCACTTTTTCTTTTAGTCATATATATCCTTGATTTTATCTTTTATGTTTTTTCTTACATGCAAATCACAGGTGACATTCTGTAACCTACTTAAAATGAATCTTTCAATTGGGTTATTGGTCATTTCAGTTTTTCTGATATCATGATTCACTCAGTCATATGGAATCACTGGGTAAATATGTTAACAAGATGGGCTTTTGCAGCAAGCAGCAAATAGTTTAGAATTATTGAAAGTGTTGTGGAATTTCCCAAGCATGGTTTTAGGATCTAGTTTGGGAAATCCCTTATTTTACAAATGAGCAAACTGAGTCCTAGGAAAATACCTTGTCCTAAATCACAAAGATACTATCAGAAATGAGATATGAACCCAGATTTCCTAACTGGAAACAAACATGCTTTCCCCTAAACTATGTTCTTCCTTCTTCCTCTCTAATCCTATACATCTCTGGTATCTGTCCAAGGTTATTTTTCTATTTTTTTTTGATAGTTTCTGACTCTTTGTGACTCCCTTTTGGGGTTTTCTTGGCAAAGATTCTGGAGTTGTGTATAATTTTCTTTTCCAGCACATTTTACACATGAGGAAACTGACACAAACTTTAGTCTCTGAGTTACTACAATCCACCTCTTTTTTCTCCCTACTTTTCCTAGTCCAGTAACTAGATGTTATTTTCTTTCACTTATCTTTACTCTTGGTAACATATGTTAGTACTTCCATTACACCAATGAATTACTGTGACTCCAGCTACATAATCCTCTTGGGATTGTAGAGAAGAGAAAAGGTGACAGGGAGGGGATTTTTTTAACAGTTTAAAAAATTGCTTACTACTGATCTTTGAATGTAGTAATCACTCAGCAAGATTTTGAATGAAGAAATGAATGAAAAGAATGTAGGTTTAAAACCTGTACCCTGAGGCAAGAGATAGGCCCTCTCTCTAACTGCTTCAGCAAATATTTATTAAGAATAAATTCAATTAAATTCAACAGACATGTATTAAGTGCCTTCTGTGTGCTTTGGCCATAGGGGAAAGGCACCATTTAATTAAAAGAGAGCAGTTTTTACTACCTAGGGTTATATCCTCCAAAAGCTAATGTCCTAAATCCTAGTCACTTCAGGTCAGGAGAGATTATTGAACAGTATCCTATGGTTCCCTGGGATTTCAGAGACAATCTGGGTCATCTACATTAGATGTGATTAACACAGAGTCAGCCAATTGCATCCTTCTGCTCTGGCAGATTATATGGGTTTCATTCTGCTGCAATTTTCATCCCCTTGAATGACCTGAGAGGAGAAAACAATGCATGGGGGCAGGCACCTTAATGTTTTGGGGGAAGAGTATTGCTATTAAATCCTCATTTAGGATCATAGGGTATCATAGGCTTTCAGAGGTACAAGCAGGCTTGGGCCACTAACAGCTTTTAAGGCCATTCTCTAGACACAATAATAATAATAATAAAAGATAGCAGGAAGGAAAAAAAGGGCATCAAAAAGTGGCACAATATGATTAAATATACTTTTTAGCCATTTTCTATGTATATTCACCAATCATCAAAGGAAAAATATGGTTTTTCCAGGAACAGTTGAAATTAAGCAATTCAGTGCTCTTACTTTTTAAACTTGAAGCCCAGGCCATAATATCTTCCTTAAAGCCCCCTTTGATTCCCTACTATGTCTATTTTGGATGCCAAAGAGACCCTTATGTTAAGGCTCTATAGATTTGGCACCTGCTCAATACACTTCTGACCTAAATTTAAGTGACAAGCAACATCAGACTGATGAGGTTTCCAGTGGAATAGATATAGATAAAAGAATATCTTTACCTTCAAAGAGTTTATTTTCTAGGGGAGGACGACATAAAGGGGACTTAGAATAAGAGTCAGTGAACACTTGATTGTATGGAAGTTAGTTACCATTAGTTTTGGGCTGATGAATTAACTCCTTATCCCTCCCCATTCCTTTTAAAAAATGTGTATAATGAATTCTTGAGCCTAGTGCTTACATTTTTTTTTTTACTCTGCAAAATGAAAAACTTACTTTAAAGATCAGGATTTAACTCAGGAACTACAGCAGGATTCTAGATATGAGTTACTGGCCTGGTGTAAATTAGGAAAAAAGGAATAATAGTATTCTGGTAGGATTTTTGATGGGCTCTTCTTTACTATGCTGAGGGATACTCTTAATTTTAGCTTGTGTGAATTACTCCTGCAAGGAAAGTGCTACTTTTCATCCTTCTTTTCCCAAACCAATACAATGTAAATCCAGTGAATATAACTAGAATATAAAATTCTAATAAAAGGAACTGTTATGAAGCATGTTGGTCTAGCAGACAGAACTCTGAAATTTGACTTAGGAAGACTTGAGTTTGAATCCCATCACAGACAATTTATGGCTTTGTGATTAAGTAAATCACTAAACTGGCTAAGTTCAAACTTAGTTTCCTTATCTATAAAATGGACATAACAATAGCATTTCCATCATAAGGTTATTATGAGTATGTGGGTTAATATATGTAAAGTCCCATATATAAATTTAAGCCATTATTATTAAAGATCCTTGTATTTTACAGATAGAGAAACTAAGGCCTGGAACTGTTAAATGGCTAGCCCATGTTTAAGGACTGGGTTTCAAAGAATGATTCCTGATCCTAAACTCCCTTAAAGATTTGAACTAAAGGTGTGAACTCTGAGCTAGAGAATTAAGTACTGACTTAGTAAGAACCTAACAAGTCAACAAGTGTTTATAGAGCACATACTGTATCCCAAGCAATGTAGAAGTTCCAAGGATAAAAAGCAAGGCAAGAAAATTCCTGTCTTCAGGAAGCATGAATTGCAATGCATCTTTCACTCCATCAGGCTAGATTCCAAATCAGTATTGTCTTTGTGGTACTACTTAAAGGAAACTGGTGATTTTATTAATTGTGCTTTTTATCTGTTGAGAAGAGATGTGAATGGTGGTAGTGATGGTGCAGAGGAGCATGGCAGGGAGGAAGAAGAAATAAGGTGATAATATTTTTCTGTACTTGTTTGTCAAACTGCTTTAAAGCAAAAGAGATAACTGGCTAACAAGAATGTCGAGAGATTCTATGTGTCTGGTACCATTTCCTTCAGCTACTGCTAGGCTGCAAAATGCCTTTACAAACCATTTTATTTTTATCTCCTTTTTCCTTGGATGCCTATTGCTGTGATATCTAAGCATGCTGACAGACACTTTTAGACTAAAAACACAATATAATTTACAGCATACATAAATCACATAGCCACACAAATATGATTAAATATCCTCCTTAACGACTAAGAAGTCAAAAGGAGTTGGGAATCATTGTGAATGAAGGGTTAGAGTTTTGATGTCCAAACTGCTCACATCTGTACCACCTGAGGCACATGGATACTCCAGTAAAAACTGGGTCACAGCACTTCTTTATCATCCAGCCCTATAGACTGGGGCCCTTGGAAATAGGTGGGCACTTGGTAGGCTGTTCTTGCATTTTAAAGTTTAGAAGCATGAAGATAAGGAAGCACACTGTTTGCATACTGAATCTGTCACTGGACCCAGTAACCGCCAAGAGGTGATTTTTTACTTGCTACTAACATGTCTTCCAGAAGAAGTGACGGTCTTAAGACACCATTAATTAAAACTTCATCTGTTGAGTGATCATTCCCCCCACCTCTTCTCTCTTTTCTCTTTCCCCTCCATAGTAGCAATTAGTTAAACTGTGCTCATACGCTGCTGCCGCCACTAATTAATTTCTCCCTACATCGTCTCAGACCTTTGGATGCCAGGGCATGCAAGAAATGACCTGAAATGCAAAGATTCCATCTGTCCCCGATGCTCTGGGATTTCTCACAGTTTAGTTTCCTTTCTGGAAGATGGTGGATTGACAGGTCTGTAAAGCAACATCTATTTTTTCCCCCTATTGAACAGAAATAGCATGTGTTGTTCTCTCCCCATCCCCTAACCCTCATTTCTTAGTTATGGAATTTCAGATCTGTATTAAAGGGTCAAACTCTATTTTGATCTCTATTCTAATCTTCAGCTATGGATTTTGTCTAATAGTCCATAGTGGATGAGAGGGCCATTTGCTTAGAATGCCAATGAATATTGTGTCTTTGTGAATGAGAATTGGATCCACATCAACAGCTGATTTCTCCTAAGTATTCAAATCTGAATTAGCAAGGCCTGATTGTATCTTTTTCTTAGTCCCAGAACCAACATGGGGGCCACTGGGAATGCAAAAGAAGTTAGGAATGTTCTCTCCCTTTCTGTTAAGCTGAAAATCACATGTAAGAAGCCAGAGGAATACATCATTCAGCATCTGGTTGTTTGTGACAACCAAAGTATGTAAGTGCAGCAGAAATTCAAAGAATGGAAAAATGGTTGCAGTGTGTAGTCCATGAGAAGTCTTCCTGATAATAGCAGTAATTCTGGTAACCAAGAGGTGAAAATAAGTCTCTCCATTTTTGATAACTAAGCTTCTGAGTCATCTTGTTCTCCAAGTCAGTATTGAATAAGATTTTCATTTCCTTTGGAACAGTCAAAGATATGGACATTTTTATAGACCAAAATAGCAACGGGAAGTTATATCTAGTTTCTTACATTCGAAGTGACACATTTTTAACAACCAAGTCCCAAGAAAGAAACCACTTTTGGGTCTACTTAGCATCTTTTTCCAAGGATGATTTATCTAAATCACAGATTTAGCACTGGATTTTGAGGTTACCTCAGTACTGAGGTACTGGGTACAAAATCCTTATTTTAATCCCATTAGAACATAAGTTTATTTTGTATAGTTATTGTTTTCTTCTTTGTATACATATTTCTAGATATGTATTCCTATCCTAACACATAGGAAACATTTAATACTTGTTGACTGATTTTTTTTTTGGAAGGGGGTCAAGAGGGGATGAGAAAAATCAAGCTCAAGTAAAGTGACTTGTCCAGGGTCACACAGCTAGAAATTGTCTGAAGGGGGAAATGAACCCATCTCTGTTGCCTTTTTACTATTCCATGATAGCCATTAATGTTTTAATATGCTTGTTTTTTCATCAGATGCTTCTAACGAGAAGAACTGACTAATGAAACTATGTCCTTTCTGGATGAAATTGAGATATATTCAGAATAACACAGTATCCTGAAGCATGTCAGGAGGGAAATTAAAAACAGAGAATAGTAACATAAATTGGTTGAACTGAGACAATAGAAATCTATGTTTTTAAGTCAGGTTAGGTACAGTAAAGTGAAATTAAGACTATTGTAAGTAACTCTGAAAACTCCTTGCCTTCTCTGAGTGTTTAGCTTTCTGATGGAAATATTAGAGGAAAAAGCAGGGCAACATGAGGTACATGGGATAGATAGTAGTTCCCTAATGAGAGTTAATTTTATCTTTTAGAAATTGATTCTGTATTAGGAAAAGAGGGAGAGTGAGTAATTAAGTGAGCTGATGCCTCATTGTCCTTAAAGATGCTCTTTGAAAAACCATCACACAAGTGAAATGATGAAAGGTGACCTGTGTCAAGCTGACATTGGGTATAAGCAGAGTCAGATCTAAATGACAGGATGAGATGCTACAATTTCTAAGCAGTCATGTGCTTTCATAACTCTAGTGAGACCTAGACCAATGAACAATTCTAAGCTTCAGCAAGGGTCACTTTTGACATCCTGTGGTGGGAGAAGCTGGGAAGTTATGAAATCATATGAGTTATGAAATATCTTTACCCTGATTCTATACTGGATGAAGATGATGAGGATGATGATTATTAATAACAACAATAAAATATGATCTAGTACTTTCTTGTTTCCAAAAAGCTTTATATATATTATCTTTATTGATCCTCACAGTAACATTGTGAAGTATTAATATTTATAAGATATATTATAAAAATAATTATATAAAATATTACATACATTAATAATAGATAACATATTTGTAATGATAAATATGTAATAATATCTATATATGTATCTGCATTTTGCAGATTGGATGAGAGAGGTTAGTTAACTTTAAAAAAGTAAGTGTATCTGAAAGACTCATCTTCCTGACTCAAAGTTTGGTATTCTATATCTTTCACTAAGTAATTGTCATTTAATTGATTTGGTATAGATCTCATTGAAGATACATCTGAACTGTACCCTTGGACTTTGCCTCAGTCTTTAAAGAGAGCAGACACAGATTGTGGGCAAGTCACTTAATCTTGTTGTGACTCAGATTGCTCATCTGTTAAATAGCAATTATGACATAGTGGGGATCAAGTGAGACAATATATGAGAAGTACTTTGTAAAATCTTAAAGTAGTATGTAATGCTAGCTATCTTACCTATATGAGAAATGATGAACAGAAACCAGTCCTGATTCATCTAGAAAATGGGCTAAACATGGAAGGTAGCTAGGTGATACAGTGGATAGAACATTGGCCCTAGAGTCAAGAGACAGTTCAAATTTATCCTCAGACACTTACTAGTTAGTTGTATGACTCTATTTGCCTCAGTTAATTCACCTGTGAAATGAGCTGGAAAAGAAAATGGCAAATCACTCCAGTATCTTTGCCAAGAAAATTCCAGATGGGGTTGGATACAGCTGAAGTTGACTCAACAACAACAAATACAGAACAGATTGAGTTTAAGATGGTGATGGTGGGTGACTGCTTATCTAATACCCTATTTACCCCAGAAAGAATTGTCACTGGAAGAAAACAATTGGGACTTTGTCTGAAAGCACTGCAGATCTCTGGATGAGTATCTCTTTCATTGCTCCTACCTGTACTTCCATCTTATACTAGAGCTTCTAAAACAATGGTCTTTTGTGAGTATCCCAGATTCTTGATCTTCTGGTCCTTACCAACATTGTGCAAAATTCCTAGTTATGGCTTTGACCTCAGAGATGGCAGCAATGGTACAACTGCAAAGGAGGGAACATCCAGTGCGTAGGACAAACAAGGAGCAGTTCCTACCCCAAGTAAAGGAATTTCTTTACCTTTATTACCCTATTCTTGCTCTGTAGCTTGTTAACTGTTCTCCATGTTTTATTATGTGGAAAGATTTTGACTCATTTTAATTTGAAAAATGTCATTAGCAGCTACTATGTAAAAAAACATTGTATTCAGTGCTGGGGAAGAAACAAAGCTTAGTCCCTATCTTCATACAATTTACTTTTTAGTAGAAAGATGTGATACATACATAAACATCAGTAAAACAGATTAATATAAAATATTGCCATGAGAGGCAAAATACTGTGTGAAGGCAGAGAGGGATGGTCATTACCAAATTGGGAAAATTAGAGAAGGCTTCATGGGCTGGGGATAGGATGGGGGCAGCTATTATGTTATGTTTAGAAATCCTATTATACTTGGGAATCAAGAGACTAAGATTATTGGCTTCCTTCCTCTGACTACATTTGTTTCATAAACAAGGATCCCATACGTTGCTACAATAGTACTTAGTTTAAATTTCTAATCTAGGCCAGGTGTGGTGGCCCATTTCTGCTCTTAGAGAGGCTAAGGATGGTAGATCATTTGAATGTAATAAACTCAAACCAACTGGGTGTCATCTTCTAGCATTGATATGGTGGGCCTTAAGAATGGAAGGCCACCAGGCTGACAAAGTAGAGCAAAACTGGCCCTGGCCCAAAATGGAGAAGGTCGAAATTTCCATTTTAATCAGAACTGGTATCAGAAAGTGAGTGGCTTCTATTTCCAGCTAGCATGAGATAAAGAGATGCAGTCTAATAAACAAATGAACAATTGATCTATTTCATCTATTTACATATATACTTGTATATATGTGTATCATAAAACACACATACATACACACACACATCTGTATCTTTTTTCTAAAAAAATTTGCTTTTTGTTAGGGACTTTCTGGGAAACCCAGATTTCATAATACATATATTCGGATACACATATACAATACATATTAACATATTAATATGTAGATTAACACATAAATATTTATGAAATATATTCATAATATGCACATATGCACAGTGTATAATATGCATATATTTTTAAAAAATTTAAATATCTGGTATTCCCAGGAAGACCCTAACAAAAAACACATTTTAGAAGGAAAAAGAGTTCAAAAGCATTTACAGAGTCCTTTTGATACTATCTTTTATATATATATATATATCTATATATCTATATATATAGATATATAGATATATAGATAGATATAGATAGATATACATGTATATAGATATACATGTATACATATATATTAAATACTTAAAAATGCATAAGACTTTTAGGATACTTTATATGTATATATATATAACAAGTGAATAGTCTAAAAATCAAGTCTTATTCTTTTTATATTGAAATGTTTTTGTTTGTTGGTGATTTATTGATGTTGTTTCACAATAAAAAGAAATTTAATTAAAAAAAGAATTGTTTGTAATATTTTTGCTTTGATATTAAATTATAAAAAATCTTTTGGGGGCCAGGGAATATCCCTCTTGTGTTTCTTTGCTTTCCCATGGACCACTTCATGCCTGGGCAGGAAGCATTTGTACTTGATAGTGTACATCTTCAAGAAAGTCTGGTTCTTTTATTTTTTTCCTTAACCTTTCTTCCCTATGGCTTTCCAGACTTATAAAATACTTAGGTTCATAAGAAAATTTTCCAAGTCATTCCCACCTAAAAACCATCTCCTACTATGTATACCATGGAGTAGCTAGTTGGTGCAATGGATAAAGCACTGGACTTGGAGTTAGGAACACTCAATCTGGTCTCAGATACTTATTAGCTGTGTGTCCCCGGACAAATCACTTAATTTTGCCTCATTTTTCTTACCTGTAAGATGAGATGGAGAAGGAAATGGCAAGTCACTACAATGTCTTTGTCAAGAAAACCTGAAATGGGTTTTAAATGGGTTTGATTTGGAAATGACTCAGAAACAATTAAACAAAAATTATTATAGTAAGCCTTATTCAAAGCATTGTAGTAGTTTTGTTTTCAGTTTTGTCTGATTCTTCATGATCTTATTTGGGGTTTTCTTGGCACAAAGATATTGGTATGGCTTTCCCTTTCCTTTTCCAGCTCATTTTATAGATGAGGAAACTGAGTTAAGTGAATTGCCCAGGATCACTCAGTGAAATGCCTAAAGCCAGATTTGAATTTAAGTTCTCCTGACTCCAGGCCTAGAGCGCTTCACAACCTAACTGCTACTTTCTGGATATTCAAAGAAGAAAACGTTATAGTGCCTGATGTAATACAACTTTTGATATATTGGATTACTTTAAGTGTCTTCCTTGCCCCATACTGATTTAGTTTTTTCCTCTGGGGTATAAAAGGTTAGACTATTTTACTTTGCCATTTCCTTCTTCTTTCATTTTAAATAGAAGTCTTTATAGTAGTAAAGGGAAATGGCTTTTGCTGACATTTCTGACCAGATTAATAGTAGTAGTATAGGAAAGTTCACAGTCACATATCCATTAAGAAGAAAAATCAGTATGTTTGGGACAAAGTTTGGATTTGGAGTGTTTAATGGAATCAGCTCAAGCCTTTGAACCTTTTAAATTAGCCCTTCTTGTTTTTCTCCCTCTGCTCCTCCAAGTTTTATTAATTAACCCACTCAAAGCACCTCAGAATGACCTATTACCAAGCATACACAGGCTCCTCCTTATGGGGAGGGGGAAACATCAGTTATGAGCCAGTTGATAGTTTCATAGCAACTGATTTCTCATGAGCAGAGCTGCTTGTTAAAGGTCTCCCCAGAGTTTATCTACTTTCTAGTTATTTGGATTCCACTGATTCCCCTCTGATGTAAAATAGATTTGTCTTCAGCAGTGAGGAAGCTCCAGCCTGCATTGGCAGTTTTCCTCTGGTTTCCGTAAACCACAACAATTGTTTGACTGTGCATATCTGCATTGAACTTGGCAACTGCATTTAACTGTACTTGCAGAAATATTATTTTCAGAAGGTAGAAAGAAAAACTATCTACAAGCTGAACTAATACCATCTGCCTCTCCAAAGAGCTTTAATTGTATTGGCAAGGAAAGTACTTAAAAAAGGCTTTTTAAAAAAACTGGATTATTGGAGTAGGACCATTTAAAGAATGTTGTCCTCAGATCATTTCTTAAAATAATTGCTCCACTGAGCGCTAGCATGGCCCAAATGAAGTTTGGATTGAGTCGGGAACTTCTTCAGGTGCGGCCAGAAGAAGATCATGTCTCCTTTGGAGCCTCTTTATCTTTTTCTCCATATCTCTACCTCAAAATGCTTTATTTGTTTAAACTGGCTGGGGTTGTGTAGTAAAAGGAGTACAGAACTTAGAAGCCAAAAGATCTGAGCACACTTCTCACTAGTTATGTCATCTCCGGCAAGCCATTTAGTTTTTCAGAACTTCAGTTTACTAACTAGGTATAATACTTTCTCTCCTAACTTTTTCTCAGGGTTTTCTATCTCCAGTGAGATAGTGGGAAAAGTACTGAATAGGAGACAGAAAAATGAGGTTTGGGCTTGTGCTGGCTCTGGCATTCATCATCTACAGGTATTCATTCTAAAGCCCCCCCCTCACCCCACCAAATTGAATCTAGGGGTCTGTTTAATTTTGTCTTTGTTTTCCTAACACCCAGCACAATGCCTGGCATATAGTAGTAAGAATAATAACAGCTAGTATTTATATAGTGTTTTAAAATTTGAAAACCTCTTTAAATATGTTAATTGATTAGGTAGATCCTCACAACAACCATTTGGGAAAAATATTGTTATTATCCGCATTTTGTTCATGAGGAAATTGAGTATGAACAAGCTTCACCACTCCACTATCTTTGCCAAGAAAATGGGTTACATTGTGGTTACAATGGGGTTACAAAATGACTTACTCTCCTCAATTTATATAGCTAATATGTATCTGAGGCAAGATTCAAACTCAGGAAGGCTGGGTCTTACATCTTGGTTCCTATATTAATAGTTCTATGGTCTTGGACAAGTCACTTTAATTTCTCTAAGATCATTTCCTCACCTGCAAAATAGAAATAATAATGCTGTATCTCTTACCTCACAGAATTGGTATAAAGCTCAAATAAGTAATGTATATACAATACTTTGTAGATTTTTGAAGTGATATTCAAATTTCCATTATGAGAGCAATGATGATGATGATGATATTGATGATAAATGCTACCCTAGACAGAGACAATTCCATAGGGTAGTACAGTGTATATGTGACCAGTATAGATAGGAGAATGGGAGTTTAATATTAATACTGGATTTGATCTAAGCAGCTGTCATTGCCTTGTCAGACTACCTGCTCCAGCCTATAAGTTCTTATCAAACTAATGGTTTTTGTAATGTAATATAAAGTTCCTATCTGTGGCTTAAACAATAACAGCAGCAACAACAACAAAAACAACAATAACAAGGCTCTCAGTTCCAAGTAAATGATTAACATCTGTGCAGTTGGTTTCTCATTAAGTGAGATATACAGATTATATTTGGAGGCAAATGTAAGTTCTTTCAGTCTTGTTACCTTTTCAACCTATTTGTTTACAATTTATTAACCACTTATTGGATATAAAGCATATTCTCCACAATTTACTGCTTGGGAGAGATGATAGAGACTGCATTATTACAAACCATTTTCTGAGATGCTCAATAAGGGGTGATTTCTTAAAGGTCATTCAGCCTATCAGGAGGAGACAAACATGGGGACTCTTGACTGCAACTTCCTTAGAGACATTTAAGCTTATGTAAAGTACCAGAGACATTTAAAGGTAAGGAAAGTGGGAATAGTCCCTGCAGGGTCTTTTGCCACAGATAGCCACTTTTCTCTTGTCTTGAGGAAGATTGCTGAGAATTGTACAAGGCTTCTTGGGGCTATTCCTGAGAGTTTCTGGAGGTTAAAGTACCTGAATGCTATCAATAAATATTGTTCAGTTAGTGTTTGGAAGGATGCTTGTATTTATTCTGCTTGGTCTGAGAAAGCAGAGCTAGAACTTAAGGAAGTGCAAATAACAGAAGTTTCAAATTAAGAGAAAGGAAAGATTCCTAATAGACTACCCAAAATAGAATAAATTTGAAGACCTGTCACTGGAGGTCTCCAAGTCACAATTCACAATTGAGATAGGAGCCAGCTACAGTACAAGTCCACTAGTAATACATCCTAACAATCATTGTCCCAAGATTTAGATTTTGGAGGGACTTTATGTGATTTGTTTCAAACATCTTATTTGAGAGATGAGCAAACTAAACACACAGAGAAGAGATTGGTCAAAAGAATACTTTTAAAAAGGCATTTATTAAGCATATTTTGTAGTGGTTAAGTCCTTTCAGTTCTTTGTGACACCCTTCTCCCCCCAATTTGGAGTTTTTTGGGCAAATATACTAGAGGGCTTTGCCATCTTCTTCTCTAGCTTACTTTACAGATGAAGAAACCAAGACAAACAGGGTTAAATGAGTTGCTCAGGGTCCATTATCTGAGGCTAGATTAGAACTCAGGAAGTTGATTCTTTTTGATCCCAGACCTGATGCATAAAAAATTGATTTGCTCATAGTTTTTCAGCAACATGTCTTTTGCCTGATATTTAGATTTAAAGCAAATGATAGTTAACTTAAGGAAGAGTCTCAAGTGAAGAAAGACATTCAAGTTTCTGGAAGGCAAAGTCATCAAACCCTAAATATTTATAGAAGCAGACTGAGCACAAAGCTGGAAGAGTTCGATGAGAATATCTTGTGGCACTCCTGCCCCAACCATGAAACTCAGTCACAGCAAATGGTCAATCCAACTTGTCTTGGAGAGCTCCACTGACAAGTCTTCAAAGTTTAATCTGTTTTGGGTAGGCTTTAATTATTAGGAATCTTTCCTTTCTCTTAATTTGAAACCTTTCTCACTCTTATTTGCACTTCTTAAGTTCTTGATCTGCCTTCTCAGACCAAGTAGAATAAATACGAACATTCTTCCAAATGCTAGTTGAACAGTATTTATTAGTTACATCACACTGATTTAGAGTCTGGTGATAGAAAGGCCAAAAATGTACATTCTATTTGGTGGGAGAGGACTAGGGAAAAGATAAGACCACTGATGACTTTAAATGCATATGCAGTTATCCCTTCTGCATCACTAATTTTCCCATTGTGGTTTCAATATATTGTGGGTCACCATAAGAAATTAAATGGGAATTTTTTGGAAGTTTTGCAGAAGGCCAGCAGATGACATAGAAAAAGTTTAGA
Source organism: Sminthopsis crassicaudata (assembly GCF_048593235.1). Taxonomy (NCBI): domain Eukaryota; kingdom Metazoa; phylum Chordata; class Mammalia; order Dasyuromorphia; family Dasyuridae; genus Sminthopsis; species Sminthopsis crassicaudata. The sequence goes on along the minus strand of NC_133617.1, from coordinate 177,505,616 downwards.
AGCTAAGAAATGCATGAAATAGATGTATAAAACCCCATTTAAAAAAAAAAAAATAGAAAAATTCAGACTTCTCTGGTTTGAAGGGAGGGCCAAAAGTTTTTATGTGGATTTTTCAAGATCATGAGGGCACTGTGACCTTAAAATGCTTGTCACCTTCCCACCCATGTAGAAGAGATAAGCTTATAGATAAATAAATACAAGATAATTTGAAGAAGACGATAAGACTAGAAGATGGGGACATCTTTATGGAGAAGGTAATGCCAATAGAGTCATGGTGGGATTCTGGATATGAGAAGTCAGTACATTTCTTATGTGCTGCACAACATGGAGAAAGATTTGGAACGGGAGATATGATAAGTTCCAGGAACAGTTAGTAACTTCAGTCTGATATGTAGAGTGTATAAAGAGACGTAATATGAAGATAGATTGCAGCTTTTGGGGTTTTAAATATTAACTCAAGGAGTTTATATTTTATCCTAAAAGCAGTAAAGTTATTAAGCAGAGGAGTGTCAAGGTTAGACTGGTGACTTATTTGGAAGCTATGTAGAGTATAGATTCAAGAGGTCAGAAACTGGAGGCAGGGAACAATTAGGTATTGATTATAATAGATTAAGGGAGAGATAATGAGGTACTGGCTATATGAATGGAGAGAAGGGGAACAATGCAAGAAATGTTGTGTATTTAGAAAGGAGACTTGACAACCCCTAAAATATTTTCAGATTGCTGGAATGTCATCCCCTATGTCTTCTATTTTCAAATTTAGAAATCTGCAATTTTCTCAAAAATAAAATCATAACTTTAGTCATTAAGTCAACTAGAATTTATAAGCATTGAGGATACAAAGAAAGACAAAAAGGCACTCCCTGTTCTCAAGAAGCTTAGAATTTAATGGGAAACGAAATGAAATAAACTCTTCACTTAAGGAGTTTATATGATCGTTGTACACAAGGGTGCAATACACTAATGAACATATTTTTCATATTTATATAAAGTGATGATATAAATATGTCTAATATGTATATATATATTTACACACATACACATATTCTTTACAACAACTATTATTGTACCCATTTTACAGCTCAGGGAACTGAGGCTGAGAGAAATTATGTGACTTGTCTTGGTCACATTACTAGAAATAGTCTAAGACTATTTTTGAACTGAAATCTTCTTAACGCCAACTTCAATACTCTATCCTCAGTGACAAGTGGTTCGGGGGAGGACACTTTTGAGGCCATTTATATTTTATGGCCTAGGATCTGGGGCTCTAGTGAGATTTAAACAAATTATCCAAAGTTATACAAGATAGTGAGTAGCAGAGTTGGTATTGGAACCAATACTCTGCACTTGTTAGTCTGCCTCTCATTTCTTTCAGTTGTTTCTCTTGTGGGCTGGCTTTTAGTACTCTCATATCCTGGCCACCTTCTTTTGGATTTCATATAATGATCCAAGACAAACCCAAAGGACCAGTGATGAAGCATACTATCTACCTCCAGAGCAAGAACTGATATTGTTTGAATACATGCAGAAGCATGCTATTTTCCACTTTTTTCTTTCATTTTTTTCTTTTTGTTTGAATCTTCTTTCCTCCAAAAGTATGGCCTCCATTATCTAAAGGGCTTATGGCAGGTAGTTTGGGAGATCCAAAGAACTATCCGACATATTCTTTACCTTCAGGGAGACATATTACAATCCAGCTGGGGAAATAATACCCCTATATACATGAAAAAATATTAATCATCAAAGAAGACAATGTACACAAAGGACCAGACTTGGATTTATTGTAGGCAAAGCTTTCCTAACATTGAGAACTAATTAACAATGGAAATTAGGTATGTTACAAGATAGTAAGTTTCCTAACACTTGAGGTGTTCAAACAGAAATGAGATGACTATTTCTCAGGAAAGTGGTAGTGGAACTTCCTACAATGAGGAGGAAATTGGACTAGATCAAAGGACCCTTTTGGAGAGATGATGTGAGTACTATCAATCAAGGAGCAGTTTGATGATACCTATTCAATCCCTTCTCAGGTTAATGCCTTTAAATGCATGAAATAAAGTATGTTGGATCATACAGGAAGCCAATTATATATAAATGCAGTTTTAATAATATATTTTAAAAATATTCATGGATCCCAGGTTACTAGATGATCAATGTCCCTTTGGATGGCAATATTCACATGATTATATGGGTGGCATAGAAAATGAATGTTATAAGATTTTAGAAGAGGGAGTGATGTCAGGAGCTTGTCAGGGAGAGTTCCATAAAATGGTGGAATGTGAGCTGGGGCTTGACAGATAGGTAATAACCTGATTAAGGAGGGCACTTTTCTTCCTCCAAGGCACATTGAATGACAGTGAGGAGATAAGTTTGGTTGAAATTCAGAGAAACAAATATATACTGGTCAAGAATTGTGGAATATTTAAATTGCCCCCAGACAATGGGGAGCTACTGGAGATTTTTGAGCAGGACATGATAAAAAAATGACTTAAAATATTATTCTGGCTGAATTGATTAGGCAGTAGAATCCATTAAAGGCTATCTCATGTAATGATCCAAGACAAATTCAAAGGACCAATGATGGGCATATTATCAATTACCAATGATGAGCATATGTATTATTTGAATACAGACTGAAACATGCTATTTTTCACATTTTTTCTTTTTATTTGAATCTTCTTATTCAAAATGACTACTGTTCATGATTATACATGAATAACCTGTCTCAGGGAGGTGGGAAGAGAGGGAGGAAAAGATGGAGTTTGGAACTCAAAACTTGAAAAAAAAGTTAAATAATTTAAAAAATATGCAATTGGGTGAAATTTCTTTAAGTATATATACATATTATTGGACTATCTGCCATCTAGGGAAGAAGGTGGGGGGAAGGAAGAAATAATTTGGAATAGAAGCTTTGCAAATGTCAATGTTGAAAAATTACTCATGCATATGTTTTGTAAATAAAAAGCTTTAATAAAAAAGTATGTATATATACATGTATATACATAAACACACATATCAGAATAGGTGAACAAAAAAGGTTATTCCAGATAATCTAAGATTGAAGAATCCAGATAGACTGCAAAGTAAGAGGAAAAGCATCACAAAGGAACAACGAACAATATTAGAGACTTCCTAGTTAAAAGAAAGATGGAGGTAGAAAAGGAAAAAGAAGTGTCAAAGATGATTTTTATATCTGAGTGACTGGGAAAGTTGTGGTTCTATAAACAGAAAGAGGGAAATTAGAAGAGGGAACTGGCTAAATTTGAGAAGGTGAGGAGTTTTCTTTGACAGGATGAACTTGCTTTATTACCAAAAAAGTGAAAAAAATCTTAGGAGAGAAAACAAATAGCAGGAGTTTCTTCCTTCCATAAATTGTCAATTTTATAATTTCATTAGTTATAAATAAATATAAGTACAGATAATTTCAAAACTCTGCTTCAGCAGAGATAAATACTATGACTTAGTCTTTCGAAGCAATTGGATGAACCAGATTGGTAATTGGTAGACATGGAAGCCCAGGCAGACTGCCTGAAGAGTTGAACAAAATCTGAATGTCTTAAGTATCCCAGGCACAAGTATTTATTCTAAGTGCATGGAGCATAGGTACAGCAAGTAGGTCTGTAACTCAGGGGTGGTCCAAAGTTGGAAAGACAGATGATATGTGAGTTCTATCAATAAAGGGTTTGAAGATAAAATAATCTATTCAATCAAAGCCTGTGTTACGAAGGTATCAAAGGTCACAAGATAGGAAAGTGATGGAGGTCCCACTGGCTAGGTGATTGATGTCAAGGTATGGTAGTGGGTATGACTCTTTATGGAAATAAGGTTCTGAAAACTCAATATTTGGTGGCATGAATTTATTGAATATTGTCTCTTTGACTTATGTTATTCAAGGTGTAAATAAAAGCAATTTAGCTCATTAAAATTCAGCTTTCAATAATTCTTTTCTTAAAATTTTATGAGTTCCATTTATATAATAATATTTAATCTGCTATCTATAATCATTTCAAATATGTTACCAGGCTCTGAAATCTTTAAGATAGGAAGAAATAGGAAAAGGTGAAAGTTCTACCAAGAGCAAATCATTATTGATCTCTCTTTAGAAATGTTCCAGAATAGTTACAAGTATTGTTAGATGCTTCAATGCTTTATTTTCACCTGCATGAACATTGTTTGGTGATAATCTCAATATTGAAAACACTGAGCATCACTCAAATGCTCCAGTAGATTTGTGTTTTCCCTATTGTGACTGTTTCCTCCAGTGATGCAGATTGCAATCTATTCACACAGGCCTATCCTAACTCTTTTCTATATTTTATCATGAGTTCAATCCCGAGAGAGCCAACCTAATGGACTTTTGTTGCTTTCTCTTGATTTCACTGGGATAGTAAGGGAGCAAAGGAGCTGTCATTTAATATCTCTTGTTCTTTTCATATGACCTTCCTATTTTCTTTTTTACTCCTAAATTTATCTGCTGACATGTTTCTTTCACTTCTCCTTTGTAATTCATTGTTTATAATGTTCTCCAGTATGTTCATTCCCTTCCCCAAGCACACGTGCATCCAAAAGGCATTGCCTTTTACATGACCCTTAAGTACATTCTGCTGAGATAACACACATAGCAGTGGGGTCAAAATCACATTGCTCCACTTTGCCCTTATACATTGATTAGGTCAGAACATTGACTGTTTACCAGGGGTGAGCAAGGTCGGGACACCTTCTTAGGTATGTCAGGCAGTCTATTTAGAAGAAGAGATTAGAGTAAAACATGAGACAGGAGAGGCATTCCAGACAAAGTACCGAGAAAGAATTGTTTGGGGAGGAGTGTGGGAAAAGAGAGCTCTTCAGTCTTAGACTTAGCCTTTTCTCATAATTCTTTCTTAGAGGAGGACCTTTTAAGCTTCAAAGTGTTCAAGGATATTTAGAGTTTTCATCAGCATCTTAGCAGGATTCTCCAAACAGCAGGTTAGTGGCTTGAAGCACTGCCCTTGTTGGCAGCTAAGGATAGACTAGACCCAATGGGGAAATGAAAAATGGCACTACATCTAAGGGGAATATCTTGAAGACTCCAGAAAAAGGAAATCCTTTAACAGCTATAAATTACCCCTTGGCCATATGTATTCTTGAAATTTGAACTTACTTTCTCCTGGACTCTGTACGCATTGGTGAGAGAGCATGTCAAACTTATGGGTAGATATTTCATAACAATCATACTAGTATAGAAAATAACTGCTTTTAAAGGTTAAATAAGTCTGATGGATGAATTTCTATTGAATGGTAATGGTAGTGGGTGCTGGAACTCTATCTTCCCAGAAATCAGCAGGAGTCAGGATCACTAAATGTCTTTATTCTAGATCTTTACCGATTCTAGATCACGAGTGCAAATGAGCGTGAGTTCCACCACCCAAGTTTCTCTTACTCCTCCCACACAAGTCACTTCCCCCTCTTTGTCCCACCAATCAAGTCAGCACAGAACAGCTGGGGAGGGTCAACCTTCAAACAAGTTAATAGGGAACCGTCCAATTGGCAATTAGTCTCACGTGCTTCATTATCCAAGTGCATTGCTCAGTTCTAGCCCTTTACAAGTGGGGAACATACCAGCTCTTTACTCCAATCTCCAATCCCTCCAACCATAAACTCTAAAGGAAATGGTAATCTTTCTCTGGCCATCTTACCTGTCAAAGAAAATAGAGATTTGGGAAATAATACCAGATTCTACAAAGAGTATCTTTCCCAAAATGATTTTCCCCTTTTTTTGAAATCTTTCATCCAATTGGCTTAATTATTGACTTGTTTACAAAATTATTGGGTGTAGTCCAGTCCTGGAAACCTTTCAACCTCTTTACTGATGAATAGTTTAACATTAATTGATTAACATTAATTTATTAATTAATGATTAACATTCCAAATATATATATTTTTCTGAAGGACAGAACCCAGGAGTTATCTTTGACTCATTCCCCTGTCTACATGTAGTCATTAGAGAAAGACATTTTCAAAATGTTTGTTCCACTTGTCTCTCCTTCTCCATATAATGATCTCACCTGGATTGTAAATTCTTTTCACTTCATTTCTTGATTAGAGTAGCAGACTCTCATATTACATCCCTATGCCTGGTATACCACATTTCTTAGGCATGAGGGAATAGTCTTTGCCAATATGAATAGAAACATGGCCCAGGTCTAAATTTTAGACAAAGGCCAGTCTTCTTTATTTCTCTTAATAACATGAACTTTGTCAAAATTCTGGAACAGCATGATAGTCACAGTCTTGGGCAAACAAATAAAGAACAAGCATCATCCTAGTTACCTTTCCTAGTGGGTCTGTAAATAACATCACATCCATACTGGAGATGATCTGGAGAAATTTAGGAGCCTGAGGTCTCTGCAGCTGGGCTGATGTAGAATATTCAGAAGTTTTAACTGGCTTCTGTTCCTCTACTCATAAAGCTTTCTTGATTATAGCAGAAATGCATTAATTAGTATGAACATATTGCTGTTTTAATATGCTCGTCTCAACCTTGGAACAATGAGGACAAAGGAGCCATAGTAATCATAGGTCTGAGACTCCTGATTCCATACCCTGTGTTTCTGCATCTTTCATCCTATGTGCTATGTCCCTTTTTTTGGTGAGTAATATCAATGAACCTATTTATTTCTGTATTGCTTCACGAATTGTGATTTTTTTTCTGCCTGTAAAACAATGTACTTTTAACTCATTTGTAGTTTTTTTCAAAAGTGGAAAAATAGACTAAATGGAATGCCAAACTTTTTTCTGTGTTAAGAAAATTGGTGGTAAATTTTTAGCTATTTAAACAGTCAACCAAAATTTATTTTATGATTATCGTGTATTTCAGAAGCAGTGTATTATAGTAGGTAAAGGGCTTGAAGCCCAGTTTTCAAATCCATCCTCTGACACTTGTTAGATATGTAAACATAAGTAAGTCCCCCTTAAAAAACTGTAAGACTTATCACATTAGTGTTGTGATATAGTTGGTATTCTACTTTTCTCTTATGTATACCCACATTCACATACTGTATAAATGTTGCTTTGAGAGATGCTATGATATATTAGAGAAGCTAGTAAGAGTGAGTTTTAGTGCAAGTACAGAAAGTTTGCCAAAGTCAAATAAATGGATAAGATAACGACATAAGAAGAGACATTACAAAGTGATAATTACAAGGCAGGCCAAATCCTATTCTGGACAATCCTAATAAATTAATTCTTTTTTTAATAATAACTTTTTGTTTTCAAAATACATGCAAAGATAATTTTCAACATTAATTCTTACAAAACCTTGTGTTCCAGTTTTCCCCCCTCCCTTTCTCCCACCCTTCCCTTAAACAAGTAATTCAATAAATATTAAACATGTGCAATTCATCTATACAAATTTACATATTTATCATATTGCATGAGAGAAATCAGAAAAAAATGAGAAAGAAAACAAACAACAAAAAGGTGAAAATATTATGTTGTGATCCACATTCAGTCCTAAAGTCCTCTTTCTGAATGCAAATGGCTCAATTACAACTCTATTGGAATTGATCTGAATTACCTCATTGTTGAAAAGAGCCATGTCCTTCACAGATTATCATCACATAATTTTGTTATTCCTGTGTACAATATTCTCTTGGTTCTTCTCACTTCACTTAGCATCAGTTCATGTAAATCTCTCCAGACTTTTCGGAATCATTCTGATGATCATTTCTTGTAGAATAGCTGTGTCACTTTCAATCTCCCACCATAGTAGATATCTTGAAAAGCACAGCCAGATCAAATATCTTTAAAAACTGCTTTCTCCATGTTATTCTCTTATGCAAAAATCTTCAATGGTTATACCTATAGGATGAAGTTCAAACTCTTTTTTCCTTGCATTCAAGACACTGCAATTTGATTCCATCACGCCTTTTCATTCTATTCTCCCTTTTTTCCACTGGAAACAATAACATTACAATGTTTATGAATTAGTTCACTTAACTCTGTTTAGTCATTTAATCCTATTTGCCTCAATTTCCTCATCTGTAAAATGAGAAGGAGAAGGAAATGGTAAACCACTCCAGTATCTTTGCCAAGAAAACCCTAAATGAGATCATGAAGAGTCAGTCATGATTGAAAAATGACTGATCATGAATTAACTACTAGGTTTAGAAAGAACATTATATGAAACCAGAAATCAGGTTTTGAAGGATTTGTGACTTTGTCTACCTGCTTTGCTGGATTATTATGGGGGGGGAAGTTCTATAGATTATGTATCAAACAAATATCAGTCATCACCATTATCATTGTTGTTATTGATGCTGAGGAAGGGTAGGGCAAACTAATATAAGGACAGTCTCTATTTAAAGAAGTTTATAGTATTATTAGGCAAATAACATGTATGTTTATGACTCAGAAGAGTATAATCAAAAGAGCACTATATTTGGAAGGAAGGAAAAAAGAATTTATTAATAATAATTATTATTATATTTAATTTATTAATTATACTATGTGTCAGGCACTGAGTTGAATATTTTAACAAATATAACCTCTTTTGATCTTTATGATAACTCTGGGAAAAGGTAAAATTATCATGTCCATTTCACAGCTGAGAAAACTAGGTAGATAGAAACTAAGGGACTTGCCTAGGGTTTCACAGCTTTTAAGTTTCAGGAGCTGATTTTGAACTCTGGTTTTTCTGACTTCAGATGCAATGCCCTATCCAACCACTTGGCTGTTGTTGCTGGCATTCTTTTGTCATTTTCCACCTATATGATGAGCAGTGCAAAGGAAGCAGCTTGGAACAGTGAATAGATGGACTTAGAGTTGATTTTGAATCCTGCTACAGATATTTACTGGCAAAAGCAACAGAGCAAGTTTCATTTATAAAAGCAGGATAATACTAGCATCCACCTCATCAGATTTTGGTGAGACTTAAATGAGTCTATGTATATCTCTTTGCTGAACCTAAAGTGCTATATAGATAATGATAATGATCTGTATATCAGATCATTATCAGCTATCATGGCTATCATGGTTACTGTAAAAGAAGCATGAAAAAGATGTGCCAAGAATTCATAGAAAGGAGAGATTATTCCTGGTTGGGGAGTCAGGGAAAACTGCGAAGAAAATGCCATTGGATATGGACATTGAAGAAAGAATTTCCATAGGTGGGGAGACTGGAGGTAGGAAAATGTGTTTGCATTAATATGCTAGCAAAAATTCCACTTAATGTGAGATTTATTTGGCTTAACATAATGCCTTCTTGTTATATCTAAGTAGGTTGTAGGATCAGCTTAAAGGTTCTGTAAGGTAAAGAGCATTTGTACCCCAGTCAGCAGTGATTGGAATTGCAATCATGGAGTTTCAAAGCTAGAAAGGATCTTAAAGATGATCTAGTCCAAACCTTTCAAATGACATGAGGAAACAGCCTTAGTGATTTTCCTAAAGTGAACCAGGTTATTAATGGCAGAGATGAGTCTGGAACTCAAGTCTTCTGAAACTAGATCAATGCTCTTTTCACTATATTTCCTGGCAATTTTGTACACAGTCTGTAATACTTATGTACATGCATCTTGTTGTCCCCACTAGAAGCTAAGTTCCTTGAGGGTAAGATTCTGTTATATTTTTGTTTTTGTGTCTCTTGATACTAAGTACAATTCCTGGTATGATCAGTTGCGAAGAATCTGTTTCAAGAACAATAATTTTCACAAATTTTTAATATGATATACTGGAGGCCAGTTATAAAGTTGCTTCTGGTTCCATGCCATAGGACATCACCTGATTATATGAAAATTCCTTATATTAAGGTCCCTTTGGTGCTGTAGTAATTATAGGGATCAAGACACCCCTCTTCAAAGAGGACTCTGTAAAGGGAGACTCAATATCAAATTAACAATTTCTCTTATTAAGTACTGGGGATAGTTATAATAATTTTAAAAATTAAGACAAGATTTATCCTGAAAAGTACATTTTGGTTATAATCTGGAACTATTTTGTCACGAGAAATCAGACCCAAGTTTAGCATCGTTCTAAGCATAATTTGGCATTGTTGTATTGGCTCCAGTTTCTTAGAGAGAAATAAGTCCAATTTGTTTCTGATGGGTTGAATTCAGAATAATCTCTCCAAAGGAATTTGGCAATGAACATCAGGCAATAAGTGGGACATGAGGGGGATGCTAGTTTCATCACTGAATTCCTAATTGTGAGCACTCTTTGAAGTTTCAAATGCTTCTCCATCACAACCTGCCTTGCTTTTGCTTTTAAATTTACAAAAACTTCCCATTTGGGTCGACTTTTTCTCCCCTATATTTGATCTCAGCACAAAATATGTGCCTCAGGAACATATGAGGGGGAAAAAATCCCAACACTGCTCTTCAGCTCCAGTCTTCTCATGATTATGTAGACAAATGTGCACTTTTACCAAGCATCCAGACCCATGTTGTCAAATTTTATGAGCAACAACACCACAAAAAAGAAGCAGGCGTTTCCATTTAGCATGCTAACCATCGCCTATAGGGGGTATGTTTGGCAGGAAAACTAATTTGCAATTATGGTATTACAGCTTTGGGGTCAGAGAGGATAGGATTTGGAACACATGCAGCAGTATAGTATGCTGCTAATTTGTAGGGCTCTGACCTTAGTGCTAATATGATATTACTCTATTCTTCCTATGAAAACCTCATGGAAGAAGGCTCTTCATGCAAAACTCTGAGTCCATACCCTAACTTTTGCAGTTTCAGAATCATGAAATGATAAAGGAACTTAAGAAGTCATCTTGGTCATCAATTAACGGGAGTTAAACCATGGATTTATAGGTGTCTTGCTGTGTTATTAGATCTTTGCAACCTAAGTTAGACTTATTAGGATAACCTAGGAAACTTACTTCAACTATTCTATCCCAGAGGGTGATTTATGAACAAGAACAATGTGAATGATGCTCCCTTTGGCTAGAAAATACATAGTGACTGAAGTGAAGCCACATCACTAGAACTTCTGACCCAGGGATTCTTAGCCTGAAGATCATAGACCCCTGAGGGGTCCATGGTAGCTTCAGGGGATCTGTAAATTTGAAGGGGAAAATTATATTATTATTTTCAACAACTTCTAACAAAAATTTGGCTTTATTTTTCAACTGTCAATGCAGACAATAAGCTTTATTCTGAGAATGCATCCATAGGTCTTACCAGGTTGTTCAAAGAGTCTATGACAAAAAAAAATTCTTAAGGATTTCCTGCATAATCCATTACCTTGCATTGGTTTTTATTTGCTCTTGACTAGTCAAAAAACTGTCATCTAATCTTGGACCTCAGTTTGGCCAGTCACCAAGCCAGTATCATTGACTTATAGAAGAGGGCAGACATATCTCTCAGTTATATCTTATAAAACCTACCATCTATTCAGTTTCTGTGATGGTGCTTCTCAATTGACTTGGAACCTGATTTAGGTATGCTCTTAATTTAGCATTTTACTATCAAGGCTCTTTGCCCTTCAAAGTAAATCAGTGGCTCCCTGCTTTGGAATGCTTCAGGATTTTTCCTTTAGACTCCTTTATAAAGAACAAATAACATAGTAGAAAAAATACTAAATTGGTATTCAAACAAAGGTTTGAGATCTGGCTAGTGTGATCTTGGCTAAAGGTCAAGGTCTTGTCCAAACACCTTTTTCCCCCTTTGTCCCAAATGGCTGCAGGGTTCCTTCTAGTTCTGAGATTCTTTGATTATGTTCTTTCCTTTCCTCCAGTAACTATTCATAGACTCAGTAATTACTTGATTCCAACTGAGAGGCAAGTGAATTCTGAGTAAAGCAGCCCTAGCTGCAGATCAGTGTGGACAATCATGTGAGGGCCATGGGATCTTTTAAAAACTTCTATCTATGAACCATGGAACCTTTTATGGGTGTAAATAACCAGGATTGTGCCTCTGGGGAAATCAACACCTCTCTATCTTCTCCAATAAAGCCAAGTCTATTCTCAATGCTTCTTTTCTTCCTAAATTCTGGTTTCAGTTCCTCATAAGAGAAATTGTGATGTTGATAAACATAAGCCACAGACATTTTCTCCTTAAAACCCAGGGAAGGGATAAGATAATTTCCCCTGGTTCAGAGTAATCAGAACAGAGTGAAGCTTCTTGAAATATGAGCTTGGTAAAAATAATATTGGCATTATGAAATAAATATGAGGACTTGGAGAGCAGTTTTCATTTGAACTCACTTCATCATATATAATAAAGCAAAGGAAAATTTTGGAGAGGAATTTTAAGATGCTGGATTGGATCAAACTGAGCCCTCAGCTTATAAATTCAGGATTTTTCTAAAATCTACAGCTTGCAGACTGGAGATAGACAGTGGGTCAGACAGTGGTTTGTTAACCTCAGGGAATAGTGTAGATGAAGGATTTTATGAGTCTCTCTGGTAGAAGTGAATAATAACAATAATAATGCAAACAATAATAATTCACATTTAGCCACTGCTTTAGTTTTAACATTTTCTTCACAACTATTCTATGAGGCATGTAGTGCCAGTGTGATTATTGTCATTTTGCATATATAGAATTTAAAGCTGTAAGTATCACAGTCAAGGTAAAAATTCAAGTTTCCGGGGCAGCTAGGTGGTGCAGTAGATAGAACACCAGCTCTGAAGTCAGGAAGACCTAAGTTAAAATCTGACCTCAGACACTTAACACTTCTTAGCTGTGTGACCCTGGGCAAGTCACTTAACCCCAATTGCCTCAGGAAAAAAATTTCAAGTTTCCTGAATCTAAGTTCAAGGTTTGATAGCTATAGGAAAGAGCCTACAAAATTTGTGAGATCCCAGGAAAACCATATTGTGTCTTTCTGTTCTTTTTGTATCAAGGATATCTGGCTAAAGGGAATGGTGAGGGCTGGTTTAAATGTCAGGATGAGGAATTTGGTTATGGTGGACCAAGATCAACCTTAAAAGGGGAAAGAAAAAAATGATACAAAAAGTTACAAAGGTTGCTCTTCTAAGGAAGGCAAGAAGGTTGCTCAGTAATCAACCTTATTTTCACAGTTACTTTGTGGGTTGTTAGATGAAAACTTTAGGTCTTTTTTGTTTTTGTTTATGTACCAGCTGGGGGATTCCTTCTCTTTCTGTCACCTGGCTTACTATTATCCCAGCTGCTACCCACAGCAATACAAGATACATAGTTGGCTACTAAAGTCTATTGCAACTATGAGGGTTAATGATTCTTTGGCAATCTGCTCTGCCTTGGACATAGCTTTTGTGCCCCAGTATTTTGACTGCTTGGTGCTGAGTCCAGTAATGGGCAAAGAAGGGGATGAAAGGGATCTCTTACTCCTTATTTGGGCCTGCCTCTCCAGTATTGTGCCTAAGAATCTCCAAATTAATGTAAGTCCTCTTCTTGCTGTTAAGAGAATATTGCTTTAAGATTCCAGATTTCCCTTTCAGGGATTCCTGGGTTATAAAGGAATGGTGGGCAGGTGTTTGAAGTTATTGACTTCTTTCCCTACTCCTCAAATCAAGAATCAAGGATTTATTACACTCCGAAAAGCAGGCTAAATCCATAAGGGATTTTTAGCAAGGAAAGGGGTTTTAGCAATTAACAAGGGGAAAGACAAGTTCCTTAGATGTCATTAAGGCATGCAAGTGGAGGATTACAGGGCTAACTCTAAAAGGAGTTTAGGTTCTTAATAGGTATTAGCTATCATGAACCTTAGCAAGCCAGCAGACTAACCCCAAAAGGAATTAGCATGGCCATTGACTGGAGGGCTAACCCTAGAAGGAATTTAGCACCCTAAAAAGAGTTACTGGGTTTTTGTCATCTTGTATGAGCTCTAGTATGAATAGAAAACCCTCAAAGTGATCCAATTCTCATCGATAATCTTGCAATAACTGTGAATTTATCTGTGAGTATGTGTATGTATTTACTATTACATATAGGAAAACATTAAATTGGAGAAAATCCATCATCCTTTATTTTATTGTTCCTCCAAGGGACATCCTCTTTTTCTCCCTCCATTGTTAGTTGTAAATACACTCCTATGCTTTGCAAGTAACAAAGTAAGAAGGGGCTCTTTTTAAAACATTTTCTTTGAGCTAGGTCAAGAATGAACTGTATATTTGCTACATAGAAAAGCTATGTTGATGGGGCTTTGGGAACTTCATCTAGGTGAAATGTTCAAGTATGTGATTTTCCTCTCCACATAGAGTCTCTAGAGAAGATCATTTTTTCTTTAATTCCATTACCTTTGGGGTATGTAGGTTTGTGAAGTAAGATAACCCCATTATCTATAGGGTACATAGATTTGTGGGGCAGATATAAGCTTTGGGAGATAGGTAACAGAGTACCATGAAATCTGTCATCAAATCCCTCAATGGCACTATTTTAATTATACATTTTTATTGAGAGAGTCCCATAATCTAGATCAGAGGTGTCAAAATAGTGGCCTGTAAAACTCCAGCTACCTGAAACAGATTAAAATATAATTGAGAAATGTTTAACAAATAAATAAAAATGCAATATAACACAGACAATGTTAATTGGTGTGTTTTTTTTTTAAAGTCAGTGTGGCATTAGGGATTCCTTTCTATTTCAATTTGACACTACTGTTCTAGACTCTTCCCTCCAACTCCCTCCCCTTTCTTTTCTTTATGATAGTCCTCTGTAGGTCAATTCTTCTAGTGACATGTTTCCTGGCTGACTCCATCCTGATGATAAAATTGTTTCTTCCATATCCGTGAGCCTCAGGCCTCTGAATTATTATTGTTACTATCATCATCATTATTAATTTTGTTAGGAATTCAGAAAGAAATGATCTTTAGAATAATGGTTATCTTATGAGTGCTCTTTTGGGCTCAATATTCAATGGACTTTGTACAGATGAATAAATTGATTTCTTTAAGTAATGGGACATAAACACATCTTTTATTGACTTCTATAGGGAGCATTTTGGACACTACTTCAGTAGTAGATGCCACATAGGGAATGATAAATACCTTATCCTGTTCTCACCTGGTTTTGATTTCTTCTACTAAGTCTCTATGTTTTGAGAGTTTTTCATTCCATTTATCTTGGAGGTTATGTATCTATTAAAATATTGTTCTTAATTTTTTATGGGTAAAAATTATGCCTGGACAATTGTGGACAATAATTTTTCCCCCTTGTGATGCTGCTCTGGTTCCCAATACAGTATCGTTATTATCATTATATCTTGATGGCTCTGGTCCTTACTCATCATGTAGGCTGAACTGACAGAACATAGAGAGACACACAGAAACTATGAATATCACACAACTGACTGGGGCTGGGGCTGGATAATACAATGAAAAGAGGGCCTGAACTTGAAGTCAGTCAAAATCTGGTTCAGATTCTTGATCTGAAACCATTTCTACTCTTGGGCCAAATATAAGGGCACACAGAAGCACCAATATATCTCCTAACCCCCAAAGCATCCCAATGTATCCTACCTTAAACCAATAATCAGGCAAGGTCATTTTATAGCATGAAGATATAGAGAAACTCAAGTCAAAAACTATTACTATGAGATTATCTTCTTTTTACCGTATGTATGACTTTTATATACAAAGCTATTTGGATGGTGTCTCCCCTATTAAAATGTATGCTTTTGTCTTTTTTTTGAATCCTAGGGTGTTAACACAGTGTCCAGCACACTGACAGACACTTAATAAATATTGGTTGCCTGATTATTTATTGAGTATTTACTATACAGTAATTTACGATTATTGACCTAGAGAGTCTTGAGGACACCAAGGAATTATATAACACTATCCCTACCCAAGATGCCTAAAACTAATATCCATGAGTGTGAATAAAAAGAAACAGCACTTCGGCAAGCTTAGCTCTCTGCTTGTAGTTTCCATGTGAATCCTATATGGTCATCCTTAAGAGATTGCTTGCTAATATCCAGCTTGGATGCTGTCTCCTTGCATCTGTAGTTCATTACTTTGGATTCTGATGTCTGGACTGAAGAGTTCATTTCCTCCCCTATTATAACTGCCCTAAGCTCTCTAGGCAGGGATATTGCCATGTAACTTCTACAGGATACTTCCTTTAAACCAGCAAAATAAGGAACAACCCCCTTTCCTTCCCCATCCCCCAACAAAATAACAACAAAGCAGTTCTTTTCCTGACCATTGTAGTGCTTTGTAGTACCATGTTTCCAATTCCATTAGCTTTTCTCATCAGTGGATCTGTTGAGAAATTAACTGATAGAACAGTCAGTTAGAAATGCAATTTTCTATAAGGGTGTCAAGCTCTGGTTAGCATTATTTCCACCAAATTTCAGGAGCAGATGGGATTGTAATCTTTACAAAGCTCCCAGAACTCTTTGTTGAGGGAGTCTCCTTTTTTCCCCCTGAACCTTAGCATAGTAATTTCTATGAATAACCTAGAAGGATCTTAATCCTTTCGTCTTTATCTTTTTTTCCATGGCTCAGTTTTTAAGTTGGCAATTCTTGGTGGATAAAGATAGAAGGATAAATGGACAGATGATAGATAGGTAGATAGATAGAAATAAATGACAGACAGAGGAAACATTTGTTTAACCTTTATTAAAGGTTTATTATTTTTCTGGCACTGGATTAAGGGCTGGGTGTACAAACAAACAAACAACACAGTGCTTGCCCTCAAGGAATTTATATTTCAATGGGGAAACATAACAATCTAAAAAAGAATAGGAGGTGGTATGGTAGAAAGTTTGCTAGTAAGTGTTTTGGAGGCCTGTTTCTGGGAAAAATAAGAAGAAATTCATTTGGTGTCCCTCCACTCTTTTTTCCCTTTAATTTGATGTTGTAAGATATTAATGCCTTTTTCTTTGCTCTTCTTTTTTATCCTAGACTCATATACTCAACTCTACCTGGCTGCAGGGGTAAAAAATTTCCATAAGAGCTCTCTGCCAGAAAGAACATTGCCTGGATAATCTTGGATATGAGAATTCTTCCTAGCCCTTTTATTGATACTGTGTGATCTCAAGATATCTACTCCAGGCTCTTCTCCATCCTTTTAATCTTGAGGCTGGAGATAATATAAAGTTATGAAAGATGATGTTGTTATAAAAATCTTCCATTTTGGAGCGCTAGAATGCTATATATATATGTATATACATATATATATATATATATATATATATATATATATATATATATATATATATATATATATATATATATATATATATATATATACATATACATATACACACATCAGATCTTCTTCCACTGGGTAGCTGAACAAGAGTTTATAATTTTAAAAGAAATCATATTCAGATCAAGATTCCCCATGCTTGATTCATAATTCTCTTGTCACTTTGATTTACCTCATACAACCAAGCAATAAGGCCTTTCAATTACTGTGTTTTAGTAGAAATTACCAATTAGGCATGGAGGACATTCTGTATGTATAGAGTACCAAATTAGACTTCTATTGAACTAGTGAGCAGGAGAAAAAGATGCTGCTACTTATGATTTCCAGGCACTCCAACTCAGTCCTTACTTTAAGTGACAGATGCATTATAGACAGCTTTTCACCTCCTTGCTTAGAAATGCCAGCTGGGATCTTCTCTCAGGGCCCTCTTTGGCTCCCCTCCCTTCCATGGTTGTTGGGGAACTTGTGGTTTCATGAATTCACTTGTGCTCTTTCTACTGGGTACAGAGACCCCATGTCCATCTGTTTCACTTGAATGGGACTGGCCAAGAAAAGTTTCTCAGGAGCTATTCCATTTCTGCCCCCTTGGCTTATGATCTGACTACCTAGGAAGATCTATAAAATGCAACCAAATGCCTCGTTAATTTTAAATGAGTCTCCCCATGTAACCACTCATCTCTGACGGCCACAATTAACCTCTACTCTGCACTCCTTTCTTTTTGTATTTGGCTGGCTGATTCCTAACCCATTTCCCCCTCTTAATGATATAACCTGCAATAGAATGAGAGTTTCCAGTAAAACTTTAGGAGAAAAAAAAAACAACAAAAAACAAGCTATAGTCCCCTACCCCCCCCCCCCTGCAGCATTTCAGACCTCTCCTCCCGCCCCCATAGTCCGACCCCTGCTCTCCCTCTTCCCCGATTATGTCCAGACCATCTAATGCCTTAAACATGTTGGGTAATCTAACTTCCCCAGGCAGTCCCTTTGACCTCGTAATTTCCTCTCTTACCTTCCCCCTTTGACTTTGAGACTTGGGTTTTTCCTCTCAGTGATGTGGATGGAGGGTGATAGAACTGGCCTCATATCCTTTATATTTTCCCCAGCAAGCAAGAGGAAATCCCAATAGCTAGTGTTTATTTAACATCTAACAAACCAGTTTTTTCACTTGTTCTTCTAGCCACTAGCCCTCCATCTAGCTTCCTTTCCAACGAGATCATGAATACCAAAAACTGTTAGCTGAGGTTTCCCTGTGGCATGGAGGATTGTATCATTTCTCCTCTCTCCTTCCAAACCCATCTCCACCATATTCATCTGATCTCTTTTGAATTTTGTTGTTCGAAAGTGTTTCTAAACTCTCCTGCTGTGGTAGGAATACTAACTCTATAGTCAGAAGATCTGGGTTCAAAATTAACTTTTTTTTTGCTTGCTGCTCTTATGATCCAATGCAAGTTCCTTAATATTGAGGACCCAGACATGATGAATTCACTCTCAGCTCAAATTGCTGTCTGGTCTTATTCTCCATATCCTCAGCAGTGAACTTGCTCCTGGGTGGGTACTCCTCCCCTGCTTTCCAGCTCCCCTTTTATGTGCACTCTCTCTATTAGAATATAAGCTTCTTAAGGTCATGGCCCATACTGATTTTTTTGTACTTTTACCCCCAGCATTTCCTAGAACACAGTAAGCACTTAATAAGTGCTTTATTGACCTGTCTGGGGATATGCTGTAGCTAGGACAAATGAGATTGATAGAACTGGTTATTAAATTTTAGTGTGAACTTTTACATCTCAGAAATGAGCAAATGTTTTAAGCCAGGGCTTGATTTATTGTTTTGTTAGTTGAACAGTCTTAAGAAAATGACAGAAAAATATTAATAATGTAGATTAAACCAAAGAAAGTTTCTGTGTATTTTTTTCAGAGTTTGTTGTAGAACATTTACCAGTATATCTCTGTCTCTCTCTTTCTCTTTTCTCTCTGTCTGATCCTGTTTCTGTCTTTCTCTCTTTCTTCCTCTTGCTCTGTCTCTCTGTGTTTTTCTGTGTCTAATTCTCTGTCTCCCTCCTTCCCTCCTCCTTCTTCCTTTCTCTGTCTCTGTCTCTGTCTCTGTCCCTCTCTTTCTGATTCTGTCTTTTTGTTTGCCTATTTTCTCATATGGAAAATGAGGGCATTGGAATAAAGTTCCATCTAGCTCCAGATTCATGATCCTACAATTCCCAATCAGACTTGAAGAGATGATTTCTTCTTCCTTTTTTCAGTCCCTTAGTGCTGAGTACTGTATTCATCATTTGATAGGCTGAGGCTTTGTAGTATAGTGAAATGAGCTCTAGATTTGGAGTTACAGAACTATAGATTTTGACGCAGAAGAGACCTTAGTCCAACAATCAATCCAAGTCCTCAGTCATGGGCTGTCTCCTACTTATTACTGTAAGACCATTCAAGGTTACTTGATTCTCTGAGCCTTAGTAAGAG
Organism: Sminthopsis crassicaudata; assembly: GCF_048593235.1. Lineage (NCBI taxonomy): Eukaryota > Metazoa > Chordata > Mammalia > Dasyuromorphia > Dasyuridae > Sminthopsis > Sminthopsis crassicaudata. The sequence goes on along the minus strand of NC_133617.1, from coordinate 177,486,031 downwards.
AGAATACTGGCCTAGGTAACCTCTAGGTTCCTTTAAGCTCTAAATCTATGAGCATATGTTTAATTTTACTTATATGGGATGGGAGGATTACTCTGGGACTCTGGGAGAACAAGGATTATTTCCTTTGGGAGGGAGAGGTAGTTGTAAGTACGACAAGGTATCTGGAGAGAAACAGTCACTTGAAACAGAGGAAACCTGGACTCTTGGTGAGAGGCACCTTGAGAATATGCCCCTCCCTGAGAGGATTAGGGAAAATGCTGCAAGGATGATGAAATTTGGTTGTCTGTTTGAAGAAGCCCAGAAAGGGACAACAAAAGTCAGAATTCTTTTAGCACTTGGTGAAAGGAAATAAACTTTACATGGGTTCTTAAATACAAAATAATTAGTCCAATGCTTTTTGCATTTTTGGGGCCTTATAAAAAGATTTCTTAGTAAATAGAATCTCTTCCTTCTTCCTCCCCTCCTCCCCTTCTTCCCTTCCTACTTTATTCTACTATTTGATGCTGTCTGTGAACTATTATATAGGCATTAGGAAATGGAATTTTTAACCAACAGCAGGAAAAGAGATGATATTCTCTTCATTTTGATTTCTTTTGATCTTTTAAACAGTTCTGGATCTTCTCTTAAAGTTTTTGCTTGCCCACCATCCAGGATATGGTAAAACAATTTCCCACATTCCTTTTAATTCTTTTGATATGGGCTCCCTAATATAGATTGGTTCCTTGTTGAGGACAGGAAAGAAGAAGAGAAAGAGGGTCATTTTGGCCTTTTGAATAGTGTTCAGTTTTGGCTCTCCAGCCAAATCAAAAGAATCTCTCTTTAGCACATGGTAGGCAAACCAGAACTAACCAGAAACAGGGAGCAGCCTACCCACCTCTCAGATTGGCTAAGATGACAGAAAAGATGTAAATTTTGGAGGGGATGTGGGAAAACTGGGACACTAATATAAGAAGTAGTGGACTAATCTAACCATTCTAGATAGCAATGTGCAACTATGGCTAAAAGCTATCAAACTGTACATTCCCTTTGATTCAGTAGTGTTTCTACTGGCTTATATCCCAAAGAGATCTTAAAGAAAGGGAAGGGATCTACATGTGCAAAAATGTTTGTGGCAGCCCTCTTTGTAGTGGCAAGAAATTGGAAACAGAGAGGATGCCCATTAGTTGGAGAATGGCTGAATCAATTATTGTATATGAATGTTATGGAATATTATTGTTCTGTAAGAAACGATCAGGAGGATGATTTTGGAGAGACTTAACTGGTGGTAAGTGAAATGAGTAAAACCAAGAGAATATTATACACCACAACAAGATTATGTGATGATCAACTGTGATGGACTTGGCTCTTTTCAACAATGAAGTGATTCAAGGCAATTCCAGTAGACTTGGGATAGAGAGAGCCATCAGCACCCAGAGAGAGGACTGTGGGAACTGAATATGGATCACAACATAGTATTTTCTTCTTTTTTTTCTTTCTCATTTTTTCTTTTTTGATCTGATTTTTCTGATAAATGTGGAAATATGTATTAAAAAAAGAAAATGGCGAGCAGGGCTCTTTCATTATTTATCCAGAAGCAGTTTCCCCCACATGGGTTGGCAGCAGGAAGAGGGCACTGTAACTGTACTGAGGGTGATGCTTCATTTGCCATGTCCCCATTACATTGTACAGGTTATTTCTTCCAACAAAATGTATGTGCTATATTTCCAGTGCCTGGCTCACAATGGGCACTTCATAAATGCTTGCTAATAATGGCCAACCATAATGCCAGAATCCTCATGATGAAACATGCTATCCATCTCCTTACAGAGTGAGCTTAAAATACAGAAAAATCTACATTTTTTAGACATGACCATTATGAGGATTTGTTTTGCTGGATGATGTAGCTAGGTATTGAGGGGTTTATTTTTTAGTTTTAAAATATTGTGCAGTTGGAATAGTGGGAAGAATAGATTAGTAAAAATGTTTGTTACTTGAAAAAACCTTTTTTTTTTTTTTTTTTTTAAAGAAGATAAGGATGATGTCCTTTCTCTCAGCAGTGAGGAGAAAACATGTTTCAATCTGCACTTTGAGTGTTATCTCTGTGGGAAACTTTCCTAGGTCTCAGAATGAAACATAATGGGTTCTTAAAACCTAGTTAGTGATCTCTCATTACGTCCTGATGGTTTGGACAGGGCAGAAAAATGTTTTTCCTGTGTCAAAAGCACTTAACAATAGTTTCTTTTCCAGTCCAAAGTACTGACAAATAGGGTTTCCCAACTATTTGCAGTTATCAGTGGCACATTTTTACCTCCCTAGATAACTTTTGCTACTAATAAACCTGACTTCTTTTCTTCCTCTCATCTTGCAGTTTTCATTGCTGGTTTCTTCTTTCTCTCTCTTGAGCTGCCTTAGAAGGTGATGGGGATCCTTTTATTGAAAGGTTCAGGTGAACTTGTCAGTTATGTTATGGAAATTATTATTATTATTATTATTATTTTGGTGAGGGGAAATGCAGGTATATGTTTGCTTAGATGACTTCTGAGATAGGTAAGTAGACAAGGAAGCCAACAAATATTTATTATGCCTTTACTTTGTTCCAACACATAAAAAAAGAAGGTAGCTCTTGTTTTCAAGGAGTTTATACTGAAATAGGAGAATAAAACAAACAAAAGGGAGCTGAGACACTTGGGGGATGGTGTGAAGGAAGGTACTCAAGGGGTAGGATTGGGATGAAGTGCAGAGAGTTAGAAGCACAACCTCAGGAGGTGAATGAAGGATGAATGGCCAGCCTGGGCCTCTCCCCAAAATGAAGAATGGGACAAGGGATTAGGGTTGCACAGGGATTCCTACGATGAAAAGGCCCAGGAGGTCCTAGATATTCAGGGAAGTTCCAGGGTAATATTCCCATATACTACTAGGCTTCTGATCCCTGTCCCCACAATCGGTGGCTGTGCTGAGATTGTAGACATTAGAATGACCTCCAGTAGAAAATTTAGATATTTTACAGGCTAACAGTGCAGTTTGGGAACATCGCTCATGAATGATGAATGCTTTGATAGCCTTTTCCTCCCCCAGATCTCTTTCTCCCTCTTCCTACCTCTTGTCTTTCAGTTCCTGCCTCCCCCCACGCCTTCTTTTACCGTCTTTAACTACCCCCTTTTTCTTAGCTTGAAATGTTTGAGAAGAGTGGACTTTTAAAAGCCTTCTTATCTTATACTGTTGTTTTAGCTTTAATTCCTGACAGCTCTCTTCTTTTGTAAGAATTTAATACTATTTTAAAGCTCATATCTCTGGCAAGGTTAGATCTCTGAGGTCCCGACTTCCATTTCAGACTTGAAATTGTATTAGCATTTCAGTTATTTGTACAACTGCTATCTTTCTGTGAGCCATAAATACCAGGCAGGAGATTTCAAGAGATAAGAAACTTTTTTTTTTTTTTTTAAATATACTCTCTTATCCTTTGTTATTATGGTGCAGGTTTGTTTTTCTAACAGGGAATTTTTCAAGAGCTCTAAATGCTGTGACTTTATGGAATAAATGTAGTGGAAAAGGGCACACTTCCCATGCAGAATATCCTTTTTACTCACTTTTGCTCCTCAGAGCTTTGTTTCCCAAACACACAAAACCTGTATTTGTGACTGCCAAGAGGCCTTCCATTGTGAGGGGGGAATGCATTGTAAATCATTCTTTCACAGTCAGTTAACAGGCAGTGTCTTTCTCACCAATAATTATGGTTTTGCTTTGAGTTGAGAAGGTTGTTTTTGGGGCAATAAATTGTGATGTCAGTTATCCTTCACTCTCTTTGCATGTTATTCCTCAGTCGGAAATTGGTGTTCTTAACAGTTGAACCTCAGGGGTCTCCCAGGCTTTGCAGCTGAAATCTCAGAGTCCTCTGCTTTGGAGAGGGAGCCACATTTATAGAGAGCTCTTTTGTTTCCCACTTTAGTGATAGGAAATTTGAAAAGGGGGGAAGGGTCCTTGGTCCTCCTAGTAAAACTGAGTTTTTATATTGGAGGATGTCAGTGAGTACTTACATTTAGTTAAAAAAAAAAAAAAAAAAAAAGTAAATGCTGAATAGATAGGTTCATGAACATCTGATTCCTTACAAGACTATTTTTACTAGTTTTTCAAGGTCCTTCAGGTATGCCCTAACAAACAAACAGCCACATGGACACTGAACAGTATCAGATCATGTGGTGAATTTCATCAGCCAGATTGTTCCAGATGGAATAGTTATTAATTGTAATAGGCTACAGAACATTTATATATCAAGAATATCAAGCCTCATTTAATCCTGCTGGAAAGAAATAATTTTAAATCTATGTATAAAACCATATAATGTTTAAAAAGGTTTTATTCTGGTGGAGAGAGAACTTTTTTGCGATATCAGTTCTGAGGAATTTTGATTAAATCGATTTGTTTCTGATCATGTCTATAAACTAGTGCTAGGGATAACTTCAACCTACAGAAAAGACATCGTATGCAGATTTCAAGCTAGTAATACCTGTTCTGAGAAGGAGGCTCTCTTTTTAATGAGGAGAGTGGACAATAACTCTACTGGAAAATAACAGTCAGGATACATGTTGTCTGTGTAACATAACTAAACTCTGTCTTTTGGTTCTGTTAGTGTGGAAAAAGAAGCAAGAAGTAAGCAGACACCCAAATGCTTCTCCTATGATTAGCTGAGATTAATCAGTGAAATAGTTTTCATTAGAGGAAGAAAATCACTTATAAACACTTTTGTTGTTAAATTGGCCTGAAGCCTTGGAGTCCTGGAGTTGTGTAAATGTCCTGAGAAAAGGTTTAACTCTAAACTAAGAAAAACAAGTTTATAAATTTCAGCTCTAAGTTAAAAGGGAGTTATAAAGCACAGTGCCTTGAACATACTAGGTACTTTACACTAAATTAGCACTTTATAAATGCTTGTTGATTGATTGATTAATGTTTATTTAGTTGGACTGGTAATAAAGGAATTTTAGAATTAAGGTCTGCAAATATTAGGAATTAGATAAAATTGATAACAATTAAAAATGAGTAAGAACAATACAAAGCTATACCTAAATATTTATCTCTGAAAGTCTTATTATATAGGTATCCTTTTTTAAATGATAGTTTGGTAATCCTATTTAAGCTGAACTTTTCTTTTAAAAAATTGTTCTATTTGTAAAAAAAAAAAAAAAAAAGACAAATTGCTCATCTCCATCTCAAGCAAGCAATGTTTTACACAATTACAAACTATTAGTGTAACAAGTTAGCTTAGAGGTCTTCTAGTCTGATGGTTCTCAAACTATATGCCATATATAGATAATTCTCTTTAAAGGAGTCACAAATTAGATTAGTGCAATAGAATGTTTCATTCTCTGTATCTTTCAGTAAATAATATGACTGCAAAGATATGGCCTACTGTGGAATATAATTTTCAAATATTTGATGTCCTCCCCTTTTTTGGAATCCTTGGTAATCAAGCCCTAAGACATTTCTTACCCACCTCTAAATTGTGTCTCATCTCTCATGAGCTTCCTCCCTCCCTCTCTACTCCTCCTTTTCCTTCCCCTTCTTTAGTTCTCTTTTTCTCTGTATGTATATATGTATGTGTACGTACATGTGATACATACACACACCTGTACACATCGAGGTCCTCCAGTAGTGTATTGATTAATTTCTCATTGGACTAGGATAAATATGATATTAATAGTCAAGTTATTGACAAGTATTCTAAAAGTTGGGTGACTTGCCCTCTGTCTCTTTTTTCAATATTCTTGGCAATCACATTTCAATTCTATTGTAGTGTTCCTCATTCTTCATGTAAATTGTAATATTTGATGTACTATGGAGGAAATTGGCTTAACAATAATATTTTACATATGAACATTGAAACCCAGATAAATTAAGTACTATCTCTTCTTAATAAACCACAAATTAGGGAAGCAGTTGAGACTAGAAATCAGATCTCCTGACATTCCTTTCTGCTATGCTATTTCCACCTTCTATCTATGGAAAACAAACTTGTATCCAAACATGGTACTCAGGAGGAAGTAAACAGCCTAAAGTGCTGAACTTCCACACCTAAACACATAAAGTGACAACAACAACATCACAAGAACATCTTGATCACCTGTATTTTAAAAAGTAGGAAAAACCATGCTCCCTCTTTTCTTCTCTCTACTTTTAAAAAATTGCCTTGGTCACAACTCATTCTTAGATGTATTTAATAGCTATTGTGAAAGAAAAATTAATAGGCTCATTAGCTGTCACATTATAAGAAATGAAGGAAAAAGAAGTCAATGTTACTATGAAGTGTTGAAGCTGGAATTTGGGTGAGAGAGGTCAGGCTTGAGATGATTTTAGAATATTAGCCTAGCAAGTCCAAAAGAAAAACTGAATATGAGCTTCTTGGGAGAAGAAACTGTTTCATTCTTTAAAAAAATTATATTCCCACAATATAACACAGTGTCTGGTTCATAGAATGCATTTAGTTGATAGATTGCAGAGAAGACAAAAACAAAAATAAAAAGCCAAAGATTAAACTTTTGGAAATACCCAGAATTTGGAGCAGGAGAAGGTAAAGGACCAGCAGAGGAAAAGGCTCCTTCAGAGAGCATTTAGGAAATATAGAGAATTGTGGTATCTAAGAAAATGAAATCAGCACAGTGCCTGGCACATAAGTACTTGAAATGCTTGTGGAACTGAATCAAGGGAAGACTTTCTAGAAGAAAGGGAAAGGACCTGGGGTTTCATTAGAGAATAGAACTTCCAACTAGATGTGTCTTCCACCAACAAGAAGTTGAATGAATTATCCAGGGCCATACAGTTAGCTAATGCTAAAAGTGTGAAATTTGAATCCAGACCTTCCTGATGCCAAGCTTAGCAGCATACACTATATAATGCTGCCTCTATATGGAAGTATTTAAAAGTGTCAGATGTTTTAGAAAGATCAAAGAGAGAAGGAAACAGCAGAGAAACCTGGGAAAATTTGTATGAATTGATGCAGAGCAGAACCAACTTGGAAAGATTTCCAAACTTGCGCCATGATGACCATACATGTCTCCAGAAGACTCATGATTTCCACCTCTTGGCTGGGAGGAAATGCACCAGAAATGCTGAATGAGATTCTCATCTTCAGAAACAGACGATGTATGTTATTTGTTTTATTTGACTCTACTTATTTGTTACAAGAGAGAACTTCTGCTTTTGACAGATAGAGAACTCCAGCAATTTGGATAATTTTAAAGACATCAAATAATCAATAAACATGGATTTATTAAGAGTCTTCTACCTTCCAGGAATTATGCAAGCACTTGGAATACAAAGGTAAAAACGAAAGAGTGTGTTCTCAAAGAGTTTACATTCAATAGTAGAGACAATATATACATTTACATGAATATACATACATATGTCATATATGAGTATACAGAATAAATACAAAGTAGTTTAGAGAGGAAGGACAGTAGTTGGGGGAAGGAGGAAATACTTTGTGAAGCAATTGGTGGTTGATGTGAATAATTTTTAAATTTTAAAATAGTTTAATTTGTTTTAAATTCAATTTCACTTAATTTTCAGTTCCAAATTCTCTCCCTTTCCTGACCCCTCCTCTGCACATAATGAAGGCAAAAATTCAAAACCCATTACAATTATGAAGTCATAAAAAATGTTGATATCAATTATGTTTCAAAAAGAAAGTAGAAAAAAAGGAAGGAAGAAGAAACAATATGCTTTAATTTGTACTGAACTCATTTGGTTCTCCATCTGGAGGTGGGTAGCATATTTCATTATGAGTTCTTTGGAATTGTGATGGATCATTACATTGATCAGAGTTATTAACTCATTCACAGCTAATTATCTTTACGCTATTGCCATCACTGTGTAAATTGTTCAACTCATTTTGTACACTGCATTTTGTATCAAGTCAAAGAAATCTTCTCAGGTTTTTCTGAAACCATTCCCTTTTTTATTTCTTAAAGCACAATGATTTTCCATGGTATTCAAATACGATCACTTCTTCAGCCATTCCCCAATTGATTGCCATCCCCTCAGTTTCCAATTCTTTGCACAAAAGAGCTGCTAGAAAAAATTTTTTTTTTAAACATATGAGTCATTTCCCTTTTTCTTTTCTTTTCTTGTGTGTGTGTGTGTGTGTGTGTGTGTGTGTGTGTGTGTGTGTGTGTTACCAAAATGGTACTGCTGGGTCACAATTTAATAGCTTTTTGAATATAGTTCCAAATTGTTCTTCAGATTGTTTGGGCTGCTTCATAGTTTTACCTAGAATGTATTGGTATACCTGTTTTCCAACATTCCCTTTAGCCATTTTCTTTTTCTGTCACAATCTGGGTAATTATAGTCTACAATAATTTCTATATTATGCTTTTATTTGAAGCCTGTGATTTGTTTCCCAACTTCCCCAATTATTCACCCTTTCTGTGCAGGTGGCTTATAACATAATCTGGTGATTTTTATTCATTTTTCCCTAGATTGATCTTTATCCAAATGTTTTCCAGCATACTTATCCCTTCTGGATTTCTATGTTTTTTTCACTGAGACCTTTTAAAAAATATAATGTATTCCACCATATTTTACCTATCATTATTTCCTTTGAATAAGGTATGCCTGTCCAAAACCCTATTCTAGTAAAGTGTTTATTATGGCATCAAATTTGTCTCCTTCTGTTAGGCTCTCTAGTTCCTCTTGCTTATTGTCTAAATTTGTAGATTCTGTTATATATGTTCAAGGTAGTTAGGTGGCTCAATAGATAGATAGGGCACTCTAGCTAGAGCCAGTAAGAAATGAGGTTGAATCTGACCTTAGATGCTGCCTAGCTGTGTGACTCTAGGCAAGTCATTTAATCTTGTACTACCTTGTTTGCTTCTGTGTCAAATAAGTATAGTTGTAGCATATATGTACAAGGATTTTTGCAAAGGTAAAATGAAACAATGTTTTAAAGTACTTTGTAAAACTTAAAGTACTATTTAAATGCTAGCCATTATTATGTGAAGTCATAAGATATCTCTCTTGATTCTATCAAGGTTACTAGGAAATTGCAAATCATAGAATTCCACTATTCCTGAAGAATTAAAGTTTGTGGTTTATCTAAAGAGGAATGGAGAGGTACATGGTAAATATGAAGAGACTATAGTATATTACAAATGAAGAAGTGTCATAAAAGATATTATGATAGGAATTATGACTAGAGAAGGAAGTGGGCTGATCAAATCACAAAAAGATGGAAATCTGACGGGCAACCAAAGTTTTCTTTTGGTGGCTACGATGTAATGCTAAGAGCTCTAGAAGAAAGTTTCTAGTTCATTATAGGAGAGTCACTGAAGAGGATTCATAGGAAATCATGGGAAAAAGTTGTACAAGACAGACAGCATTGATAAATTTTAATCTGTATGAGATCAGAGATTCGTCAAAATATTAAACTATACATATATTTCTACAATGGGGAATTTTATTTCAGAAAGAGTAACTTTTCTCTCTCAGGAACTCTCAGGAATCTACCTTTCTGAAAATTCAATTCAGATGAACATTTTAAGTTCTAAAATAGGAATTGATCTTGGTGGGAAAGAACAGGGATTATTTTACATTTCTTGGTATCACAAACACTTGGCACAATGCTTGGCGCACAGGGGGAGCTTCATACCTCTCTGGAGTATTTGCTGCTTCCCAGGTGGCTGAGTACCAATGTGTCAAAGATGCAAATATATTAATTTCAACTACAGTTAACACAAAATATATTGCTGTTAATTTTCATATCTTCCTAATTTAAGATGGAGAACCAAAACTCATTGACAGAAACAACCTCTCTTCCTCTCTTCGCTGTCCTCCTCAAAGGAGAGGCTTTCAGATATACTCTCTCTTCTCACCTTCAGGTCCATTTTCACCAAAATGATAATAAAATCAAATATAACTTTGTTCCCTGAACTTTCATTAAAGAGATACTTGACATTCTTTGTGAATTGCCTACAGCAGATAAGTCAGACATTGATCTGTTCCACAATGATGAGCACCCTCTGTCCCCAGTGCCCAAGAATGTCCTGCCAAGCCTGAGCAAAGTCCTGTTGAAATTCTCACCTGCCAACAGCCTCATGCTGGCTCCTCTGTCATTCACCCGGCTGTTTGAGAACAGTAACCAGCTCATGTTTATGTTTCTGCAGAGCGATCTGATTAATAAATGGAGCGGAGAACGCTAAATAGGTCTGTCATTAATCTTGATAGTTAGCTTAAACACAACTGTACTAAACAGCTATATGAAGGAAAGAATACCTTGCTTGATTATCATTATTATTTTTAAATCTGGGAAATTCTAGGTTTAATCAGAAATTGTGAGTTAATTGTTGAGCAGGCTGGGGATGGGATAGTGGAATGCCTAGATTTATAGGAATTCTTAACTTTTTTGTATCATAGACCCCTTTGATGGTCTAGTGCAGTTTATAGATCTTTTTTTCAGAATAACGTTTTTAAGCATAATAAGATCATAAAAGGTGACAATTATATTGAAACACATTTTTAAAAGGTCAACTGACCCAGGTTAAGAAGTCCTGCTTAGAATATTACTCGTGAACTCTGTCATGGACCATGAGGGAAGTTGGACAGCAATCCCTCAGTGAGTTTCAGGTCCCATATGAGTACTGTGGCCTTTTCTTTTAGATAACCAGGATCTTGTGACATTTCCAGGTTGACCCCATAAAAAGAGGTCTTGGTAATCTCTAAAGAAAGGACTGTTTTCATATCAATTTCATTTCCCAGAGTCCTAAGTTCAGATAAAAACCAAGTCTGAATTAAGATAGCATAAAACTGAGAATGGGAAAACCTGGATTTTACTGTTGTTTTTGCAGCAGCCTTACTATATTGGTACTTCATTTCCTCTCCGTGCTTAATACTGTGGAGGCTAGCTGTCAACCTGCCTCACCCACAGAGGTGTGCTGAGGATGACTGGGGTCATGCCGGTGGAGTGCTTTGAACTTCTTGCACAGAAAAAGCATTATGAACAGAGTTTTATCCTCAACATGGAGTCACGGGATAATTGATTCTTTGAAACACAGAAAAAGCTGAAAAGATTCCAACACTAGTGGTTGGGGTCTCATGTAGGATATGACCAACTTCCCCACACCCACTGTTTTCTGCATTTGGTGCCCTCAGAATCAGGCAGCCCCCTGAGTTTTTGTTTCTTTGGACACTTAATTTGATTTATCTTGGTGTGCGTTAGGCTGGATGATGTCAAATGGCCAACAAATCCCCAATTGTTTCTGATGAGAAGAGGTGGCTCAAAGGCAGCTCTTTAGCTACTTAATTATCCTCAGTGACAAGGAAAATGAAGCTAGGATTTGAATAGTATATTTGCATATGGAGACAGCTTTCCTTCTGTTTGCTTTCTCCTAAAACCCTCACTAGCATCCAAACAAGCAGGTCAGTGGTTTTTCAAAACCACTTTTCATAATTGGGCCAAAAGGAGGCAGTTTTCAAGGAATTCGAACCTTCTGTGTCCTTGTTCATCTCTAGGTTCTCTGTTTAATTTCTCTGCCCTGATCCTGTGGCATCTTTGATTTTAAATCTTTGTGCTTATACTCTCTTGTATCCTCCTCAGCTAGCTCTGCTAGGACACTTAATCTTGGCCCAGACAGATGTTAAGAGTCAAAAGGATTTCATTTAAATGGTTAGAGACTGCCTCTCATCCATGCAAGGAAAAGCTGTATCTGGAAGAGACTGTTGGCAGACTATCCTTGCTAGAGACCAAGCAAATTATTTTCTTTTTTCTTTGTATAATCAACAATGGCATGGAGAACAGAAATCTTCTAATGGTCAATATATTTCTTTCTTGTTTATTCTTATTCTATTTGATGATTAATAAAGACTTTTTCAAACTTGAGGGAAAGGACTGTAACTTATTCATTTCCCCCTCCATAAGTAGTAAGTTTTCAATCATAGTAAGTTGTCATTTTTAAAAAATTGAATTTTGTATTGGAGAGATGATACACAATAGAATGAGGATGGAATGCTGGAAGCTGGATAGTACAGTGGATAAAGTAGCAGAATTAAAGTTAGGAGGACTCATCTTTCTGAGTTCAAACGTGGCTTCAGATATACTAGCCATGTGACCCTGGGCAAACTTTTGGCCAGTTTGCCTCAGTTGCCTCATCAGTAAAGAGCTGGAGAAGGAAATGGCAAAACTGCTCCAGTATCTTTGTTGAGAAAACTACAAATGGGTTCATGAAAAGTCGAACATGACTGAAATGACTAAACAATATTCCACTAAATTGCTCTAAAACCATGGACAAGTCTGTCCTGGAAATGAGTTTCCTCATTCATTAAGGAAACGGGACAGACTAGATGATCTCTAAAGTATGTTTCTGAACTATTATGTTTAATATTCTGTTCCACTATAGAAAATGCAATGAAGCAGTCCTACAAGGGCCATCTCTGTTTTCTCAATTGTCCCATCTTTGATTGGGTTGGACAACTGGAGTCTAAGTTGCTTTGGGGGACAGGGGATATGGCTCCATACCACTGTATTTGATGAATATTTCAAAACCCACAATGATGACCATAATGATTAAAACACTGATAGTTCACTTTTTTCTTTTATTGCCTTTTTATTTATAGTGCTAAAACATTTTTCATATACTATTTCATCAGGAAATTAATATAGTTCTTGTTGAGATCCAAGTAGAGGATAGGTTCTGTTACCACATTGTGGAAGGGATAAGTTGAAGTACATAAAGGAGAAACAAATTTTCCAGCTCCCAAAGTAAGAACTTTAACATAATACTCTGAATTATTATCTAGAACCCAGTCTTTTATTTTCCATGTAATAATAGTAATAATTTTTATGATACAGGTCTGATCATGTGACTTCTCTTCTCAATAAATTCTAGTGACTTCTTATTACCTCTAGAATCAAATATAAATTTCTCTGAATGGTATTTAAAGCCTTTCACATTCTCCCAGCATTACTCTTCTTCTCCCTCGCAGAGAGCCATCCTGTACAAATAATATTTTTAAAGAAACAAAAAAGAAAACAATGAGAAAAAAATCAGCAAAACTTAATAGACCAAAAAGGTCTGAAAATATATGTAATGTACTATGGATTTTCTATCTTTTAAAAGAGGTGAGATGAAAGTGTCTTCTCATATCTCTTCTTTGAGATTATACCTGTAAGAGGAACAATAATACACCTAATATTCATATGTAAACATTAAGCCATGCAAAAGTTACTTGAAAGAGATTGGTTTGACTTGCAAAGAAAGTAATGGAAAATTGGCTGCCTAATTATATCCTGAAAATAATTTAAAAAATGTCTTCTTCTTCTCCATTGAATCCTTATAATGAGGGCATGTTGGATAAAATCTGGAATGGAGAATCTTTCCAGTGGATCTCTGCAAATGTAAAGGGAATCAAAAAAATATCCTGGATGAAGTTTACAGTACAGTGCCTCCTCTGGACTACCATTCTAACTGCTACTCATAATTCAGTTATTCTGTAGGTTGTACCTATAAAATTATAATTCATCAGTCCCCACTGGTACATTCACTTTTACTAATAAGTTGGTTGGCCCAATTAGCTCAAAACAAAGGCATTAACTGAGATGGCATAGCATAAATATTAATAATAAAATATTAATGCCTTATCTTCAAATATGGTACATATCCTCCCACAAAAATACAGAGCTTGGTGAAAAGAGTAGGTACATACAAAGAGAACACACATGGCTAATTCAACTCTCATCTCTGGTACTTCATGGCTTCAACATCTTTTCTTGTGGTATCCTCATTCTATTCTCCCTAGGCACAATGTCTTTGTTGGGCAGATCACTTCCCTTGGTTTCCTGATGCTGCTGCTCTCTGATATTCAATTCCTGAGCGCTCCTCAGGGAGCACTTAGGGGTGACTCCATTGAATGAGGAACTAAATTTCTTTTTTATATCTGTCTGAGAGATGTCAGTTGATCCTCTTAGCCAATTACTAGCTATTTCCTGTGTGGTGTTAGTTATATTATTCTATGGCCAAAGCCCTATAATCCTCTAAAGCTGATTGAAGAACTTCTTATACTTCCTAAATAAGTCAAGAAATATAAATACTTCTTTATATTTCCTCTATAAACTGTGTGAATGGACCATTATTGAATGGACCATTATCTTTTTAGTATTCCTTACAGACTCTGATAACCCTGTTGGCCATTTATTGTCTGAAACAAAGTCTAAAACAAAGCCTCCTCCCCTCCCCTCCTTAGATTGAAGAGGAAATTGAGTCCCAAGGAGGTTGTGATTTAATCATAGTCAAAAAGTTGGTGAGTTGCAGAGCTAGATTTGAATTTAGATTTTTAGATTCCAAATATGTCCCTTTATCTATTACTTAGACTTTGAGATGGAAAAAACTGTAGAGGTCATCTTGTAAAACCTTGTTATCTTTTTAAAAAATAATATTTTATTTTCCCCCCAATTTCATGTAAAACCAAATTTAACATTCATTTAAAATTTTTTTTGAGTTCCAAATTTTCTCTCCTTCCCTACCTCCCTCACCTCTTCCCCTTCCTGAGACTATAAGCAATTTGATATGTTATATATGTTTCATAATGCAAAACATATTACCATGTTATTTATGTTGTAAAAGAAAATATAGATCCACAGATAAAGAAAACATGAAAAAATACAGAAAATGAAAAATAGCATGGTTTGATCTATACTCAGACTCCATCAGTTCTTTTTCTGGAGGTGGATAGAATTTTTCATTATGAATTGTTTGGTATTGTCTTGGACCATTGTATTGCTGAGAAAGGCTAAGTCATTCACAATTCCTCATCCTCCAATATTGTTGTTACTGTGTATAATGTTCTTCTGGTTCTATTTATTTTACTTTGCATCAACTTATATAAGTCTTTCCAGGTTTTCCTGAAACCTGCCTGTTCATCATTTCTTATCGCATAATAGTGTTCCATTTCATTCATATAATACAACTTGTTCAGGAATTCCCCAAATGATGGACATCTTCTCAGTTTCCAGTTCTTTGTCATCACAAAAGGTAATGCTATGAATATTTTTGTACAAATGTGCTCTTCCTCCTTTTTTATCTCAAACTTGATTTCTTGAGATGAAAAAACAAATAAACCAGAACTTAGAAATTGAAACTTGATGAGAGGTGTAGAAGGAGTAAATAGCAGAGACAAGATTCAAATCCTTATTCTGACTCCACACCTGGTGTTTTCCATTATGCCAGTATATACTAACCCAGAATCCCTGTGACTTCAAATTATGCTTAGAATCTTGAATTTCTCACATTTTGAAAATGCTGTTGGCAGAATGCTGGTATTTGGAGATCTGTTTTAAAGAGATTCAAGTCATTTTTGAAAACATATATACTTGTCCTACAAGGTGATAGGAATGGGCCTGGTTTTGGACCTATAAGTCCTGGTTTACCTTAATTTTCTTTCATAAGGTTTAGTGACTTGTTTATGATCTTAAAGTAGGATATGGAATGAAACCAGCTTTTAGGAATCTATACTTTTGCCTTTTCCATTAACCCACCCTGCATTGGTTTTTAGTATATCAAAAACTGGTGGAGATTCTACTTTTCCTCATTACTCCAGGAATTTGGTTGTAGAATGGTGAAACAGAGAATAACCAGAAAAAGTGTAATGAATATTAGCCAAGGGAAAACTTGGGATTATGGCCTGAATATCAGATATATATCCAAATGGTGAAATGAAGTTATGTGTGCAGCTCTCTCTTTAAGGGGTGGCCATAGGACTATCACATAAAAACCATTTAAAAGCCAAACAAGACAAAGTTCTTTAGAACTTGCAGTAATTGGCATAGAGGTGGACAAGATGACCCAACCTGTGTCTTCCACCACTGAGTTCAGTTTCTAAATGGCACAGACAAGAAAGAAAAGCAAACTCTATTTGTCTGCAAGTATTGGTTGTGTCTCCCTGGCTTTTTCCCATGATCAAAATGGAAAAAATGTTAATGGTTCAGGTTCATTGCCCTTTATGTAGGGGGCAGTCAAACACCAAACAACCTAGAGAGTTGAAAAAGAACATCAGAAAGGTTGCAGGCTGACCCACTTCAAATAATCTAAATCCTCCTTAAACTTTCTGTGACTGCAGTTAAAGTGAGAAAGGGCTATTAGCTGGCTTGTGTGGACTGTCATATAATGGCTTATTATTCCCTGGCAAGGACAGAATGTTGATCAGATATCAGAACCAGTCTTCTTCTCATTCCCTTCAGACAGAGAAGTAAAAAAGAAGCAAAGAAAAAATGAGAGCCAGGTTGAGTTATCTGTTTGTTTTACCTCCTTAGAATTGTAAACCCTAATCTCAAAGACAAACCAAACCAAACCAAAACAAAAATGTACTAATAAAGCACTAGTGAAGCTCATTAATTTTGTAAAAGTCACCCAGTTAGATTCACCTTTAACATTACATCAGTTGGATTTTTCTTGGTCTAGTTAGTCTTTAGCAGATTGGAAGGGTATTGTTAATATCACAAAGCTTGCTGATAAGCTTTGTCCATTGGATGAATACTGTAGTTTAAGAATGCCAAGGGATATTGTAATCAGTTTGAAATACATGCATATTTTGCATCAGCCATGGTGATGGGATCTATAGTAATCCTATGCACCTAGGTGGCACAGTGGAAAGATCACTAGAATAAGAACTGGAAAACCAGAGTTCAAATTCAGCTTTAGACATTTAATAACTATGTCATTCTGGCAGTTGATTTCTGTATGCCTCAGTTTCCTCATTTTTAAAATGCAGCAATAATAGCATTCATTCCCCAGGGCTTTTTTGAGGAAAAAAAAAGATAAGATTTTAAAGCACTTTGTACATTTTAAAGTACTAGATAAGAGCAGTAATGAACTGAACCAGCTACATCCAGTGAAAGAACTCTGGAGATGACTATGAACTACTACATAGAATTCCCAATCCCTTTATTTTTGTCCCCCTGCATTTTTTATTTCCTTCACAGGTTAATTGTACACTATTTCAAAGTCCGATTCTTTTTGTACAACAAAACAACTGTTTGGACATGTATACATATATTGTACTTAGTTTATACTTTAACATATTTAACATGTATTGGTCAACCTGCCATCTGGAGGAGGGGGGAAGGAAGGGAAAAACTGGAACAAAAGGTTTGGCAATTGTCAATGTTGTAAAATTACCCATGCATATATCTGATAAATGAAAACTATAATTAAATTAAAAAAAAATAATAAAGTACTAGATAAAATCCATGGGAGGTGATTTAGCCTAGCAAATACTTTTTTTTAAAGTCAAGAAATATTCCATAAATACACTATTCTATATCCTATGGAGAATACAAAAAGGATAGAAGGTAGAGTGCTGACTCTAACTGAGGAGACAAAATTCACATTATGCAACTTGAGAAGGATATAAGATGATGTATAGGCAGGAGTGTGCTATTAAATATTTAACAACCAGATATTAGGGGACAGGATAATTTTTACAGGATATGTTTAAAAGTTTAATCTGTTATATTGACATTTTATTCACCACTTTAAAAAGTTTAGACAATTAAAAAAATAAATCAAATCTTAATTTGTAATGTTCGCTGATTTCCAAATGATCACATTGAAAGTTTAACAATTGGCTCTCAGGATCCAGTTAGAGCTAGCTCCAACATATCCCTCTCCCCATTATAGATATATACCGATTCAAGTCACCACTACCTATGTTACTTTTTAAAAATACCATTAATAAGATAATTCTTTCATAGATTTAGAGCTGAAAGATATCTTGAGGACCTTATTCCAACTCTATCTTTACACAAATGAGGAATCTGAGTCCTACAGAGGCTAGTCATTTGCTTCAGGTCACATAGAGTGGGATCAGATCCTTTAATTCCAAAGAGCTCTTCTACAGAGCCTCTCTACACTTCTCTAAATGAACCCATCTGTAAAGTCATGAAACCTGGCACTAACAGGCATAGTAGAGAGAAAACTGGATTGGAAGAATTTAGTTCCAGCCCTGAGTCTGATACTAGATATGTGACTGAGGTCATGTTGTTCCCTCTCCGAGCCTCTGTTTCCTTGTGTGCAAAATGGAAATAATTCTATTTGTGGCTTCTACCTCATGAGATTATTTTAAAGAAATTACTTTGTAAATAGCAAAATATTCTACAAGAGTTAGGATGTTAAATGTTTAGCCAATTACATAAAGAAAGACTCTTCATCTGTATCTTTAATATTTCCCAGTGTCATCAAGGGAAACAGTATCAGTCGGCAAAAGGGCAGAAATAACATATTTAAAAATTTTAAATCAATTTTAACCTTGTTTATAGCTTCCTTTCTTTTAGAATTATCAAATTAATAATAATTAAAATTAAATAATGATGGTATCTAAGGTTTGCATTGTGCCTTAAGGGTTTATGGGAAGATCCCATGGATAGTTAGATTCATAAGTAGCATTTGGGTCAAAGGCAGACAGAATAGACATCTCTAGCCTCTTATCTCCTTCTTCAAGACTAACTTCATTTCCTGCCAAGATGAGAAGAAGGAAGTTGGGGCCAGAGGATGCCCCTTTATTTTCCTCAGAGAGAGGGACTCCTAGGTTAGAATTATTTCTATCTGCTCCCTTAAATATCAGTAGACTAGGGAATGGGAATTTTAGATTCAAGCAATTCGATTACTATTTTATTATAGGGAGGGGTGTAGGACCTCAAACTCTATTTCAAGGCTTGACCCCTTTCCCACCAAATTTCCACAATGATCCCACATTGAGAATATCCCATATATCCAAATCATAGCAGGATAGAAATCAGAGATCTATAAAGAAGAATATATATTGGAAAAGGCAGAGTGAAAGAGCTTTTCTACTAGAAGTGAGTTAACTTACCTGAACCAAGACTTTATTGATCTCATTTGAGAGGAAGTTCCCCAGTCTCTAGTATAGCAAACTAGGGCTAAGGACATGATGGAGACTAGCTTCTCTCATCTTCCCAAAGATTTGTCCTTCAGCAACCTGAAGTGTGGTTGATCTTGTTCATCTTTCCTGTCAAAGATGGAAGTCAAGAGTACCTAAAGTGACCATCCAGCCTGGAGCAACTCAAAACTAATATGAAGAAGACTTATAAGAGTGAAACTTTTTCTTTCTCAACAACCATGTCTGCCCTTAATGCAAGAGTCTTCTAACAATGGGCTTTGAGACTGTTACAGTTTACAAAATACTTTACATATTTTATCTCATGTAATCCTCACAATAATCCTATGAGGTAGATCCATTAGTATCTTAATTTTTCAAGTGAGAAACGTGAGACTAAGAAAAGCTGAATTGCCCAATGTCATATAGTTAGTAAGTGGCTGATTAAAAATTTGAACTCATCTTCCTGACTTAAAGAATAACACTATCCACTGCACCACTTAGCTACAATTTAACAAGCATTTATTTAGTGTCTACAATGAGACTGTCACTATGGTAGGCATTGGGGATACAAAACAAACCAAAAAAATGAAATGGTCTTTGTTGTCAAAGAACATATTCTATTACTGTCTGTATCAATGAATTCAGTTAGTAAAACAAGAAAGATGCTCCGTCCATAGTTTTCTTAACTAGAAACAGTAAACAATGCTGTGAAATGATCTTAGAAATTCTTTTATTTTATAACTAAATCACCTTACTTCAGACTGATAACTATCTTCGGGATGTAAGCCTAGATCCTTGAGTTGTATAAATTGGAATAATAACAAGGGTATAGGAAGGGTGGACTTAGTAACTTGCTTATTAAGCCTAATTGCTTTGAGATCATGAGCTTAGTAACTTGTGTAAATTCTCTTTGTTGTACTTCACTGTAGAATGTATTAACCTCACCCTTTATGCCTTTGTTGGTTTCCTTGTATTCTTCTGTCAATGTAAGCTGCATGTGGCAGATTTCTATATTGGCATCCAGTGGGGTTTATAGCTATTTGACTCTCTAAGGAAAGGGATAGTGTCCATATAACTCTTGGTGCAGTGCCTACTGTCACATTAGAAATAATCAAGCACATGTTATATTTTTCCCCTAGCTGTTCTGATAAAACTTTGGAGTAGTATCTTGATAAGAGCATGGGATGAAGACCCAGGAGTATCTGAGATGTGATACAAAATTTGCCATCATCTCACTGGGATGCTCTTAATCAAGTCAATTCAACTCAATCAAGTCAATGAGCCTCCATTTCCACACCTGTGAAATCAGATTGTTGGACCTATTGACCTCTACAATGTCTTCTAGTTGTAAGATCTTTTGTTTCTATGAAAAAGATAAAGAATATTTGGTAGGAAGATAATTGAGTTCAACAAATAACAATTTTTTCTTGTATGATAGGCATGTGAGATACAAAACAAAAAATCCAAATACCTTCTCTTCTGAAGAAGCTTCAGTTCTACTGGGAGCAAGGGAAGGGAGAAGAGAAGAGATTTTAATTTCTCCATTAAAGTTATCATTTTTTTTCTGGCATGGGGATAAGTAAGGAGAGGATTTATTTGTGGAAGATACTGCATCTGCTTTCAGGAATAGATTTCAGTAATATGTGATTTGTTTGGGACTCCCTGCATTAAGAGCAAGGAATTAGAATGATCGTAAAGGTGTTTGGAACCACAATATGGGACATGAATGCTCCCAGTGAAAAGGTGTTAGGTAACAGTGATAATTTATAGAGATTCAGTTCAGAGAAACAATTCATTCTCTTTTTCAGTTCCTCTTCAATACAACCTTTTTCTAGGTCTTTTTGAAAGGAAAAAAACCACACACCCCCCAATAGTTTTATTTAGTTTCCAAATAAAATATACACAACAAAATTATTGATTAAAACTCAGGATGTGTTTTTTTTTTTTTTTAAAGAAAATTATGTCAATTTTGCTAAACTAATTCCATTCTGAGCTTTAAATATTTTTGTTTCTCCTCCCCCCTTCCCCCCATTCCAAGATTAGACTTATCAACAAAAACAAGAAACTACATGATTGATAGTATCTGGCTAAAAGTGTGCTTCATATACCTCTGGTGAAGTCTTAAGGTCAGGTGTCCCTCTGACCTTTGAAAGTCAGCTTGCATTGGACTGAACATGAACCCATTTCCCTGTTTCCCTCTGTGCGGTCAAATGACCTAAGACAGCTGTTAATCTACAAAAAGCACTTGTATAAAGATTTGTTCTGTGTCTTCAAATTCTTTCCCTTTTGAATATAGGTCAGGAGAAGAAAATCTATCCAATATCAGGGACTGTAGCTCTTTTCATGTGAATTTTGAGGCAGCTCCTCACCCGTTGAACTATTCAGGGTCCAAATCCAATGTACCAAATTCTACCAAAGAAAGAGAAATGGAAATCTTCACTAGGTGAAATGATCCTGGTGGTTGTAAAAGGGCATGGTTTAATTGGGGGTGCAGCCAGAAGTCCATACATTGTGCCCCATTTAGTAACCGGAGCACTTGAGAAATTGAGAAATGAAGCTGCCTGCTCCACAGGAGGCCAGGCTGAAGCTGACTCTAGATCTGAAAGTCAAGGTTTCTGTATGTTTCCCTTGAGGTGGGGGGGGCAGCCTGGGAGAGGATACATTGAACATCAAACAACAAGTAGCCTCACTGTATTCTGGACACCAAGTGTGCCCAGCACCACAAACTCTAATGTAAGTTTGTAATGTTTTATTTCATTGAACCATAGGATATATGGGGGCCATATGCTGGGCATGTGTGTGTGCTGGAGTGTTTGGGTTCATTTGCTGACAATGTGCTTTGGGTTTGGGGTTTCCTTTCTTTTTCAGAAGGTGGCTGATTCAAGCAAAATGCTTAATAATGGCTGGAACCAACGAGGCAATGATAAAATTATCTATATTCAAAAGTCCCTTTGATGTTCAGGGTCTTTTTGGAGGTTCCAAAAAGCAGTTCAAAGATAAATTTTGTTTTATTTTTATACATCACACCTCAAGCACATGCAAAAGCTCAGTCCTGGCTCTCCAGCTCCATGATGGAGAAAACATGCTCTTAAGAGTCTTTCTCTTTCTGACTTGGTCTTAAACTAAGCTCAATTTTACATTCTCCTAAGGTCTGACCAGTTTGACTAAGAGAAGGATTAGATAGAACAAGGGGAGATGATTGGTAATCAGTTTTTGGATTTGTAGGGAAAAAGGGGATACTAATCCTAAAGTGCTACTCATGTTGGATGACAGAGAAAAAGGCTAGGTGGGTTAAAGTGATGTGCCAAGACTGTTTCCTCTCTATTTCCTTTATACCCAAAGGGAAATAATGGATTGTCAGGAGAAGGAATATCTAGCTGCTTCCAGTAGTACACTTGCAGTTAACTAGAGGTGTCAAAGTGGAGTCAGACCTACTACTGCCTCAGACACTTATTACCCCAGTGGGTAAGTCACTTGATTTCTATTTGCCTCAGTTTTCTCATCTGTAAAATCTGGGCATTGAACTCAATGATCTCTAAGGTTTTCTTCCAGTTGTGAATTTTATCTGAACCTCAGTTTCTTCATTTATAAAAGGATGATAATAACACCTACTTTCTAGGATTGTTATCAAGTTTCAAATTAGATAATATAGGATGACCCAAAGGCTTAGGACAATTTTAAGTTTATCCAAAAGAGTATTTTACAAACCTTAAGTAACTATTAGTAATAGTGTTCCTGGTTTGTTTTATGGCTGTGAATAGAAGAGATTCTGTTCTTTAATTTTTTCCCTTTGTCTATATATGATCATAGTTAAAAGTATATTCTTGGAATTAGGGATGGCATGGAGTATGAGGAAACATATAAAAAAGATGTATGGCATTTAGAAGTAGAGTCAACTAAAATAATTTGTTAGGTTTCATTGCCCTAAGCTCTTCTTTTTCTCTCCCCCATCGTCCCAGATGCATGCATAGAGACACATGTACCCAAATCTGTTTACAAGTTGGGTGAGTTGATGGGTGTGGTAGTAAATTAGTTTTACCTGGCTTTTCTGAGGAACTTGCTCAATAATACAAGAAAGCTGGAGAGTGTCACTGTCTGGAAATAAGAGGAGACAAAAAATTTGTCCTTCTTGGACATTAGTCACACTCAAGTACTTGTTATGTCTTTCTCTCCATCCAATGTTTTGCCATCATCATTTGTTTATTAACATTGAATGGAACTGATTGGTTGAAGTATTTCTCAGTATTGTCATATGATCCCTGTTCTGAGCTGGGACCCTGGGGAAGGGCAGGGGTCATATGATCTCTGGAGAGATGAACTTTGAATCCTGGGATACAGTGAGTTAGTGAACTTGCAGGAAGTGATGTGACCTGTGGAGAGCAGCAAACATTGGTGACCATTGGTCAAGGATGATTACGTCCTTTTAGTCCATCCAATGAGAAGGCTTTGATCTTTTGCTTTTAAGTCCTGGACCAGGCAGAAGCTGGTCAGGTTCTAGGATCACATGGTGGAGCTGGGTTGTGTCTGGGTCTTTCCCTGCAGAGATTAAATAAATGCTTTCTCTTTGTACATGATGTACTCTGATTAGTTAATTGGGAAAGGGGGTATTGCACCCATCCCACACAACATCATCATTAATATTGATGACTGTAGTTAGAATTTTACCACCTCCTTGATTCTAGCTCATTTCTCTCTCTATTCCACTTTAATCACATACTAGTTTGATTATACGATCAGAAGTGCCATCACATGCACAATTTCTTATCTTCTATTGTTCTCTTCATTCTTCCTTCTTTCATCTTCCACCTTTACTTTCACTCACAGTGGACCTCTCTTTTATCATGACTTCTTTTCCTCTATGAATATACTTAGGTCTTCTGAACTCTTAAAAAAATTTCCCTAAATCCTTCCCTATCCAGCTGATATAATATGAAATTCTAAATCTTTTGGTTTTAGAGTCTGCTCCAAAATGGCTCTGACCACTCTTTAGCCAGATAGCTTCTAGCCTCAGGAAACTCATAAGCCCAATCTGTCTGATTCTGAACAGACTATTTCTCAATTCATTGCTGACTGATGATCTGGTCAGTGATAATCAAATTTCAGAGACCACTCTTAATTCATCTGGAGATTACTTCCTAGCTTTACCCCTCAGGTAAGAATGAACATATCTATGACTGAAAGCTGTATATCTCCTTGCTTCAGTTTCTTTACTGGATTCCCTTAGAATTCATCTCTCTTTGTAATAGTAATGGTATATTACTTTCAATAAAATTTTTGCCCCTTAACTAGAAGATAGGTTCAAGCACCTCCCAACACCAGTCTGGGAATTTTGGGTCCCCCTTCTCAGCCTCAACACAGCTATAATTTTATTTTTCTTCTCTTTCATGGCCAAACTTTTTGAAATAATTGTAAATACTTGCTGTTCCTATTTCTAAAATTTTCCCCCACACTCCCCCTCTTACAATCTGACTTCCATCCATACATAATACTTTAGTTAAAATTCATGAATGATTACTGATTGTGGTGAATCACCACATTCATATATATATCTATATGTATGTATATAAAGATTATTTGTGAATATGCAGTGTTCCTTCTGACTAAACTGTAAGTTCCATGAGGCCTGAGACTGTATTTTATTTAATCTTTTTAAAAATTATTTAACTTTAAAATTTTACTTTATAGATAAAGATATAGATAAAACAAGCATTTCTATAACAGAGTATAATAAAAAAAAATTGTAATGCTGGAGGCAAGATAGAGATTAGAGAGTTATAACATTTTATTTGAAGGGAGAGATTTACTAAGACCAAATGGATCCATAGTTTGATCCTAGGGCTAAATGAAACTATCGTCTCCAAGAATCCAGCATTCAGCCAGCATTCAGCAGACAGTTTGAGTTCTCAATGATGTATTTATACACAGTAGCTAAATAAAGGCGGGGGAGAGGGGTGGAGTCCAAACTCTGGTGAGTGGGAATCTCCAGGCAGGAACCATCAACTTGGCTCTAACAGGTTTGGGGGGGTAGAATCATAAATTTTAACAAACTGGGAGTTAAGAAAGTGCCTAACTACAGACAGAATGTCTGGAGTCCCCCTTTCTGAGTTTACACATTGACAATTTATAACCTTAGAGCAAATAGCCCTGAGTTATATCAGTCTTCATGAACCAGAGGGAGGTTTGCAACTAAGGAGATTGAGGCAGAGCAATTAGGGAAACTGAGGCAGGACAATTAGAAGAGAACTGCGGCACAACAAAATATGATTGTAATGAAATTCCAAATCTACTATGTACAACTTGCTGTTTCTTTTAAACATATAATAAAGCTACCATATGAATTCTCTCCCCTTCTTTTCTTCCTTTCTCCAGTTCTCTTGCAGATCAGTATGGCTAAGGGCCTCAATGTGACTTAGGAAAGAAAAGGAGTCTCTGAGGTTGAGCTCCTGGACAGAATTTAGAAAGTAATAGTAAGAAGCACTGAAAGCCTTGGGCAATATTATCCACAATTTGGATTTAAAATTTGATTATAATAACAAGTTGCTAAAAAAAAAAAAAAAAAAAAAAAAAGAGTAAGCAAAGGAAAAAGAACCTAACATAGCTAGCACCTTTGGAGATCTGGGGTCATTTTTAGAGGAAGATAATGA
Organism: Sminthopsis crassicaudata; assembly: GCF_048593235.1. Taxonomy (NCBI): domain Eukaryota; kingdom Metazoa; phylum Chordata; class Mammalia; order Dasyuromorphia; family Dasyuridae; genus Sminthopsis; species Sminthopsis crassicaudata. The sequence continues at coordinate 177,460,535 of NC_133617.1, read as the reverse complement.
GATAACAAAAAAACTACTCCTACCCCAAAGAGAAACATCAAATAAATGGTCACAAGTTCAAAAAGAGCTCTTGTAAGAATTTACCTAATCTCCAATCTTTATAACTCCTTTAATCCTTATCCTAATATATAGCAAACAATAGAAATTTAATAGATCTTTGTTGAATTTTATTGAATTTGAAATTGCCTTCAATTAATGAAATTTTTAATCAGTGTCAACTGTTCAGGCACGGTGAAAAGGGGTAGGACATATAAATTGTACAAAAAAAAAAAAAAAACCATTTCAAAAGGAGCTTATTTTGTAACCGAGGACAAAACAACTCTGTGAGTGTGTGTGTGTGTACACATATTCATGTGCATGTGTAGTGATATACATTTACAAAGCAAAGAAGGCTATCACTCCTTTTCAGGGTTTTAGAAGTCTTTCTGGTTGGTTCCCTATTATGGTATGTTCCTTCCACTGTTAGATATTAGTAATTAGCATCTAAGTTCCATTAATCCAATTAACACCCATTAGTCTTTACAAAAAAATATTTCCTGGAAAGATATAATAAGAATGGAAGTACTAACTCTTCCTTGCCCTCTTCCCCTTTCCCAATACTTGGGAGCACCCTTTACCTATATCTCCTTGGTACCGAGGAAGAGTGGGCTCAGACTTAATGCAATCTCTACAAAACATAACTTCCAAATGTGGCCTGGCCAATGGTACCTTTGGACTAGGTAAAACAAATCACTTAGGATATTGCTCTTTATCATGTGACCTGGCAAATTCTAAGAAATTAAGCTCCCAGACTGGTGGCTTTTACTTGATATTTTGAAGGTCATATCCCTTTCCAATTCTCTTCTTCCCAGTCAGGAAAGAACAAACACAAAGATATGTGCATTCATGGACTACATGCTGGCCTTGGATGGAGAGGACCCTAAGTCTCTCCTATTAAAGCATTTTTTCTCTAAACTGAATGGCTTCTGAATACTCCCTAATTCTGACTGTGCAGCCAGTTAATTGACTCCTTATCATGTGATTAGCAGATCAGAACCAGAAACAGAATATCTATGCATAGTCCAAATTGAGGAGTAAGAAATTTCCATCACCTATCATCACATAATTCTCTAGGCAGGCTCATGGAGTAGGGATAAAGGATGGGGGACAGGATAGGAGGAGATATTCTCTGTTGTTTATCCATCAATGAGCAATTATTTCAGTACTGATCAATCTGAGTTGTAAATGTAAGGAAACTCAAAGAAAATTAAAATGCCCAGACTCTTAAAAATCCAAGGACAAATGACTTCCTACTTAAAGTCACAACATATTAATGATGAGACTCATGTTTCTTCATAAAGATATATTTCTTCCTTTTGCTCAATTTAGGTCTTAGATTTTCTCATCCTTGGTCATTATATTCTTGAATGGAAGTTACCATTTCAATTTAGTGCTTGACTTTTTCCTGATCTTTTCAGGATAAAATTAACACTTAAACTCCCTATTTTATACTTCAATGACTCCCTCTCTGGCATATGGTTGCTCCTAAATCCAGGTATGATTTGGAAGTATAAGAAGACTTCTGTCATGATTAGGTGAGGCAAGCAGCTCAGGGGAGTAGATGTGAATTTAGATTTAAGATTAGGGCTCAAATCTCATCTCCAGTGTCTATTAGGTGGATGACTATAAACAAATCAATCTTTCTGAACCTCAGAGAGGTTTTACAACCTAAGTTTTACAACCTTATTGTAAAATTAGAATAATAATAATTCATTTAGTACCCATTACTTAACCAGTTGTTATGAGATTTAGATGAGAAAATGCAAAGAATGTTCTTAATGAATATAAATTATAACTAGCATCTTGTATAATACCTGGTACAAAATAATTACTTAATAAATGCATGTTGAATTGAATGGGTACATACATAGAGAATATGAAATAGCCTTATTTTCACTGGAAGACAATGTGATGTAATGAAAAGAACACCAGAAGCTCTAATCTGTCTGCTTTATCATTAATTAATTTTGCCACTTTAGGCAATTCACCAATTACTTGGACTTTGCAAGTTAGGCAAGAAGAAGAGTTTTTCCCCCAAAGGGTTTATGAAATGGTAAATAGTATCAAGCACCTTTTTGGCAGCCTGGAAATCACTTTTCAGAATAATCTTTATAAATACATAAAATAAAATACATAGGATTACAAAAGCAATCAATCATGTTGAAATTCAGTTAAAAAAATTAAGTTAGAAATTTTCATGAACTGCAGGCTAAGAACTCCTGGTTTAGATGATTCCTAAGGTCCTTTCTAGAACTAACGTTTTATGTAGCTAATCCAAAGTGACAGATGAAAAATCTTTTCCACAGGTAAGTCTTTGCAGGTTAAGCTTGATAGGCATTTTAGACAAATATTTATTCTCAGCTTTATAGAAAGTTAAAAAAAAAACTTGAACATGAATTTTTTCATCAGCTGTTGCAACACTTGCCAACACCATCATCAAGCTCAGTCTTTTTATTACTTCAACAACAAAAATAACAACAAATCAATCTGCAGCCTGATTTCTTATAGGTTGTTTATCCTGATTCATTTTAGATCCTGAATTTGGGAAAACCCCATGGATCTATGTTAGTTTCTTTTGATTCCTGGAAAGCAGTTATTAAGATATAAGCCAATGGTCAAATAAACATCTAAGTTTGTGGCTGGATGTGGAATCTAAGAAGCCCTAAGCTGTTTGGAGGAGCAGATATTGATAGATTTCTAAGCATTAACAGCATATTACTCAGCAACCGAATCTAAAATAGTGTATCCCCATTTTTAGGTGCACTGATGTCATAATGACATCACTCCACATTGTGGAGTGGTGGTCAGTTACACAACACAAATGATCAGAGCATAGGTAATACTGCTAGGGCTATTTTTACCAACAAAGCAAAGTGAGCTAGGCTCCAAATAAATAACTAGAGAAAGGGAAAATGTAACATAAACAATATGAGAAAAAACAACTCATTATGAACCCTACTGGGCCTTGGCTAAAAGAGTAGAAATGTTCTCATAAAAGTTGTCAATGGCAACTCATTTAGCAATTAATCATGTCCTATCTTGTGCTATTGCCCCTTAGTTATCTGATATTTTATATGATGAAGTCTTATGTCTATAGCCAAATTGCAAACTTCTTGGCAAAAGAGCTCACACTTTATATTTCATATTTCCCATGTATCTCCACATGAGATTTCATCAGGGTAAGAAGTGCAATGTACTATTGGAATTTCCCATATTGACACCAATCACCAATCTCCCTGTATTTAGTTTTAGAGAGCTGCCCAAAGCTGAGAAAGGTTATCATTACATAACTAGGAAATATCAGAGGGTAAGATTTCAATTTCAGCTCTTCTTGAATCTACCTCCAGCCCTCTGCCCATTATGCCATAAGTACTTCTCACATAGTAAATTATGAATCAAAACATGGAAATTCTGAGATTAGTTGAATGGAAGATCTAGCACCAGAATCCGTACAATATTCTGGACCTCTAGTTAGTTAAGAATTCCCATAAGTCACCTAGACCTGTTAAAAATTATAAAATGAAATGAACAAGCTGTGGTGTATGATCATGATGGAATACTATTATGTTATAAGAAATGATGAGTTCATTGAGTTTAGAAAAACATGAAAAAACTTGCATGAAAATGGCCAACAGGATGATTTCAGAAAGGTCTGGAGAGACTTACATGAACTGCTGCTGAGTGAAATGAGCAGGACCAGGAGATCATTATACACTTCAACAACAATGCTGTATGATGATCAATTCTGATGGATGTAGATATCTTCAACAATGAGATGAACCAAATCAGTTCCAATAGAGCAGTAATGAACTGAACCAGCTACACCCAGCGAAAGAACTCTGGGAGATGACTATGAAGCATCTACATAGAATTCCAATCCCTCTATTTGTGTCCGCCTGCATTTTGGATTCCCTTCTCAGGCTAATTGTACACTATTTCAAAGTCCGATTCTTTTTGTACAGCAAAACAACCATTTGGACATGTATACACATATTGTATTTAATTTATACTCTAACATATTTAACATGTATTGGTCAACCTGCCATCTGGGGGCGGGGGAAGAGGGGAAAAATTAGAACAAAAGGTTTGGCAATTGTCAATGTTGTAAAATTACCCATGCATATATCTGGTAAATAAAAACTATTAAAAATTAAAAAAAAACTTGCATGAAATAATGAAGAGCAAAATGAGTAGAACCAAGAAAATGTTCTATACATTTATAGCAACATTGTTTTAAGAACAACTTTGAATGACTATCATTTTGACTATTGTAAATACTGAAGAAGATAGTATCTTCAACCAAAGAAGGAATTGGTAAATAGAAGTATGTGTTGAATAATTTTACATATATGTGTATAGGTGTGTGTGTGTGTGTGTGTGTGTGTGTGTGTGTGTGTGTGTGTGTGTGTTGGTAGGAAGCAATCTCTAGGATAAGGGAAGAAGAAAACAAAGAAAGTTAAATGAAACTTTATTACATATTTTAAAAGAATAGCAAATTGTACATAATAGATTTGCAGTTTCATGTGATATCTTTTCATTCTACTATATTGTAGAAAAGCTTTTCCCCCCCCATAAATTAAAAACAAAACAAATAAAAATTAAAAAAAAAATAAACATTTCTAATGGAGAAAGAATCTATCTCTCAAAACTTCCCAGTTCAAACATGTTTCCCTGCAAAAACATGCTTTTAAGGAGCTCTCATTCTAAACAGGAAACAGCATTCAATTGCTATGCATATACAAAATGCATACAATATAAATAGAAGATCATTTTAGAAGAAAAGGACTGGGATAGGAGGGTATAGGAGAGGGCTTTGCTAGGGAAGTCATTTTAGGGAAGATGGGATGTGAGATTAGTTTTGAAGGAAACAAGGGAATTTAGAAGTTGGAGGTAAGGAGGGAGAAAATTCCAGGAAGGAGGGCCAGCTCAAGCCACTTCAGGCAGAAGGGAAATGAGTGCATAAGAAATAGGAAGTGAATTAGTGTTAGAGTATATTTGGTAGTAGAATAGTAAAAGACTAGAAAGATAGAAAGGGGCCAGGTTGTGAATGCCATTAAACATCAAATATAGTATCCTGTAATTAAGCTGGAGATGTCATTGAGCCAGGAGTTTATTGGGGAGGTTAGGGAGCTGACATGGTCAGGTCCTCACTTTTGACAGCTGTGTGGACAGTGGATTTATTTGGGAGACACAAAGCAGGGAGACCAATTAGAAAGCTATTTCAATAGTTGTGAGGTGAGAGGTGATGAGAGCTTTTGCAAGGAGAAGGCTGTGTGAGTACATAGAGAGGGACATAGATAAAAGATATTGTGAAGGTAAGAAATGACAAGATTTGACAACAGATTAGTTATGTGGGAGGAGGGCAAGTGAGGAATAAAAGAAGACATCAGTGCTTTGAGCTGGCATCACTGGGAGGGTGTTGGTGCTCTCTACATTAATAGGAAAGTCGAAAAGAGGAAGTTTTGGGGGAAAGGATGAAATCTGTTTTGGACATGTTGAGTTTGAAACACCTAAGAAATATCTAGTTTGAAATGTGTGATGGTGATTTGGGACTGGAGCTTAGCAGAGAAGTTGGGGCTATCATATATATAATTTTTTAATGATAATTAAGCTCTTGGGAGTTAATAAAACCACCAAGTAAGACAATGGAAAGGGTGAAGAGAAGAGGACCCAAGAAAAGGTCTTAAGGGATAACGATGTTTAGCGAAAATGACATGGATGAAGATCCAGCAAAGGAGACCAACAGGGAATAGACAGATAGAAGGATAATCAGAAAAGAGGTGTCATAAAAGAGAAGCAAGTATACACAGGAGAAGTGACCTAAGTTGTCAGAGTTCATATAGAGAGATCAAGAAACATGAGAACTGAGAACAGGCCATAACAGTTGGCAATTAAGAGATTGCCAGTACTTTGGAGAGCCTCCATAGGCTGTTATCTTTGAGATAATAATTATCTCTTAAACTACAAGTTGCTGTTCATCCTTTGTTTTAGAAGAGGATCATGATGTCTTGATCTGTCCAAGTGAATCGGATTTAAATAAAGCAGAGTTGCACAAAATCATCACTCACTGTCTTACAGAGTCATGGTGGTAAAACAAAAGTCCAGATGGCCCAGGATGCAGTGGATGGCATATTTGATGTCTGACCAAGCACTAAGCTCTACACAGTGCCTGTTTCAGCCTCTTCATGGCCATTGGAACAAATCATTCTTATTTGCCCACTCCCCTGGGGCAAGTTTTCAAATCCTTGAATGCACATTCTCCTAACTCATTGATGGGTTTGAGACTAGACGGTGATCCTCAATGTGGTATAGCCCATGTGCTGAATGGTCTACTGGGATATGACTGCTCTGCATACTATAAGTAAGAAGCCACAGGTAAGAGTTGGGTAGTGAGTGAACACCAAAAATTAGAAAGCAACCCTGAAAAAGGGCACAACAAACCCTTACATTGGAAGCGCTAATACTCCTTAAACATCCCGTACACCACTGTAAGTTGTAGAAAAGATGCCAACTTGCATTCATAGAGGAAATTTGTTCATTCAGAAGTTTCTCACACCAATGAAATCAATTCCTATGTTTATACTTATGCTTGGATTTTGACTTAAGATAACTAATATCAATTATTTGAACTAGGGCACCCATTTCCTCAGAAAGTGTTGAGTTTTATTATGATTTGGCTCTCTTCTTTCTGAATTCAGTATAGAAATTTGGTAAAATGTACCAACTTATATTTGTTGACATAAGGGGATCTCCAGAGTGATTAGGGAATAGGTTCTGCCATGCAGAGGTTATGAAAAGTAAGAGTATGTCTATGTCTGGACACAAGATCATATTTTACTTGGAGAACTATTTTAGCAATTATTCTGTGGAGATGGGGGAAAGCATATGGCTAGTGCATTATAAAGAGAATTCTTGAAAGATCTTAGAGATTATTTTGATTAAATACTAAATGGTGGGATTTTGTTCTAGAAGCAAGGAAGTCAAAAGTAGAAATAATGATTAGAAGTAGATATGATTGTGATCTTTCCTATAACTGAAAGGTAAATTTTTGTTTATGTCTTATTATATATTAAATAATAACTTGTATAACCAGTAACTTTAATATTTAACCCCAAGTTTTAGAAGTTTATTTTTCATCTCTATTTGGAGGTCAGCAACTGCTTGTGGGAAAAGAAATGTTTTTTGGTTTATATAGAAATCAAATTTAATAATGTAGATTGGGATATTTTAACATATTTAACATGTATTGGACTATCTGCCATCCAGGGAAGAGAGTAGGGGGAAGGAAGGGAAAATTTAGAATAGAAGGTTTTGCAAGGGTCAGTGTTGAAAAATTACCCATGCATTTGTAAATAAAAAGCTTTAATTAAAAAAAAATAGATTGGGGACTCAGAGTTGATTGAAAGTAAGTTACCTGTGAACAGAAAAGATTTCCGTCATCATCCCTTCTTCCTCTTACTTCCAAAAGAAAGCAACACATTTTCTCCAATGCTTTAGCAGTTTTTCTTCCAATGAAATTGAGCCTTGAATGTCAAGAAGCAGTATTTTCCAGCCATCTGAAATCTCAACACTTCCAATTCTGAAAGACTGAAAGGAAAGTGAAAAGGAAGCAGTTTATGGATGCTAGTATAACATCTTGTTATGAGTAAATGATAACAGAGAAACGAGACTGTGGAAGCAACTGCCAGGGAGATGAAGAAGTGGCCAGGAGTAGCAGAATAGCATTCTCAAGTAGGCTAGACTGAGTGAGAAAAGGGAAGCAATCCTAAGGAAATGCATGCAAAGGTTAATCTTTTCAATAGTCCAGTGTATGAGTGAAACTGATGTGTTCCCCTCCTGCTGGGTCGGGGAGACAATGTTTAATAAGTAGTTGACTTCTACTCTCAGAAAATATGTGAAGGGTAGAATCCATTTTAGGGAATGTGGATCAGACATTCCACTTTCTTGATTTAATTCATGAGAGGTGGTAGGATGTAGTAAATATAGTTCAAGATTTAGAATCCCACTTTGGATATTTACTAGTTGTATGACTCCGGGAAAGTTATGTTTCTCTTGGAAACTCATCTTCTTATTTATAAAATGAGGAAAATCAAAGCATCTTCTTCACACTATTTTTTTTCCGAGTCAAATAAGATAACATATGTAGCATGATTTGAAAACTTTAAAGTATTATGTAAATATTATTCCTTATACTTAACCCTATCCCTTCTACAATGTTGCTTTTTATTTTAAGTTTAGATCCTTTTGCTATAGTGGGATTCTGTATGGTTGGGGGAGAGTCAAAAGAAAATGGTGACTCATAAGACATGGTTTTGAATAGATCATGAATTCCAACAGATTCTACAGATCTGCAGTTAGCTTAGGGCACTACAAAATTGTTAGTGATATACACTAATTCCTACAATTATGGATTATTTCATTTTTTTTTAGGGTGCTGTGAATTGAGACACTTTAGTGCTTATACTGATAAACTGTCTCAGGGTGGGCTCCTTCTGTAGCTGATTATTCTCTCCTATTTTATACATTGGAATTTCAGTTTTGGAAAGTTACTTTTCTGGACCATGTGGCCAAATTTGTATATGTGTATGTGTGTATATGTATATATGTGTAAGAGATGTAGGGATTTTACTTGGTGTTTGCTGTCTGGAAATATTTAGTTATATTAGTTTGCCCAGGTAGTTGCCATTGAAATTTCTGCAATTCTAAATATGTGTCATAAGAATTTATGTGGATTGATTCCCCTCCCTCCTCCTCTCAGATAAAGAACCTAAATGATTTTGTTTGTTCAGAGAAGACAATTTTTCCCATCAAGAATATCAGAGAGGGATAATCCTAGCAAGCAGCTAAATGTTAGAAAAGCACAATCATCATCATTATGTAGTACAGAAAAGACATTTTCTTTTTTTAATTATTTAACTTTATTTAAATTTTTTTAAAAAGACACTTTCTGAAGAAGAAAAAGAAAAAATTATCCAGGGAAACAGGTGAAATGAGTCACAAAAGGCATCATTTTATGATTAATCATGAATACAGAAAATGTTGAGGGGACATAGCTAGTCTCCATAAATGTTCATGTGGAAGGTGTGGAAAGCAAACCTTCGTCCATGACTAAAAAAATAATAAAAGTGAGGGTAAACTAATTTTGATGAAGCTCTGAATAGAGGAGATTAGCAAAAGTAGACAAATATTTTACATTTCTCTGAGGAAAAAAAAGTCAGTTAGAACCCTAGAGAGAATAAAAATGGATAGAAGAGAAGCATAATCCCAAAGCAAGCAACAGGTGTTTGGGGAGTTGGAGAAAGTGATCCTGGGAATTCTTATAAAGCTGTGTGGGGAGGCTGCTAATGTTGGTAAGGAGACAGTTGTAAATTGGAAACAGAGCCTTCCTGATGAATGTTGAGGATATCAGCTTGAAAACATATGGAATATAAAGGAAGCAGGATTGATTTTCTGGGATTGGCCCATAAACTCACTTGTGGAAGCAATAGAGGAGGCCAAGGGTGGAAAGCTGGGCCAAGAGAAGAGAACCCTCTGTTGCAGGCTGGAGGGTGAGAAAGAAAAGCTGCTGATTCCCAGGAAAGCTGGAAGACATTGTCTGCTCCCAGGAGGCTCCAGTCCAAGCAAGCTCTGTTGGGGCTGGGGAGGCAAAATGAAGAAACCTGGATGATGTTAGACACACTGGGGGATGAGAGATTTCTTTCCATCATGAAGTGATTCTTTCCCAATGGAATATGTTCTTATTTACACACTGAGCTCCTTGAAATGCTTAGATGAATTTTTAATTTTTTTTTTTAAGAAAGAAGTAAAGTAAATAGCACTCAATGGACTTTCAAAAATGGACACCTTCAAGCCAAATCACGTTTTTCTGCTGGTTGTGCTGAAATTAGAAGCACAATCATCTGATTGTTCCTACCGCCCACATATCTTTGGCTCAGTTCCTGGCCAATATCAATTTCTCTGACCTTTTCTTGTCATGTCCATGATTAGGCAACCCCAGAAAGTTTTGCCGGATGACCTGTAGAGGTTTCAGGGACAGAAGCAGTTAGTTGATGAATTCTTTCTTCCTTTGATTGGTTCTAGTTCTAAAGACTGAGATTGCCTTGTCTATTGTTCAATAGCTTTTGGTCATGTCTGACCTCATTTGGAGCTTTCTTGGCAAACCATTGGAGTGGTTTGTCATTTCTTTTTCTAGTTCATTTTACAGGAAACAGAGGCAAATAAGGTTAGGTGATTTGCTTAGGGTCACAGTGTGAATGTCTGAGGGCTCATTTGAACTCAGGAAGATGTCCTCTGACTCCAAGCCTGGCACTCTGTCCACTATGCTATCTAGCTGCCACTGTCTAATGCAACTCTAGTGCTGGAAGTTCCAGGACAAGTGCTAATCAGAAACTGAAATGAAATCTCAACTGAAGAAAGAAATCTCTCCAACTAGCCATGAATGTTCTGGGTGAATAGTGGGATTTCTATCATATTCACATTCAAATAATTTGAGATTCATTGTTGGGGAAATCATAGCATTGGGTGTATTATAGAGAATCATAGGACTGATAGCTGGAGGGGGTCTTAAAGATCAACTATTTAATTTTATTTACCTCAATTTGAATGTGATACTTCCTCTGAGGTACCCCCTCCTTTTGTATTCACATTTTGGGGTTGGGTCATCATAGGGAGTTGCTATTTGCTTCTAGGTCCTAGAGCATCCTGTGAGTCTGTGCTACTAAAACTAGCTGACAAGTCTTTGCTGTTTAGATTCCCCTTATTAGTTAACCAGTAGATGCAAGTCAAGTCAAAGAAAAGGTGCTCATTATGCACAGTGACAATAGTAGCAAATATACATCCCCATTAGCTCATGACATTTTTCCACAGGTACACATGATATCCATGAGGAGTGTGAATACTCTTAAGGTTACAATGTCCACAAATATAGACAATGTACATGGCCAACGCCACACACCAGTTTAGTGCTATAGAGCCTCAAAATTCTTTTCTCTTATAGAAATCCTCATGTTGTTCCCTATTGGGTGACGTGTCTCTGCTGGGGGAATTATTTAGTGGGGTCCCAGGCTGTGCTTTGTTCTGAAGCTCAAGTAATGATTGCCAGAGCTAGAGTTCCTCTTGAAGCCATAATTAGCTCTCTTCTCTGCTGCCAGGAGCCTTGCTTGAAACTGTTTATCTCAAGACTTCATGTCTAAAATATATAGAGAATTGACTCAAATTTATAAGAATACAAATCATCCTCCAATTGATAAATTGTCAGAGAATATGAACAGACAATTTTCAGATGAAAAAATTAAAGCCATTTCTAGTCATATAAAAAATTCTCTAAATCACTATTGATCAGAAAAATGTAAATTAAGATAACTCTGAGGTACTACTATATAACTTACTGATTGGCTAAGATAACAGGAAAAGATAATGATGAATATTGGAAGGGATATGGGAAAACTGGGACACTAATACATTATTGGTGGAGTTGTGAACTAATCCAACTATTCTGGAGAGCAATTTGGAACTATGTCCAAAGGGCTATCAAACTTGGCATATCCTTTGATCCAGAAATGTCTCTTGTATCCCAAAGAAAACATAAAAAAGGGTAAAGGGCCAACATGTGCAAAAATGTTTGTAGCAGCCCTTTTTATAGTGGCAAGGAACTGGAAACTGAGTTAATGTCCATCAGTTGGAGAATGGCTGAATAAGTTATACAATATTAATGTTATGAAATATTATAGCTCTGTAAGAAATGATCAGCAGAATGACTTCAGAGAGGCTTGGAGAGACTTCCATGAACTGATGCTGAGTGAAATGAGTAGAGCCAAGGGAACAATGCATATGGTAACAAGATTATATGATGATCAATTCTGATGGATGTGACTCTTTCAACAGTGAGATGATTCAGAATAGTTCTAATGGTCTTATGATGGAGAAAGCCATCTGCACCCAGAGAGAGGACTGTGGGGACTGAGTGTAAATCACAATAGAGTATTTTCATCTTTTTTGTTGTTGTTTTCTTTCTCATTTTTTCCCTTTATGATCTGATTTTTCTTGAGCAGCATGATAATTGTGGATATATGTATAGAAGATTTGCACATGCTTAACATATATTGGATCACTTGCTGTCTATGAGGGGTAGGGGAGAAGGGAGAGAGAAAAATATTTGAAACACAAAGTTTTGCAAGGGTTAATGTTGAAAATTATCTATGCATGTGTTTTGAAAATAAAAAGCTTTCATAAAAAAGCCTAAAATAGTTAAAAAAAAAGGTGATGATAAAAAAAGAAACTTTATCTCTGTTCATGTTTGACTATAGAGTTTACATCTTTGTTCCTTGTTGAAAGTGTCTAAATTGTGCCTCAAATTCTCTTAACCTTACTATTCTCAAACTCTTAGATTCTTTTCAGGACCATAAATGCATGGTCAGTTTTTGCCTAATTTTTCTTTCTAATTCAATAATAAAAAACCAAGCATTTTTTTCACACTTTGTAAAGAAACACTGGGCACAGATCCATTCCTGTACTTAAACACTTCATTATCTGTCTTATACTTTGTATGATTATATACTGGGTTTCCCAGACTGAGAGACTTGTCAAAAACCAACTCCCCTATATATACACTGGAAAACATTGGCCTAGAGGTAGGAAACAACTTGCCTGGGATCATGTAAATAGTCTGAATTTGAACTAGAGTACTTCTGATTCTAAACTGTTCTTTTGACACATCAAATTGTCTTCCTTTTTTGTGTAGATTCCAAGGGTTAGGTTGCAAAGAATTGAAGATCAAAGGTATGTAGTACCCAGTGGAATATGTTTCTCCAAATTCTTGTTACTCATTTAACAATTTTTATGATACAATTTTCCAGTTTTAGAAATATACTGTTATTGATGGAATATCAATTAGACAAACAATCAGAATTTCAAATTGAAACTACTATTTTGATATTACAACATGAAATGTATTATCTCTTAAAACATTTTCTCTTTTAATTATTCTAAATCATCTGCTTCTGAATTGGGCTTTCAGAAAGTCAAATCACATTCCATAGCTAGTTGTTGGTGATGGTTGAATTTAGGCCATAGAACTCTTTCTGTCTAGGGATCATTATGATGGTGAGATAGCACCACCTGTATCTAATGGTTTACTCTCTCTTCTCCCTCCCTCCCTCCCCACAGATGAGAGGCCACAGTCAAAATTCCCATATTTGGATGGCAAAGCTTTTAAATGGATTTAGGCTCTATTAAACCTACCCTGGAATAGCTAACTGGGGTATTTTAATGCTGCACACTGAAAGCCTATAATAATTCTAACACCAGAGAAAATTCACATCCAGTACAAAAGGTCCTTTCTTTGGGCTGGCTCACAGAGCCATTACTTGGTGCCTGGCAAAGTGTTTTAGTCCCACTGAGGTGAAAGCTTTGGCTTTGGTTCTGGCTCAGCCACTGATTCTGTTGGGTGACCTTGAGCAAACTGCCTACCTTTTCTCAAGGCTAGAGTTTTCCTGTAAAATAAGAAGCAGAAGACTGGATCTTTCCCAGTCTCAACGGGTCATTGTGGGAGAGGCTGCAAAATCATTTCAAACTTCTCAGATTCAGGCACTTTATAAATAGAGTGTTGGTTCAGATCCTGCCAGCTGAATAAATTCCTCCCTGGGCCAAAGGATATTTATTTCTACTACTGGATTATACAAAGAATACCATCTTGCAGCTTGTACCTTCTAGGAAGTCACATGATGCTATCAACTAATAAGCTATATCCTGCCAGGTGAGAAATCTAATCCCTAGGTATGCTGTGGGGCCTTTAGAAATCTGCTAACTTTTGTACCATGTAGCATCTTCCCAAATATTTAGCTTATATTCCGAATAATAGGCTTATAGAGATTTTTTAAAAATCTATATAATAATGTTAATTCTTTTTTGATGCTTTTGCATCATTTTGCAGAAGTGATCCTTGTTCTCAAAAGCCATGTAAAGAGGAAATGGGTCATATCAAGCTAGAAAAACTTTGAGTCCTGGGCCATCGATTGATTATATGTTTGTCATTGGAGGGTTAGGTTTGCTAAAGTAAGGAGGCTCATTGTGAAATTAGTTAGGATATTTTAGGCCATGGTAACCCTATAATGAGTATCTACCAAGTTGTAGAGGACTCTACCAAGTCACAATCTGTGGAGATAGAAGAAATGTCCAGATTGACTGACCAAGTCCTTGATTCCTGTTGATTTAACGTTCTAATCACTTAGAAAAGAATTGTGGTCATGTAGAATTAGGAAGTCATACTTATTATTCACTTCAGAAAATGAACAGTCCAGATCTGTTTTAGAAGTAAGGAAAACCACTATTTTTCTCTCAAAGTCATTTTGCTGTATTTATCTAACTGATGATCTTCTTCTTTTGTCCTTCAAAATGAGTGGTGGGAAGAGGGGGAAATGGCAGAAAACTCACTTTGATACTTTAGGGAAAAGGGTGAGAATGAATGAATGAAAAATCACTTATTAAGGTTTCTCATGTGCCAGACAATTCTGCTGAGCCCTCACAATACAAATACAAAAGTGGAGTAACTGCTTCCTTCAAGGACCTTATCTTCTAATGAAGGGAGCCAACGTACATAGGAGTGACCGAGAAGTGCTGTTGATCACAGGGAGATTTTTTTTTTTTTTTTTACTGGATTGATCAGAGAGGGAAAGGATGGATTAAAAATTCCAGAGGGGGTACTTATGGGATCCAGAAAGTAGGCAGATTGTTGATGTATGTCAAAAAACGAAGGATGTGTGAGGTAGCCTTGGTGAATCAGTTGCTATGGTGACCTGTTTCATTTGCCATGGGAAGACTGAATGAATGCTGGGGGGCAGCAAGAGATACCGAGAAGGTTATGACAAGAGTATCAGGATGGTTTCTTTGAGTTTTCACACTCTGAATATTTATGGTAGAACATTCACAAATGCCTCTCTAGAATCCTCTCACATTACATACCAGTGTTGCCCAAGATGACAAAAGACATCTTTAAAATCAGATTCTAGTATGGCTTATTTATTAGATCTTTAGTAGCAGATTTGAAGAGTCAGAGACAAGTATGGAGGTTATACTGAGCCTATGGGTGAAGGCTTGTCAGAGGTCTTTGGGACATATTCATATGTAAAAAGGATAGTGCAATGGAAAGTCCTGGATTTGGAATCAAAGTTCCTGCATTCAAATCCTACTCTGCCATTAATTATTTGGAAATGCTGACCAAGTTATTCAACATATCTGGGTCATCCTATCTCATTTGCAAAATGAGGTATATAGGTAAGATAGACTCTGAAGTACCTTCCACTTCTCAAATTACCATCTTATGATCTAGGGTTCAAATCCTGACACTGCCAATTGCATCTTAATGCAATAGACTGGAAAAAAAATCACTTAACTTTTCTGGGTCTCAGTTTCTTTATCTGCAAAATATAGTGGTTAGAATAGATATCCCTGTTGTACCTTCCATCTCTAAATTTAGGATTCTATACTAAGATCATAGACTGCAAAGATCTTTCTTTTTATAGATGAAGAAACAGAGGCCAGAGGGGTGAGGTGACTTGGCCAGGTAGTCCAGGTAGCAGGTTTTGCCTTCTATCTCTAAGAGTATAAAAGATAAATTGTGTTTTGGCTTCCAGGCATTAAGAGTTTCAGTGTTTTTCAGCTTTCAGGAGCTTCTTTTTCTTAGTTCCCCAAGTCCCTGAAGAAGTAGATCCTGTCTGGTTCATGCTCTTTAATTACAGGTCACATTGTTGAATCTGCTTGTGACCTTCTGAGCTGGTTGGTATCCCTGCTACTGCTGAGCTGCCTTTTATTCTCATTCCTGAAATAGAGTGTTTGGGGGAGAACTCTGGACACTTCTCACAACTCATCCTCAGTTCTCTTCCCTTTGTGAAGCCATAATTTATCTTCAGCATTCCCCTGTGTCTTCCTGATTATATTCTTTGGTATCACAGAGGGGGTCACCAGAAAGGCCCAGACAATCCAGCCTCCCATTAGAAAGCACCACAGTCCCCAAGCTGGCACATGGTAGTCACTTAATAAATGCTTGTTGATTGATTGTTGATAGCTTGCTGTACCAGGTACATGGTTAGCATGTTAAAGATCATTCATTTAACTTATCTGCATTAATTACAACTCAACTGCCCTGGTTCCAGCCATGCTGATCTCCATGAATCCTTCATTGCTTTTAGGAAAAGGATGCTTTCTTCATTGCACTATAAAAATCTAATTTAAAAAAAAAAGATAAATGAGAGACAGATTATTTGCATTATAAAAGGTTTCCAGGGTTCTTTAATTAGGAACCTCCTCTAATTAACCCAAAATAAGATCTGATTTAAAAAAAAAAAAGAAAAGGTTTATGTATAATATTGAAGGAAAACAACTATTTCCTAAAGTGAACAGCAATATTATTTTAGCTGCATAATAGGGTGGGTATGAGTAGAAGTGGGTGTTTGGGTAAGAGGAGAATGAGTGAGCATCTTAATAATCAAGAGAAAAGTAGTAGGAAAATTTGTGAGCCAGAAGTGTTTGGTTTTAATCTATCAGCATAGTTGGGCTAATATTTTATAAGACTGGCTACTTCCTTTTTCCTATACCCATTTGCCATTCTGTTCCCTCACTCCCTCTTTTCCTCCAAAGAGAGTACAATGTGATCGCTGCATTTTATTTGCCTGGACATCTGTTAGCAAAAATTCTCATTTGCAAAAGGGAAGGCTAAACTTTTAAAATCTGGCTTCAAATGCCTACCATCTTCTTCATTATTTCTGCTCTGTAAGGGTTCTCTATGGCTCAGCACGTCCCATTTGATGGATAATCTTTCCAATGTGGAAGAATATTTTCAGACATGAAACAACAGTATCGTAGCCATTAGGGATGCTTGAGGAATACATTTTTCATATCCACGGTAATGTGTTAATGACAAAAGGTTACACAAAACCAAAGCCTTAGGATCCCCAGATACAGAAAGTTAAAGAAAATACTTCATGCCATTTTCCATTGCAGTTCCAGGATCACATCTGTTTGGAACTGAACCGTAGCATGTGAGCTGGGGAACCTGTATGAAATTAACTTTTACGGCTGCCTTTACAAGCAGGATCTTTTATTGTCTACAACTTGGCTGAGGTTCAGGAAGTTCCCCAAATGATTTATTGTCATGTGTGCCTATTCGGTGTCAGTTGTTGTTACTGATATATTATTGAACATATGCAGTCACTCTGGCAGAGGCAACTGATCATTTAAGTCCTTCATCCACATGAATCGAAGAAACCATATTGAGGACAAGAACAACAACAACAAAAACATAGGGGAACATTTTGTTTTAAGCAAAGCAATTACTTGCAGGAGAAAATAATTTGCAATATATCCCATAGTTTTGTTTGTTAGCAGGAACATTTAGCTAAGTCCAAAACTTAGCTTGTATAATGAATTTATTTTTTCTAAATTAATATATTATCAAATTTGTACCATAGTACAATATTTTAATTAGCTGTTTCCTTCCTAGTGGTATGACTGTGACTCCCTATCTTAGATGGCCTTATCAGTCTACCTTGTGATTGTTCTGCTGTTATCCAAGGACTGGCCCAGCTAACTTGGGAGAAGGTCACTACTGGGATGGTGTTTATCAGTTGGTTAATGTTTTTAGACTTGGCAGCTTTTGAATATGGAATACATAAAACTTTGCAATTATGTGTCTCTGAAATTAAAGAAATATCACAAGCATACTTAAACTGATTTATATTATTTGCTACAGTATTATTACAGTCCATCCCTACAAATAGAAAACATGTACAGATAGTATCCAACTTAAAAAATTGATTGAGTGCCAAAAGTTTGTAAGTCTGTATTAGGAAAACATTTACCCACTGAAACCATATAAAACAAGACTAGATCCTCACATGTCAAACTTATTCAATCCACCATGAGTCTTGAAGTATAGCACTTTACTCATACTATTAGAATGCAAGCTCTTTGAAGGCAACCACTTTTTTTTCCTGTTGTCTCTGTATTTCCAGCACCTAGCATAGTATCTTTAAAATTTATACTTCCTGCTTGATCTCAGGTAAGAAGAGGAGTGAAACTGTTCTCTGAGTCAATGCCTTCCATCTCCTGCTGCATGTATCACTCAAGGGAAGGCTGCAAGGGATCAACAGTCTATGTGTGCCATTACAAAGCAACTTCCATTTTCTGCTGCCAGACTGAGCTGGAAGGCTCTGGTGCAAAGAGCATCCTTCCCTTTGACCTCAGGACTTCTATTTCCTCCTGTGCAGCTTCATAGGCTCTATGTGCCTTTTGTCTTGTGCTTTACTTGTCTCTTCCTGATTTCCAGTGTCCTGGGAAGAGGAGTAACACCTTTCACTCAATAATAAACATTCTCATAAACCCTAAACATCCGATTCTGAACCTATTTACCCATTTCCCATCCCCCAACACATATATTTTCATCTCCCGCAATTATCCCACCTCAGAGTCCCAACCAGAAACCATTGGCTTCTTTTACTGTGCCCTCTGGAGTACCTGTCCCATTGATAACACATTCCTTTCATCCAAAATATTTTATTCTCCTAGTCCTTTCACCTTCTAGCAATCATTGCAACTTGTCTATCCTCTGATGAAATAATCTTCCTGGTTACTTTCCATTATTGACTGTGCCTTCATTCATTTCCCTTTATTCACTGTTGAATTAGTGGAATTGGAATATTATTTATAATCTTCTAAATTCTCCCCCTATTCCAGTACTTTATAGTTGAGATTCATGCAGTTCAAATCTACCAATTGATCAAAAACTTGACAGCTATTGTCTTTAGGTTAATTCTTTTCTTTCCTTAATGAATTCAGTGTATGGCACACAATTTTTCTTTCCTTCCTAACTCCTGTCCTTATACTAGGGGACTTCAACATACATACTTACTCTCCCTCAAACACTTTAAACAGTTCCCTACCCTACTCACTTCTCATGATCTACTCCTCTGCAAATATACTTATACTTCCTCAAACATCTCAACTTTCCAGTTCTTCAACTTACTAATTTCCCATGAAGTACTTCTCCATCCACTTTAGTCACATATAATGATGGCTGTAGCCTTAAGTGCACCACTTTCATATTCAAGAATTCTGAAATGGTTTTTATCTGACCATAATCTATTAGCTTTCAAATCTCCTTCTGTTTTCCCTTACCAAACCCTGCTCTTACCGCACTCCATGCCTTCCAAAAGCTTGATTCCGTAGTGTTTTCTTGGGCTATTTCCTCTATGCTGGCTACTCTGCTTTTCCTATCTTGACTCCTTAGAGAACCAATTTAATTCTACATGGTCTGTTTCTCTTGAATTCCTTGATTTCTTATCATATTGATGATTGTGCTCTGCTAAGCTTCAGCCCTGAATGACTCCCATAATTCTCTGCCTTTACTACCACACATGCTGCTGAATGAAGGTGGAAAAAATCATGCAATCACCCTGAATGGGTTCACTACAAATTTATGCATACATTTTCAACTGGGCTCTCAATACCGTTGGGCTAAATACTTCTATGCCTTCCTTATCAACTCATAATCTCACTTTCCATAGCAGCTTTTTCAAATTTGTTCATCCTCCATGCCCTTTCAAATGAGAACTTTGTTTCATATTATATAGAAAAACAAAGCCATTAGCTATGAAGTCCCTCTTCTTCTTTGTTTCTCATTTCATATCCCTCTGGTACCTTTTGCCATTATCTCCTCCTCCTTTTCTCACATAATGTAGTGACTTGACTAAGGTTAATTTCTTTACCCATTCCATGCTATCTCCTCCAAAATATTGCCCCTCTCTTATTCTCACTTTTTTTATTTACCTTCAAACTCTTCTTGTCTAATGACTTTTCCCTTGCTGCCCATAAACATGTCCATGTCTCCATCATCCTCAAAAAAATTCTTGCTTGATCCTTCCATTCTGTCTTTTGTGGTTAAACTCTTTGAAGAAACCATCTACAATAGAGGCCTCTACTTTCTCTCTCCTCAATTTCTCCCCATTGCAATCTGTTTTCTCAACATTCCACTGAAACAGTTCTCTCCAAAGTGACCAATGATCTCTTAATTACCTCAATCTTCACCGACCTCTCTGTAGCCTTTGACAGTGTTGATTGCCCTCTTCTTCTTTCTAGGTTTTCGTAACACCATCCTTGGTCCCTTCTCTCCATCAGACTCCTCCTTTCAAATTGCTTTGTGGGATCTTCATCTACTCTTAAACCATTAGTGTCCCACAGAGTTCTATCCTGAGCCTTCTCCTTCTGAACTACTACACTCAGTGATTTTTGTAAGCTTATTTACCATCATTCTTCTGATAATTCAGGTTTATCTATTGTTGCCACAACTTGCTAACCTCCAACTGCTTTTCAGGCACCTCAAACTAGTGTCCAATAGAATATTAAACTCAACATGTGCAAAGATGAACTCATTATCTTTCTCTCAAAATATAGTTCCCAAATATATTTCTTTCTCTCTTCTGGTATTGTCACTACACCAGTACAGATCCTTACACCTGGACTATTGCAATAACTGGTAGATCTACTTGGTTCATCTTTCCTTACTCCAATTCATCTTCTGTTCAGTATCATTTTAGTTGGTGAGAAATTACAAATGGAATACTAACTCATTAGCCTTTAGAAAGCCTTTCAGTAAAGAATCTTCAAGAACCCAGAGGCTGCCTCTTTTCATTTTTTTCTCCCACCTAATTTTTTTCCCTTCTTTTTCCCTCAAAATAATTTTTTCAATATATTCCCATCCTTGACTCCTCCCTTGTAACAAAGACAAATTTGGGCAAAATCCAATGAAGGATGACATATTTTGATATGTGCAACATTCCAAATCTGTGACCTTTGTCTCCTATCTTTCTACTCTCTGCAAAAAAATAGAAATACTAATACCCTTTGATAATATATCAATGTTTATAGAAGTAGCCAAAGATGACAAAGAAACTTACATGCATGACATCACAGTTGCTTGTGAAGTGCTTACTTTATTTCTTATTGAATCCCTTGTGTTCATTCTAAGGTGGTGAGTTCAGTGGGTTAAAGCTGATGGAGTTGACAACATCCAAGTCCTGTGTTTGATTCTATTATCACACACTTGTTTCCAAATAGTGAGGAATCTTGGTTTCATGGTTCCAAACAATACTCTTAAGTCTACATCTTTGAAATATTTGCTCTTGGTCACTTGGGGAACCAAGTTAAAAAGTAACTCATGTCAATGATTCATGTCAAACTTCCTCCCTGAGACTAACAAAAAAACCCAAAGGAATTTGTACAGCCTTGTATATCCTACTCAACATGGGAAACTAGCCTTTCTTTGTGTATGAAGAAGGATGCCACATTTGCAAAGTGTTGGGAGGGGTCAAAAGTGGAGTAATTTGGTGTCAGACATCAAGGTTCTTGTTACTGATGGCACAGAAGAAAACAATCCTGAATTTGGTCCCTAATCACTTCCAGCAATGTCACTTCTCTATGAAAGTGTGAACAAGTATCATATGTTGCTTGATATTGCACTGAGCCCTGGCTGATGATACACTTTGTGTGATGAAGAGAAGCCGGCCCATCACTAAGAACTGAGAGGGATTGTTATTGACAGCAGTATGTTGTACCCAGGCTCAGAGGCCCTCTGGGCAGTGTTCCTTCACATTCTTAAATGCATCAGTCAAGTACTTGTGATTTTAAAGCAAGCTCTTCATTAATGTTTGTTGATTTGAATTGACAGTGTCTTACATTTATTTCATTTGGTCCATATAAATCTGAAGTAGTTTCTGATGCTGAGCAATAGAAAGGATGAGGATTTGAAGTCAGAAGACTTAAATTCTTACCTCTGCTATGTCGCTTATAACGTGTGTGACCTTGAACAAATTAATTAAACTCTCTAGGTTACATTTCTTCAACTGTAAAATGAAGGGTCTGATGTAGATTTTTAAAAAAAAATCCTTTCCAGCTTTAAAATCTGTGTCTTTAATTTAAAGATGAGGAAACTAAGGCACACAAAAGCTTAATATTTACCCACACCAATATGAATGATTTTCTTCAAGCTGGAAGGATTCTGTGTCTCCTCAAAATTTCTTATAATAGTTTGTCTGAATCTCTTCCTTTGTGCCATTGGACTAACTCTGTATCACCTGTATAATCAGCAATCAATGTTCAAGCATTTATTGAGGACCTACTGATGTAATATAGCTTCTAGGAGAGATAACAATAATTTTAAAGCCCCTTGACCTTAGGAGGCATCTGTTCTAACAATCTCTCAGTGATTCTAAATCTTCTGGCTTTGGAATCTGTGATCCTGAGGCCCTCTGATCTAAGAATGCTATTGTTCTGTCAATGATTGTAAAAGTCTTGTGACCTAGGAGTATAATAATATTTCTTCCTTTAAACTTTAGGGAAGACATATTAGTGATCCCGAGACTCTCTAACCTTAAGATGCTATTGTTCTAACAATCTTATCTGTCAGTGATTCTAAAGTCTTCAAGCTTTAGGATAGTCCTAGGTCTACTGGTCAGTAATAACCAAATTCCTGAAACCACTCCTCAGTTCTACCTCTAGACCATAAAATTAGCATATCAATAATATGAATAGGATATATTTGTCTCCTTGTTCCAGGTTCTTTGCTAAATTCTATTGGAAATTAGACTACTTCAATTGGAATTGGAGTTACAATTACAATAACCTTTGCCCTTTGACTAGAATATGGGTTCAAGTTTGCAAATTCTTTTGAGATACCTGGTGACACTGGTCTGTGGCCCCAACCTTTTGGGGTCCCTTCCCAACCTCAACATTTGTTGGCCTGGTATGGGAAGAGTCTGGCCTACCCTGGCTGGATTCTCTCCTTGTCAAGGTAAGCCCTTCATTTTTTTTCTCCCTTAATCTTGTAGCTGGAACACCCCAAGCCACTGGGAGAAGACTTGTCTGGATCATCATGAGTTTTACTTGACTTGGAAATTCTTTCAGTTTTCTGCAAAGTTCCTAAGGAACCTTTGCCACCTTTTCACTGGGATGCCAGAGTAGAAGAAGTGCTTTAGGATGGCTTTTGGCAAAATTTTATAGCTTTTGGCAAAGATGGGAAAGTCTTCTTTCACAACATTTTTGTCTGTGTTTGTGTCTCTGTACAGAATGCCTCTGTCATGTTTGTTTTGTGAGCTACATTTTATTACCTTGAAAGATTTAAAATGAAACCAGGAAGAAAAAACTTTTATGCTGTAGTTAAAATGCTGGGAAGATTTCTTAGAAAATCTAACTTTTTCTGTAGACTTCAGTTCTGGACAAGTTGGGAGCTACACAAAAAAGTTAGTTAATTAAAATTAAAATTACATCTTAGCAAATTCTCAATGTTTTGAGAGCAATGATTAACAAGTTCAGCAATTAATCATTTTATGATTTCAAGAAAAATTCCTGAAACATTGGGGATAATTGCAGGAATTTATCCTATTCTGAGAGAAAAAAAAAAAAAAAAACAAGCTAGGTAAATAGCAACTTTTTGACAACCTGTTTTTGACTTTTATTTTGTCCAGAGTTCCCTTCTGCTTCCTTTGGTAAAACACCCCAGAAGGCATTAAGGGGCCTTCTCTACTCCACTCCTTAGAGTCCTGAGTGCATTTCAGTTATGGAGATGCTAACAGGATCAATATAGCCCAAGTCCCTCTCTTTGCTAACTCCTCTCATATCAGATCAGATTAAGAAAAGAGAATGCTAAGGAACTGTAGGGAAATCCACATTTTGTCTCACCTATAAAAATAGGGGAAACAGCAATAACCTTGGGGATCCCATATAACCTTGCCCAGATACCTCCCCAAGACAGTTTGGGGCGAGTTGGGGTAAGGCCCAATGGTTAGCATTTCGTGAGCACTGACACTTGAAAGTATTATCAAAGGCAGTATGAGATGAGAAAGCCAGTCAGTCTCTGTATTTGGTGAGCTTACCATTCTTTGCTTCATTTGTGGAAATGTATTAGCTACATAATTTATGGTAAATTATTTTATCCCTGCCCAGTCTTCTGATTTGTAAAGAGAAATGATAATTGTTGTTGTGAAGATCATATGATTGCAAAAGTGCTTAGCATAAAACATGCTATATGAATGTTAACTGCTTTATTGGATATAATTGTTTCATATTTGATAACTATGGGGTTTTTTTTAGATGTGACCAACAGATAAATGATTTCTATGTGTGTTTAAAGTAATTTGAAAAGTTGTTTGAGATATGATAGGAAAAGCAATCCTAAAGATTATCTAATTAAAGCTCACTAAAGGGATATGTAAATTATAATCTATTTGCACTGATAGGGTTAGCAGAATAGTTTGGGAACTTTAGGAAACAAAAAAGCAGTTTGCTACTACTTTAAAAACTCTGGCTACAAACAACATGCTTTTGAGTTATCTAGAGTCAGACTTCTGAGGGCCTCTCTGATCAGTAAAAACTGGCACCTTAACCCTTTTTCTGGCTCACAAAAGAGAAATTATTTGCATGAATTGGAAAATTGTCTTGTTTATTCCCTAATGCAAAAGGGAAATATTTAAGGGAATAGAAATTACAGCTATGACTATTTGGCTATTAGGAAAATTCTAAAATTGTTAACTAAGTTATTTGGAGTTATTGCTATCATATTAAACCTAAAATTGGTAATTACTGTATGTGGAGCAAGAGGGATAAAGTGAAAGCCTTATCAGTTCGCCTCTAAGTTTATGGTGTGCAACACCTCTTCCCTTCTCCCCCAACTCTTGAAGAGTGGGGAGAAGTATCAAACAACCCAGCCTATGAAAACATAAGAATAGTTAGAATGGGCAACAGCAAGCTCAGCTTCTTCCCTGGGATCTCTGTCAATTACCCTTAATTTGTAAGCTTTCCAGTTTTGTTGAAACTATCAGGGTAAGCAAGCCCTGAGAAATGAGCCTGTTTAAGATTTGTAATTTCTAAACAAGGAATATGTTTTCTAAAAATCTATAAGTTTATACAATGATTGATCCTTTGCACCAGGATAAGTTTAAACATATAAAACAAGTTAAACAAAAATATTCTATATGTGCAAGTCCTGGTAAACTTTTAAAATAATGTATCTAGCCCTAAACTGCGATTAGTAGAATTTGTTATTAGAGATTAAAATCTCTTGGGACTGTAGCTGATAATCTTTTGAGCTTTTAATTTGATCACCTGATCATTAAGTCAGAAAAATGCCATAAGTTACTCAGAGGAATGCCTTCCTGAATTATCATAGGTAGACATCTTATCTGGGCAAGAGCTGGGGGGACAGCCTTAGCCTCTGCTTAAGGTGGGATGCATCTGACAGTTTCCCAGCTCTGTTTCTTTGTTTCCTACATGATTATTCCTAAGTCTGGCTATGAAGTGGGATTATTACTGCATGATCAGTAAGGATGCTTTATTCTGTTACATATGTGCTCTCAGGCTGAAGCCTGAAGGACCTGTTTTGATGCTATTATAATCATGTCCCTGTTTTTTTTCTCTTATAGCAAATATATCTATAATCAGAGCAAATGATCAGTAGAAGCCATGAGCCCAGTATAAGTATCACAGGGGACACAATGGCTTTCTCCCTTAGATCTTAAAGATGCTTTCTTTTGCATATGATTGTATAAAGATTCACTTTTTTTTTTTTGTCCTTGAAGAGGCAAATCCAGGGAAACATAATCCCCACCAATGAACATGGGTCGTCAAGTCCATAACATGGAAGTAGCTCAGGGCTTCTGTGACAGCCCCCATATATTTGGACAGGCACTGGCTCTCCAGTATGTAGATGATTTCTTGAACTGCAGCCCCACCTGAGAGGCTTCTCTGGCTGCAGCCATACAAACCCCTAACTTCCAGCTCCTTATCCCCCCCATCCAGGGCTATGAAATTTCTTTATTTAAAGGTCCACAAAACCTATCAGTCTGTTAAGATCCTGAAAGCTAAACTAATCTCTTGCCCTGGCTTTAGCCTTACTTAAAGACTTTTATACTATACATTGATGTAAGGCCAGGTCCTAGGGGTCTTGACTCAACTAAGGTCTCTGGAACCCTATCCCAGATCCTTTGCTTACTTCTCAAAGAAACTTTGTGTTTTGGGGGTGACCCTCCTGCCTTGGAGCAGTGGCTGCCACAGCATTTCTAATTGAGGAAGCCTCTAAGTTCACCAATGGATGTTCTAACTCCCCATTGGGTTCAGAGCATTTTGGAAGCTAAAAGTCATCAGTGGCTGGCTAGTGGAAGGCTTACCAGATAGTAGACTCTCCTGCTAGACACCCCTGACCTGACTCTCTGGGTGTGTCACAATCTTAACCTTCCCACTCTGCTCCCTGACAGTACTGTGTCGGGTGACATTCATAATGGTGAGGAAACTTTAGATTCTGTCTACTCCAGCCGACCTGATTTGAAGGACAGTCCTCTTGACAACCCAAATGGTGAATGGTTTACAGATGGGTCCAGTTTTCTTGAAAATGAGGAAAGAAGGAGGTTTATTCTGTGGTAACCCTCAATAGCACCTTTGAGGCTAAGCCACTCCCCCTCTGAGACTTCTGCCCAGAAAGCTGAACTCATTGCCCTAACCAGAGCTTTGGAACTGGGGAAAAGAATGAGAGTGAATATCTATACAGACTCCAAATATGCTTTTCATATTTTATACACTCATGGGGCTATATGGAAAGAAAGGGGACTTTGACAGCAAAAAAATTGTCCTATTAAATATGAAAAGGAAATTCTACAACTATTGCAAATTGTCAACAAACCTAGAGAAATTTGTTACGTTTTGAAAAGGACACCAGAAAGGAGATTCACTTCAGGCCTAGGAACAGAATTGCAGATTTAGCTGCCTGTGTTGCTGCTCATTTGCCCGTAACCATGGCACTTTTAATTTCCCCGCTGCCTGGCCCTTACACCCTTTCACAGAAACAAGCTGAGGCCTTGCAGGAGAAAGGGGATACACGTTTTCTCCTTCTTGGCATTCAAACACCCTCAGGCCAGCTTCTAATCCCAGAGGCAAGCCAGTGGGAACTTTTTTGGGGGCCTGCCCAGCTTTTTGCAGAGTGACGGCCCACCTTCACTTCTCAAATAACCCAAAAGGTGGCTGAGGCACTTACTTATCATCTCCATTCAGCCTGGAGTTCTCAGTCTTCTGGGAAGGTGGAGAAAATGAATCAAACCCTCAAGGAAGTCCTGGACTCCAGAGAATTGGGTGAAGAATCTCCCATTAGGAAGGACCATGTAAGGTCATTATGACTACTCAACCTTCAGTCAAACTCAAAAGTTTCCCCAGTTGAACTCATGTTTCTAAAATTAAAAGAGCTACTCCTGTAACTTCTTCTCCTTCAGACATTCCTGAATATTCCTGTGAAACCACAGAGGACCTGAAACTGTTCTTCTGCAGGACTCCTGGAAACACTAGAAACACTAGATGGAGAAGGGTGAAATTGTCTGTGTCTTTCTGTCCCTCATTCTAGCTTTCTTTTGTTATTTTCCGCTTTTTCCAGTTGTATCTTTAAAAGCATTCCAAGAATGAGGGCTTTGCTCCTAGAATTTTCTCTCCAGCTTTCTGGGTGTCACTCTGTGGGCCCCTGACAATGGGGAGATAGTCAGACTAGGGAACTCTGTGGGCAATGGAGGGATTTCAGAATTGTTGGCTGGACCCTCAGCATCCTCAAGATAACCCTCGTATGTGACCTGATGCATTTTTTTGCAAAGGCCCCATTCCCAAATGTCACCATCTCCACTCTAGATACCACCTCATTTGTACTAGATACCCTCTTTTTCTCTCCCCCTCCAGGAGAATAACTTTAACCTATTTTCTTTCCAGAAAGGATCTCTTATTCACATAATAATTGAAGGACATTTATTCCAAAATTTTTCAGGCAAACTCACTTAAAATGCTTCTACACCATCTTCCTTGAAACTTCTTTATAACTTCCTAACATTCCTATTGGTAGATTTGTTTTCTCCAGACTCTAAGGCATGAACTTCCAACTATTTGTTCACCCTGAATACCATTCTGATTCTGACACTCAGTACCCCTCTGAATGCTGCTGCCATCATCTTCAAGTCATGTGCCTCCCTTCTCAGTCTGGACCCCACAAACAGGGACAGCTCTATACCCCTTATCAGCATGAAGCGGCAGCAGAAAATGAGATCTCTGTCCTTTTGTCCCAAATACATTTGGGGTGAAAACTGCTTGAGAGGGGAAATGATAAAATATAGTTTCTAGGGGAGATAGCAATAATTTTAAGGTCCCCTGACTAAGGGAGCTTCTGTTCTAACAATATGTCAGTGACTCTAAATCTTCTGGCTTTGGAATCTGTGATCCTGAGAATGCTATTGTTCTGTCAATGATTGTAAAAGTCTTCTGGCCTAGGAATATAATAATATTTCTTCCCTTAAAGTTAGGGAAGATGTATTAGTGATCCTGAGATTCTCTAATCTTAGGATAGTATTGTTCTAACAAGTCTTGTCTGTTGATGATTCTAGTCTTTTGCTTTGATCTGCTGGTCAGTGATAACCAAATTCCTGAGACCACTCTTCAGTTCTATCTAGACCATAAAATTAGCATATCAATGACATGAACTGGATACATTTGTCTCTTGCTCCTGGTTCTTTGCTAAATTCTCTTGTAATTTAGATCACTTCAATTGGTGTTACAATCACAATAAACTTTGCCCCTTGACTTGGATATAGTTTCAAACCTCCAAATTCTTTTGAGACATTTTGTGACACCAGTCTGTGATCCCAACTTTTTGGGGTCCCTTCCCAACCTCAATACTACTATGTGCTAAGCTCTTTGTAAGTGCTGGATACACAAATTTTAAAAAATTAAATAGATCTGATCCTCAGAGAGCTAATATTCTATCAAAGGCACTTATGTGCTATCCTCCCTGAGGTGATTTAAGGAGAGCAATTTTAGCATTAAATGATGTTGAGATTGATGTAGGCACCAAATATTGAGGTTAGGTCATGTGAAGGATTCATAATGGCCATTCTCTTTGGCAAAAGTTAGATTTAAGAAGGGCTACAAACAAAATGAAGAGATATATTAGACATCAGGAATGGTAAATATGAAATAGATTTGGAAGAGCATATGTATAGCAAGGAAAGAAATTTAATAATTAACAATGGAAAAGACAAGTTCTTTAGTAGAACTCACAGTTAAACAGGATAAAGGGAACACCCCATGACATTGGATTATGTCCTTAAATGACAGGCTAGATCCACAGAGGAGGCTAGCATCCTAAAAGAATTAGCTATAAGAAAGGAAGGATACTATGAAGCATGGTGGATAGATGAGAGAAGAGACATCACATGCATGGGAGAAGAGGGAGGGGAAAGACACTTTCAAGGCAGAGTGTTCAGGTGGGTTATAACCCCAAAAGAAATTCAGCACAGATGATGTGAGCCATGGACAAATTGATAGGGAAATTTAACCTCAGGAGTTTGACATAACTCCGATTTCTGACTGGAGATAGCAAAGTGTCTCCTTCCCACAGATAGTTGAACTATATAATTAAATTGATCCCCATTAGTACCCTTCCCTGTTTGCCTCAGGGAATAATATTATCAATACTTCAGGCTCTTGGTCAACCCCACTTAGTTACTCAGGACCTCTCCACCGGCATATAATAGGATCTTAAAACATACTTGTTGAATTGAATTGAATGTACTTTGAAAGACATAGGGGTTCTAATCCAGTCTCTTGAAGCCATTTTCCTCTCCCCTACTCCAACTGCATCATAGTTAAGTAGTATTTATTGATTACTTATTGTGTGTTAGAATACCAAGTCCCCTCTCACCACTGGCATTATTGTTCCTCTTACTAAAAATAACAAAAGCTTTAACCCAATGCAGATATGATTCCAGAATCCTGTGTTTCTTTGGACAATTACCTTAGGGTAATGAATTCCAAGATCTGGTGGCTCTGGATTTCAGTAAGCTGCTAAGACTAAGTCATGAATGTCGGCTTTCTAAATGTTTCTTTCAGAATGTGGCTCTGTATTCCACCAAAGTTCGGATGCCAGCTGTGGAAACTGGGCTGGAAAAATATTTGTTGGTGTGGGAGTATGGAATCCACTTGGGGAGTCCAGTAAGAGAGGCATTCTATGAATTTGCAAGTAGACGAGGACTTTAAAATTTATTCCCGGCTGAACCAGCAGCAGTAAAGTCCAATGTTTTTATGACGCCTTTCAGTCAAAAATCCCAGAAAGTTTCACAAGTTTCTTTTTGTTGCCAATGATGATGCAAAAATACCTCTCTGTCCAAACTTTGGCTATGGATAGAATAGGGAAAGGGGGGCTGTAGGGACTGAGACTGTGGGTGAAAATGGACATGTGGGATTTTTGATGAGACAGTGTGGAAGAGGCTAAGAAATCATTGGGAGGGTTGGCTTAGGGTCTTTTGTAGATCAAGAAACTGAGTCTAGGCCTAGAGAAGTGAGGTGATTTACCTTCAACTAGTTAAAAACAGAGTATGGACTTAAACCCAAGTCTCTGACTCTTAGTCCATATAGGATTCTATTATGAATGGTTTAAGGGAAGATAATAGGGACTCTCCCAAGCAAGGGGGAAGATTTCCTTTTAATATGCAAATGTGCATTGTGAATCTCTGAAAGAGGTTTAACAGCCCTACTGTCTAGGGAGGGGCTGAGATGGACCCCAGGTGGCTTGATGAAGCTGGAGGCTAAGTTATGATGAGCTATGAGGGCTTTTTAGAAAACTGATGTTCTAGACAGAAAGATAATGGCAAGAGTGCCCTGGGTACAGAAAATTAAGGATAGGCTGATTGAAAGTAGAAAATATGAGGGAAAATCATTGGAGAAGAGCTTAATAGGAAGAGCTAGAGAGTGAGAGAGGAAAAGAAATGGTTATTCAGAGGCTCATACTGGAAAGATTGCAACCAAACTCATCTGAGATGATTTAGTTCCAAAAGTAATCCTTTATATCCCCAGATCCCCTTCCTTCTAAAAAAATGACTCTCATACAAGGGAATCTCTGTACAAATGCATCTCTGTTGTGGACAGTACAAAGGGTGAGGAGTCCCTAGTTTCACCATCCTCTTTTAAAACTGAAAATTCCTTTAGAGTTTTTCTGAAGGTTCCTTTATAACTTCCTTAAATAATAGAAATTATCTGAGAAATTAAAAGCAAAATCTTCTAATTCCTTATTCTATTTTCACACTATCATACCACCTTGTACCTTCATGTTACTTTTACATTCTGGATGGAAATTGTAAAAATTTAATCAAAAAAGTAACAAGCAGTTTGCATTTATTGTTTGCAATGCACTTTATAAATAGTTTTTAATTCTCACAAAATCCCTAGGAGGTAGGTGCTATTTATAAGTGAGAAAACTGAGGCAGAGGTCTAGTGACTTGCCCAGAGTCAGCCAGCTAATAAATGTCTGAGGCTATTTTTGAATTCAAATTTTCTCTGTTCACTGTATTACCTCGTGCATCCAATGAATTTTTAGGGGAATTTTGTAATGAAACTTTCTAGGGCTATGTTTAACCCTGGATGAGATTGATGCTCCATTGTTTCAAATTTAGGCCCACTTTACAGATGGGACAACTTAGGTACACAAAGATGAAAGGAAGTTTTCAAGGTGACTTTGAGCAAGATTTGTGAATAGGACCTTTCTTGTTACACACTGGGAGTCCTACTGGGGCACTCTTGATTAATTGCTACGTTTTCTATGCATCTAAAGAACTGAAATTAATTTTGCTCTAAATTAAACATGTAACAATCATGAAAGATTTTTTTTTCTATTCAGCCTCATACTGAGCTTGTGCTTTAGACATCATAAAGAATGTTGAAATCAAAAAGGTTTTCTTTTCACCTTTTTTGGAATATGGTACAATTTATCTGCATGATTGCATTTTAATTAGTACTCCCTTTGCCTATTTATACTTGCTAAGATATAAAACAAACCAACCAGATAGAAAGACATTCAGCCAAGGGATTTGCCACTCAGGAATTATTGGGCATTGTCCTGGGATAAAGTCTTTACTAGATTAAAATTAATATGGAAGCTACTTTTTAAAAGTCAATTTCATATGACTGATACCTTACATAAAAAAGGTTAAGGCAGTTTACTCAATTGGTGATAATTAGGAAATGTTTCACTAACTTTGAGGACCTTTAAGTATTCTTAAAAATAAGCCAGCTAACCCTGTGGATTTTTCTTTATTGTTTAAAAAAAAAAAAAGTTTTTCTTTTTTTCTTTTTCTTTTTCTTTCTTTCTTTCTTTCTTTCTTTCTTTCTTTCTTTCTTTCTTTCTTTCTTTCTTTCTTTCTTTCTTTCTTTCTTTCTTTCTTTCTTTCTTTCTTTCTTTCTTTCTTTCTTCCTTCCTTTCTTTCTTTCTTTCTTTCTTTCTTTCTTTCTTTCTTTCTTTCTTTCTTTCTTTCTTTCTTTCTTTCTTTCTTTCTTTCTTTCTTTCTTTCTTTCTTTCTTTCTTTCTTTCTTTCTTTCTTTCTTTTTTTTTTTTAAATAGGGACATCTTTATTCCAATCCTTATTAGACAGACGATGACCCTGAGCAACCTAAAACCACTTGAGTTTTGGCATGTGGGCTGAGGAAAACAAGTCATCACAGCTGGCTTGTTTTCAGGGTTTAAAATAGTCTAACTCTGTGTCTCCCAAACCAAGTTATGCTGTGGAATGATGGAATATCTTAATTTTGTACAGGAGAGACTACTCCACCCTCTTCTGCCTCAAGAGCAAAGGGTGGAGTGAACAGGATGCAGTGAGGAAGGGTCAGTATTAACATTTTTGTGTTTTAAGGAAAAAGTTTTATGGATGGGATAAAATTTTCTGGGGCCTCAGGCTTGGAAACAATGGACTAAATCACTTTCTGGGGCATCATGAGAAATTGGGAGGCATTCTGCTACAAGAGAGAACTTGGAATTAAGAAGACTTGAGTTAAAACCAAAGCACAAATATACATAAACATATATATGTAAACTTAAATATATATGTAAACACAAATAAATAAATGACTGAATATATATACATATGTATATGTATATATATTATACATTACATTTTAGTCATTTCAGTCATGTCTGACTTTTTGTGACCCCATTTGGTGTTTTTCTTGGCAAAAATATTGGAGTAGTTTGCCATTTCCTTCTTCACCTCATTTTACAGAGGAGAAAGCTAAGGCAAACAGAGTTAAGGGACTTGCCCAAAGTCACACAGCTAGTAAGTGTTTGAAGTGTTTAAACTCAAGAAGATGAGTCTTCCTGACTCCAGGCCTGGCACTCTATCCATTGCACCACAGCTCAAAGCATTATATAAATGTTTGCTATTTTTACTAAAGTATGTCCTAAAATTTTCTTCTTGGGACAAATATCAGACACCTTACCTTGATTTCTCCTATTAATGCTTACCAATGCTTGGCACATGATAGGTGCTTAATAAATGTTTACTTGTGTGAGAAAGTTTCCACAGTTATGAAAATCAAATTGGAGAAATAAAGCAAATTATAAAACTGAAACCCTTAAGGGCATCTTCCCCAAAGAATGTAAACTCCTTGGGGGCAGGGACTGGCTATGGAAAAATAGGTGGAGATTCATGTCATGTAACTTCTGTAATGTCCAATTAATGAGGAATCAGAGAAGGAAATTGTACTTCAGGAAATAAAAATGCTGCCTTTGAAGCTTCAAAGTTGTATCTACTAACCTAGGCACTCATTCTTGCAAAAATTTAAAAATAAATCTTTCCTGCATTCATCAATGAGTCAGTGAAGTTCTTGGTGAGAGATTTTGTTTTCTACAAATGGGGGCTGTGTCTGGAATCCAGGCATTATGAGTTGTGGGTGGCCCTGTTGAAGCATGAGGAGACAAGTCCTGTGGATAGTTGATTTTAATAGCCTTGTGACTTGGCTCCAGCATCCCCCACTTATAGACTGTTCAAGATCCTAGGACCATGTTGGTAAGGGAAGTCACTGATGAATCTAGGAAATTAGGGGGAGAAAAAGGCAAGTCTGTGCACAGACTACGGGTTAAGAACATGGACTATCTAGTATTGTCTGGTGGCTGGGGCCATCTTACTGAGTCTGAGGTGTCAGACAAATTGGTAAGGTAGAGAATTTAATGGCACCAAGGAGTGGGAACTCCCCAGGGACATACCTCTTATGTACTACTGGAAGAGAAGACATGTCAGGAAATCTAGGGTTGAATAAATATTAGTAATCTGGGAACACTGGAGTGTGGAGATTTCCATGATGGAGTGCAGGAAGGGTCTGTCCAAGAAATATTTACAAGAAACTTTAGTAAAGAAACAGTGGAGGTCTGGAAGAGAAGAGGTTCTTCTCCAGGAAGTAGGGAAGGAACAACTTTGTACTAGTCAGAAAGAAAAGGAATTTAAAAGCAGTTTGTGTTTGTGAGTGAGTGTGAGTCTGTTTTTCTACTATGTTTCTCCCAGTTAGCTGAATTACAAAGGAAAAAATCTGATTCTTTTAGGATTTAAAAACACTTGTTTGGTATCTCTGTTTTAAGTCTATGTTTGCCTTGTCAGGCATCTAGATTCAATCTAATCTGAATTTTTCATAAATTAAGCTTTCAAGCTTCTCTCTCTAGAGGGTACTGGGAAGGACCAGGGCCACTGCATGTAGACTTATGTCCAGTCCAGCCTCTCCAAAGAATGTTCTCTTAGATTTGTTTTCCTCTAGGCTTTGAACAATTCATTTTCAAATGACCAACACTAGAAAGCTGTATTGACCAGCTTCAGTGGTCTGACTCAACACACTGAATCTTTAATCAGCTTAAGCCCCTTCAAATAGGATGACCCAGCTCAATGCCTGTTCTTAGCAGAAAGTAGTTTTAAAAGATGAGATCATTTCTCCTGGCTTCCAAAAACTTTGTTCCTCTTTGGTTTGGGAATGAACTGGAAGTAGTGGTAAATGGACTCCAAACTACCCAGTATCTGAGTGGGTAACCTGTAAGGAGTTCATCCATCCTGCGAAGGGGGGATAATATAAAATTAATGCTATTTTACTACTACAATAGTATTTGAGACTTAGGATGGGGAAATCAGGTTAAGATTTGGGTTAATATTACTGAGAAAGTTATCTCATAAACAATTCCGTTTGATGCTTGTCAAATTACAGAATTGTAAAGGCTTGACTAGCTATAGACAAGTAGATACAAAAAAAATGTTTGTTTCCTAATAGAGAAAGAGGATATTATGGAACTGACTGTCCAATTTAGAATAATGTTTAATTCACTATAAGGGCTGGACCTTTAGAAAATACAGATTAAAGAGTAAGTTTGGAATAGAATTATAATCAAGTCAAGGACTTAAGGCAAGCGATAGACACCAATGACTGGGTAGAATTGGTAAAATATTTTGTAAAGAGTCTGAACAAAAAGCAATTTCTATGTCTATGCTATGGGTTGCCCCATGCCCATATAATATTATTCCCTTTGGGTATGGAAAAACATGAGAGTGAATTCCTCCTGTTCCCAAAATAACATTCCTGGGGAGAATTGCAATGCTTTGTTCTACCCTTCCTTTCAGCGAGGAAATAAACCAGGTTATACTAGCTTCTTAGCTCTGGAGATCAATCATTTTGTCTATCATGGCAGGGTGAAAGATTCCAAAATCTAGGGATTGTGATGGCATGTACCTAAGTTTGGAGGGTAGCTCCAGCAATTTCTTAGGGATGAATATTTCCCAAGCAAACCTTCGGTGGTTTTGTAAAGGTAGAGTTTTAGGCATACTTTGCTTGGGAATTGAGTGGACACCCGTGCACTGATACAATTGGTTATTCCTCTTATCCTGGCATTTGAATTTAAGGCTAGAAATCTAGGTCTGGGTTTGGGTCATTCCTATTCTGATGAGTAAATATTGGATAAGTAGCATTAGAGAGGCAGTGAAGGGAATAGCAGAGTAGTTAGATACATTTAACAGAATGGCATGAGAAAATAGAATGACTCAAGAAAGGTTGTTGGCAAGAAGGAGGAAAGGTGTTACAATTGGAGATAGTTTCACTCCTAGTACAGCCCTGTAAGAAGAGTTAGTAAAGAATTAAAGGAGTAATTATCCATCCTGTATAAAGAGATCTGTGCAGGGGTTAATACACTTTTATGAAGCGGGATATAAAAAATATTAGCCAAATTTGAGGGGTTAGAAAAGGAAATCAAATTATCAAAAAAAAGAAAAAAAGGGAAATTGTGAAAAATGGATGGGCATTTATTTGATTTTCACAGTTATGAACATTAGATAGGGGAATAGAAACTTAAATTAGAAAACTGAAACCCCTGAGGACGTCAAAAAATAATCAAGGATGGAAGTTATCTTTCCTCAAAAGAATGTAAGCTCCTTGGGGACAGGGACTGACTTTTGTAATCAGGGGTCGTGGCCTGATATTTGAAAAGAATCCTTTGTTCTTTGTCCTTACTTCTTCTCTGTTATTTTCCCCTTCTTGAATGTAACTCCTTTGGGGCAGAAATTGGTTATGTAATATGGGGTGGAGATTATATCATGTAACTTTTGTAACATCCAATTATTGGGGAATCAGAGGAGGGATTTATGTTTTAGGACAGGAAATAAAAATGTTGTCTTTGGAATTTCAAAGGTGTGTCTATTAATCTAGGCACCCATTCTTGCAAAATTTAAAATAAATCTTTACTGAATTCATCAGTGAATCAGTGACAATCTTGGTAAGACATTTTGTTTCTTATATTGATTGATTGATTAGAATGTGAGTTTGTTGTAAGCAGGGACTGTTTTTGACTTTTTTTATATTTCTAGTACCTGACATAATGCCTGGCACATAGAAAATGACTAATCCTTGTTGACTTAATGACTGCCCCTGAGCATATACGTGAAGTTCATCCTTAGTTGAATTAAAGGTTTTCTTTTTGACTGGGGGAATAGGGGAGGCATAGAATAAGAAGGATTAGTCATCTGGTGATTTCCTATTTTAACCAATTATTCTTGCCAAGTGCTAAACTATATTTCTTGTATATGACTGAAAATTTTGTCAGAATCTTCTAATTCTCCAGGCACCTACTGAATTTATCATTCTGAAACAATGCTTTGGTTACCCTGTCCTAAATAAAGACTAGTCTTTCCCCTACTCCACAAAATACACAGGTCATTACAGCTGCTACAGATTCATAATGTGAGGAGTATGAGAAGTTAGGTTTCCACAGACATCAAAACAGAATAAAAGGAGAGGTGAAGTATCTTGTTAAGATATTTCCAACCAATTACCACATGAGTTGAGGAATTGGCTAAAGAACAAAGTTCCATAGTTTTCTCTCTGGATGTGAATGGCACTTTCCATCACAAGTTTATTGGAATTTCCTTGAATCACCTCATTGTTGAAAAGAGCCAAGTCCATCACAGTTGATCATCACACAAAGGGGCCCAGGTTTAAACTGGCTCAAACTGACTAGGATCAATGAAGGACACAAATCTTTTGATATTTGGAATGAGTGAATATAAAGGATTGTAAGTTGAACAATTGTAATTTCCATTGTAAATGTGACCTAATTATAATTCTGATTGTAAATCTGATCAATGTCAGCTCTGTAAATCTTACCAATCCTAACCTTAAAGGAAGAGGTAAGGAGCCAAACTAACAGTATAAAGCTTCCGCCTGATTCTGAATTTTTGGTATGTCCTCCTTGGGAGTACACCTGATTCTTGGGGTAATTGAATAAAGGATTCTTCTTTTACTCTAAAAGAACATTGGTTGAAACACTACTCCTGCTTTCAGTGGGAAGCAGTGGACAGTAGCAGCTCATTTTGTGCTTACTGCATGACCCTGCTAGGTTCCAGAAGGTCTTTTGATAACAATAGTTTCCCAGATGCCTCTACTTTTGTATGTTCTTATTTACTTGGATATGTTTTAATTGAATCCTGCCTCCTACTGTTGTTATAGTTAGTAGAAACATTAGGATAAAAATAGGAAGGTCATTTAGGACTCAAAGCCTAAATGTATCATGAGTATACCAGATGTTCAATAAATGTTTCTTATGAGAAAACAAGTTGGATAGAAAATAGTGACATGAGTTTGAATTTTTGCTCCACTATTTTCTAATCACATTGAAGTCAATAAATATTTTTTAAAGTACCTATTATAAGTAAGGCATGGAGCTGAAGATAGAAAAATTAAAACAATGCAGTTTCTGACATCAAGTAACTTAGAGTCTACTAGGAAGGGATTCAACCTATATACAGGTGAATAGAGTTTCTTTTTCCATTTCACAAATTCTATTTTTCAGGGAGGTTTGTTTTTTTTTTTTTCATTTTGTCAAATCTATTTTATATGGAGTTATATGCTTTTTCCATTTCATTAAAACTATTTTATAAAGAGTTTTCTTAAGATGATTTCTGTTTCCTTTTCCAAATCCTCTTACAAAATTCTGATTTCCTTTCCTCATTTTTCTTCTAACTCCCTTTTAAAATCCTTTTTGAATTCTTTCAAGAGAATCTTGTGAGATGAGGACCAATTTATATCATCTTTTGGGGCTTCATCTGGAGAGGATCTGCTTTTAGTGGCCTCAGAGTTTGAAATCTGTTCTTCTCTTTCTCCATAAAAACTCTCTATGGTCTGAGTTCTTTTTGCTTTTTTGCTCATTTTTTTTTTTTTTAAGTTGAGGTCTGCTTTTGGGCAAAGGGGAATTTATCCAAGCTTCCTCTACAGGTAACAGTGAGTCACTGCTGACTAACTTCAAGTGCTAGGTGGGCATGAACAGGTCCCCCCAGTATTAGATATTCTGGTGTTTAGGGGTTCACTATTTTTGTGTTGGATTTCTTATAACTAGTCTGCTGATCTACTGGCTGGCAACCAGGACAGAATAGCCAACACTGTTGTAGATTCTTCCTGGTATATTTTCCAGTACATGATGCTCATATTGACCTGGGACTGTGTGCAGCCTGCACTCAGAGTCTGGGCTCAGCCCGCCTTCCTCCATGCCAACTGAAACACACATTTTCTGGAGATCTTCTAAATTGTCTTCTGCTGGAAATTTGTTATACCTCCAATATTTGTGGGTTTGAAAACTAGTTCATAGGCTGAATTTGCTTTTAGTTTGAGGGACAAGGGGAGAGCTCAGAAAAAGACATGACCCCTCTCTGCCATCTTGGCTGTGCTTCTTAGGGTTTGAAAGTAGAGTTTGCCATGGAATAAAAGATTCCATACATAAAATATAGATAAGACTTATGATAGCTACCTCAGAGGGTCATTGCATAGGAAAGCAGAATTAAATTTAAGTCTCTTTTGAGGGCTTTAAGAAATAACTAGACATTATAAAGTTGGAATATTCCTGTGATATAGCAAATGATGATCTGGTAGATTTAAAAAATTAGGAAAGACTTGGACTTATAAAGGAAGATGTTACTTTCAGAGAAATAAGAAATATGCATAGTATCACCTTACATAAATGTATATGAATGCATTACTATACATATGAATGATTATAGATATCCATGTATATGTATATATCTATAATAGCTGTCTCTATCTCCATTCTTAATTGTAGCTTTCTTGGGATGGGGAAGAAGAAAGGGGGAAAAATAATAAGTAAAAAGCTCACAGCCGAGAACATAAGAAAACTTACAAGGTAACAAAGAAAAGATGGATAACTTTGAACACAATGTGGAGCATTTTTATAGTAGTATTTAATTTTCTCAAATACATGTAAAATAGTTTTCAACATTTACCTTTGCAAAACCTTGTGTTCCAAATTTTTCTTCCTTTCTCCCTCCCAAACCCCACCCAAGACAATAAGCAATCTAATATATATTAAACATGTGCAGTTATTCTAAACATATTTCTATATTTGTCATGCTATGTAAGAAAAATCAGATCAAAAGGGAAAAATGAGAAAAAAATTAATAAGCTAACAAATAACAATAACAACTAAAAGGTAAAAATACTGTGCTTTGATCCACATTCAGCCTTCATAATTCTCTCTCTAGATGTGGATAGCATTTTCTATCATGTCTATTGGAATTTTCTTGAATTACCTCTTTGTTGAAAAGAGCCAAGTCCATCACATTTGCTCATCACATAAGTTTGTTACTATGTACAATGTTCTCTTGGTTCTGCTTACTTCATTTAGCATCAGATCTGCAGATTGTAGTATTTATTATATTATATAGGCTTTCCTAAAGAGGAAATTTATTGCTCTCTATTTTGAATTCTCTTTATGTTTGCTGTGCACATGACAACTTTTTTTTTCCCTATTTCCTATTTAAATTTTAAATAAGTAGTAATAATAATAAATGGTTCAAAATGTGTCATACTAATACCAACAATTAGGCCAAAAATGTATTAACATTGTACAAAGTAGAAAGATGGATACAGCTTTGGAACTGAATTTGGAGTTAGGGGATCAGTGTTCAAATCCTTTTTCTGCCACACCTGTTTACCTCTGGCAATTTTGGAAATATATGTCACTTCTTTTGGACTTGATTTCCTTATCTACAAATTGAAGGGGTTGGACAAGATCATTGCTATAGTTCTTTGAAGCTTCAAGTTTTTGATCCTAAAAATATTTTAATTTAAAAAAAGATATAAGCTGTACTGGGAAAAAAAACAACAACTATAATAATAGATTAAGTCCTGGCTAATGTGCCAAACAGTTAATTATTTGACAGAAATAGGAATTCATTTTCATGGAATTAAGCGTTAGAAACATTGTTCTTCAGGCAATTAGTTGATTTCACCAACAAATGAGAAATCAGAACTATGTCTTGGCAGAAGAGTATAGGAAATCTCAATATTGGTGGGTGGGGAATTCTTATATACATGTATTACTTGGACATTTTATATAATCTAGAATCTGGAATACTTTGGTGTCTGTTTAGAATAGGCACATCATGTAACACATGTAATGGGAGATTTCTAGCTGAGCAGTAGATTAAACAATTCCATTCAGTATAGCAAATATATAGCAAACATTTATTGCAAACTTGCTATGTGGGAGGCATCATGATAAAGTAAGGAGATTTTAGATGATGTTAGTCTGCCTAGTGAACACCTCTTTTAAAAAAAAAAAGTTAGGTTAAGATCTAGGCTACAGAAGAATAAATTAACAATTATGAGGTGGCCACAGTGTCCTTGGCACTGTATAGATTATACAAAAAGACTTGACCTTTGCACTCTTAATTGCCAAGCAATGCACCACCAGCTAAATAGCTGACATGGTTGCTTATGGGCTTCCCAGTTGATGGCTTGCTTGTCCACCCCCCTACCCTCATCAAATTCCTCATGAAAAAAACCAAAATAGAATCACAAACAAAACACAGCAAAATAAAACAAAGCAAAACCACAAGGACAACAGTCCCAAGTCTTTGTCCAGCCTGGGACTCCTCTCTGTTTTTATTAACAAATGACACTGAAAGAATTGACGTCTTGCCCTTTCACATTAAACCCCACTGAGCCTTCTTTCTGGCAAACAGACCACTGGCAGCTTTTGTGTAACTCTTCCCCTCCCCCATTTGTTTGAAGCTCAGAAAGTACCCCAAACTGCTGTAGCTATCATTCTGAAAGAATAAAGCCATCACAATGGCCAGAGAATTATCAAAAAAGAGCAGCTTCTAGTGGTTCTGGCCTGAAGTTATAGAGTCTCAAGGTAGCTGAAACTCCCATTCCTAGAATGTGGGCTTTCCTGATTTTATTGCAGACGGATGTTATCTGCTGGCCACTTCAAGATAAGGCAAAATCCCCTAGGTTGAATCTTGGTGGAAATAGTGGTGCTTGTGATGTATTCTCATAGGATCCTGACCTTGTTCCTCTTTTGTTTATTTTGGTATAGAACAGAGGTGCTGTTTCTGTACAACAGTCACTGGTCCTTTATTCTGATGAAATCCATAAATATACCTTGCAGAGTATAAAAATGGTAGCTTTGTTGTCCTGGAGATAGTATTCAGGGGAAAAAACTTGAATGGATTGGGTGGATATAGGCTCCAGATATGAGCACAAGACTGCTCTGTAAGGATGGAGTAAATATTTCTCATTTTATTCCTTCTCCTTCCCTCTCTTTAAGACCAATTCACACAAAGCATGTTTTAAGTGCAAAATGTCTTGGTTTTGGGGTCAGAGGTTCAAATACCATTACTTGCATAATTTCATTATTCAATCCTCTTGTTTTTTATCTTTATAGTTGAAGAAATGTATATCTCCAACTCCATCATAGGAGATTCTTAAGAAATGTTTAGTGAATTGAATGTGGCTAGAAAATAGTGGAACAGGGATATAAACTTATGTCTTCTGGCTCCCAACTGCTCACCTTTCCCTACACAACTTGTTTCTTCATAATTAAATTATTTTATAAGTAGGGGATTGGATTAAATGAAACTTAAATTGACTTCCAGGTCTGCTTTTTCCTGGTCAAAAGCGGATTCCTCTTCCTCCCCTCATCATCCCCTGCACTGAAACAAGAACTATTGTCGTCTCAATATTATCAAGAAGAGGGATCATATATATGATTCTTATAGAATAGTATTGTTCTATAAGACATGACAAGCAGAATGATTTCAGAAAGACATGGACTGATACAAAGTTAAATGAGCAAAACCAGGAGAATGTGCTACACAATAACAGCAATATTGTACAAGGAAAACTGTGAATAACTTCATTATTCTCAGTTACACAATGACCCAAGATAATCTCCAAAAGTATAAGATAAAAAAATTTTATCTGCTTCCAGAGAAAGAACTGATATTGTCTGAATACAGACTGAAGCATGTTATTTTTCACTTTTTTCCTTTCTTTTTTGTTGGTTTTTCTTTTTATATTTGTTTTCTTGAACAAAATGACTAATATGGAAATGTTTTAAATGATTATATACAAATAGCCTAAATTATATCATTTCAGGGAGAGGAGAAAGATAGAAAGGAGAGATAAAATTTGAAACTCAAAATTAAAAAAAAAACAATCCCAATGAATAATAAGAAAAAAATGTTTTTAAATGTAATTGGGGAAAAATAAAATATTATTTTCACAAAAAGTACAGAGATAATAGTGGTCATAAAATCAAGGGATTCTGTGATAGTTTGCAATAATTTTGGCCATAAATTCCTTCCTTCTTCACAGATCTTGTTCTTCTAATTTGCTTATAGAATCACCCTATATGTCTAAATCATGAACCTATTTCAACCTTATCT
Organism: Sminthopsis crassicaudata; assembly: GCF_048593235.1. NCBI lineage: Eukaryota > Metazoa > Chordata > Mammalia > Dasyuromorphia > Dasyuridae > Sminthopsis > Sminthopsis crassicaudata. The sequence goes on along the minus strand of NC_133617.1, from coordinate 177,417,408 downwards.
CAGAATAGAGTGTTAAATGTTGATCAGTCCTTAGTTTTTGCCATAGTATTTTCCAGTTTTTCCAGACATTTCTGTCAAATGGTTTTCTCAGAATTCTTATCCCAGAAATAGGAGTCTTTGAGTTTATCAAACACAACATTACTATAGACATTGACTATTGTATCTTGTGAACCTAACCTATTCTATTGATCCACTACTTTATTTCTTATCCTGTATCAAATGGTTTTGAATACTGCTGCTTTATATAGTTTTATGCCTGTTACAGCTAAGCCACCTCCATTTGCATTTTTTATCAATTCCCTTGAAATTCTTGACCTTTTGTTCTTTTAGATGAATTTTGTTATTCTTTTTTTCCTAGCTCTACACAATGACTTCTTGACAGTTTATTGATATGGCACTGAATAAGTATATTTAGGTAGAATTGGCATTTTTATTGTATTAGCTTGGCTTACCCATGAGCACTTGATATTCTTCCAATTACTTAGATCTAACTTTATTCGTGTGAAAAATGTTTTGTAATTGTGTTCATATGGTTCCTAGTTTTCTTGTGGCAACTAGACTTCAAGATATTTTATATTATCTATTTTAAGTGGGATTTTTCTTTGTACCTCTTGCTACTGGGTTTTGTTGGTAACATATAGAAATGCCAATAATTTATGTGAGTTTATTTTATATCCTGCAACTTTGCTAAAGTTGATAATTGTTTTAAGTACTTTTAAAATATTTTATTTAAAATTTTGGCATTGATATTCATTGGGGAAATTGGTCTATAATTTTATTTCTCTGTTTTAGCCAATCCAGGATTCTAAGATCTAAGTCTTAAAAGGAATTTGGTAGGACTTGTCTCCTATTTTTCTAATAGTTTATATAGTATTGGGATTAATTGTACCTTAAATGTTTGGTAGAATTTACTTGTCATTCCATCTGGTCCTGGATATTTTTTTTTCTTAGGGAATTCATTAATGGCTTGTTCAAATCTTTTTTTCTAAAATGGGACTATTTAAATAATCTATTTCCTCTGCTAATCTGAGCAATCTGTATTTTTGTATATATTCATCCATTTCACTTAGATTATTAGATTTATTGACATACAATTGGACAAAGTAGTTCCTAATTATTTCTTTAATTTCATTTTCATTGGGATAAGTTCACCCTTTTCATTTTTTATACTGGTAATTTGGTTTTCTTCTTTACTTTTTCTAATCAAATTAACCAAAGGTTTATTTATTTGATTGGTTTTGCAATTAAAACCAAGTTTTAGTTTTGTTTAGTAGTTAAATAGTTTTCTTTCTTTTTTTTTTAATTTTTATTTTATTTTATAATTATAACATTTTTTGACAGTACATATGCATGGGTAATTTTTTACAACATTATCCTTTGCACTTACTTCTATTCAGATTTTTTCCCTTCCTCCCCCAACCCCCTCCCCCAGATGGCAAGCAGTCTTATATATGTTAAATATATTACAGTATATTCTAGATACAATATATGTGTGTAGAACCGAATTTTTTGTTGCACAGGAAGAATTGGGTTCAGAAGGTAAAAATAACAGTTTACATTCATTTCCCAGTGTTCCTTTTCTGGATGTAGCTGGTTCTGTCCATCATTAATCAATTGGAATTGGATTAGCTCTTCTCTATGTTGAAGAAATCCACTTCCATCAGCATACATCCTTGTACAGTATCATTGTTGAAGTGTATAATGATCTTCTGGTTCTGCTCATTTCACTCAGCATCAGTTGATGTAAGTCTCTCCAAGCCTCTCTGTATTTCTCCTGTTGGTCATTTCTTATAGAACAATAATATTCCATAACATTCATATACCATAGTTTACCCAACCATTCTCCAATTGATGGACATCCATTCATCTTCCAGCTTCTAGCCACTATGAAAAGGGCTGCCACAAACATTTTGGCACATACAGGACCCTTTCCCTTCTCTAGTAGTTCCTTGGGGTATAAACCCATTAGTAGTATGGCTGGGTCAAAGGGTATGCACATTTTGATAACTTTTTGGGCATAATTCCAGATTGCTCTCCAGAATGGTTGGATAAATAGTTTTCTTTCAACTTTATTAATCTCTCCTTTAATTTTCAGAATTTCTAATGTAGCATTTATTTGGGGGTTTAAAATATGTCCTTGCTTTAGCTTTTTTTTTTTTTTTAAGTTGCATGCACAGTTTATTGATCTTCTCTTTCTCTATTTTATTAATGAAAGCATCTAGAGATATAAAATTTCCCCTAAGAACTGCTTTGGCTGCATCCCACAAATTTTGGCATGTTGTCTCAGTATTGTCATTCTCTTGGATGAAGTTGTCGATTGTTTCTATGATTTTTTGGTTAATTCTAAAGAATGATTTGATTATTAGTTGCCAATTTGTTTTCAGATCTATTTTTTCATGGCCCTTTATTACATGTAATTTTATTGCATCATGATCTGAAAAGGATGCATTTATTATTTCTGCCTTTCTGCATTTGATTGTGGGCCCTGCATCGAGAAAATGATAAATTCCTTTCTATCCTCGTTAAAATTTCTCCAAAAGTCTATTATATCTAACTTTTCTAAAATTCTATCTACTTCTTTATTTTCTTTTTTGTTTATTTTGTGTTTAGATTTACATAGTTCTGATAGAAGGAAGTTAAGATCCTTCACTAGTAAAGTTTTGCTGTCTATTTCTTTTGGCAACTCACTTAACTTCTGTAGGAATTTGGGTGCTATACCACTACCAAGTGGCATATATATGATTAGTACTAATATTACTTCATTATCTATGGTATCCTTTAGCAAGATGTAGTTTCCTTTCTTATCTTTTTAATTAGATCTAATTTTGCTTTTGTTTGATCTGATATCAGAATTGCTATCCCTACTTTTTTCTTTTCTTTTTTTTAACTTCAGCTGAAGCATAATATATTCTATTCCAATCTTTTATCTTTACTCTGTATGTATCTTTGTGCTTCAAATGTGTTTCTTGTAAAAAACATTGTAGGATTCTAGCTTTTAATCCACTTTGTTGTCTGCTTGTTTTATGGGAGAGTTTATCCCGTTCCCATTCCCAGTTAAGATACTAACTTGTATTTCCTACTTTTCTATTTTTTTCAGTTATACTTTTCTCTCTCCTTTTAGCTTTTCCTTACTCACCAGTGTTTTGCTTCTGACCATCACCTCTCTCAATCTGTGCTCTCTTTTTCAGCCCCCTCTTTTATCTCTTTTCCCTTTTATGTCTGCTTGTCTTCTTTTCCTTTTCCTTTCTCGTTCTACTTTACTATGAGGTGAGACAAATTTCTATACCAAACGAAGTATGTATGTTATTACCTCTTTGAGCCAAATCTGATGAGCTTAAAGTTCAAACAAAGCTCACTCCCCTCCCTTCTTTCCCTCTACTATAACAGGTCTTTTATATCTCTTCATGTGATGTAATTTATCCTTATTTATCTCCCCTGTCCTTTTCTCTGAGTATAATCACATTTCCACCCCAATTTCTTTTTAATATCATATTAAAGTCAACTTATACCTACACCTTCTAAGTATACTACTCTTTTAACGCCCTGACAAAGATAACAGTTCTCAAGAGCTACATGTATCACTTTCTCATGTTGGGATGGAAACATTTTTTTAAAAATAGTGTTGGGGGGCAGCTAGATGGCGCAGTGGATTGAGCACCAGCCCTGAATTCAGGAGGACCCAAGTTCAAATCTGGTCTCAGACACTTAACACTTCCTAGCTGTGTGACCCTGGGCAAGTCACTTAACCCCAGCCTCAGGATAAAAAAAAAAAAAAAAAAAAAGATTTAAAAAAATAAAAATAAAAATAAAAATAGTGTTGGGTTTTTTTGTTTGTTTGTTTGTTTTATTTTGTTTTTCTTCTATTTACCTTTTTATGCTTTTCTTGAATTTTGTATTTGGAGATCAAGTTTTCTGTTCAGCTCTGGTCTTTTCATCAGAAATTATGGAAAATCTCCTATTTCATTGAATATCCCTGAATGATGTTGCTTAATTTTTTTTCTGGGTAGTTGATTCTTGGTTGTAGTCCAAGATCTTTTGCCTTCCAAAATATCATATTCCAGGCCCAGTTCTTTAATGTGGAAGCTGCTAAGTCTTGGGTAATCTTGATTGTGACTTCCTGATCATTGAATTGTTTCCTTGTGGTTACTTGTACTATTTTCTCTTTGATCTGATAATTCTGGAATTTAGCTGCTATATTCCTTGGAGTATTCATTTTGGGGTCTCTTTTAGGAGGTGATCAGTAGATTCTTTCAATGACTATTTTACCCTCCAGTTCTAGGATATCAGAACAGTTTTTCCTTGATGATTTCTTGAAAGGTGTTGTCCAGATTTTTGTTTTTGTTTTTTTTTATCATGACTTTCAGGTAGTCCAATAATACTCAGCTTATCTCCTTGGATCTATTTTACAGGTAAGTTGTTTTTCCAATGAGGTATTTTTTACATTTTCTTCTGTTTTTTTCATTTTTAAAATTTTGTTTGACTATTCTTGATGTCTCATTGAATCATTTACTTCTATTTGTCCAACTCTAATTTTTAGTGAATTATTTTCTTCAGTAAACTTTTTATGTCCTTTTGCATTTGATCAATTGTATGTTTAAAGGAGTTGTTTTGTTCAATGGATTTTATTTTCCATTTCAGCAATTCTATTTTTTAAGGAGTTGTTTCTTTTTCCATTTCACCAAATTTATTTTTTAAAGTTGTTTTCTTCTGTGCATTCTTCCCCCTCCCCCACCCATTTTACCAAATTTATTTTTAAGAAGTTATTTTATTCAGTCAAGCTGTTGGCTTTTTTTCCCCCCAAATTATCATAACTCTCCTCCATAGCTCTCATTTCTTTCCCTATTTTTCTTCTATTCCTCTTCTAAGATCCTTTTGGAACTTTTCCAAGAGAGCCTTTTGAGATAGAGACTAGTTAGTTCATAACCTCCTTTGTGGCTTTACCTGAAGATATTTTGTCTTTGCTGTCTTCTTCTAGGTTTGCATTCTGGTCTTTTCTGTCTTCATAGTAGCTCTCTATGGTCAGAACTCTTTTTTTTTTTTTTTTTTCTCATTTTTAAAGGTTGAGATCCTAGGACTTAGAGGAGATTGTCTCAAGTTTCCTCTGCAAGGTGATGGAGCATATCACTGTTTGCACTGAGGCCAGTGGGTCTGCAGCCTTGCTCAGTGTATTAAGTAGCTTAGCCAAGTCCCGTCTGTTATGCTGGGTTTTTGAGGCTTACACTTTGTCTTCTGTGGTTGTGTTAATGGTCTCACAGTTGGTCTACTGATTCACTGGACTTCTGATCCAGGACAACGAGGTCAACACTGTTGTATTTTGATCAAGAGCCTCCTGCTAGATTTCTCACGTCAGGCTTTCCTTGCTGGAACTCCCCCCCAACACTGAATCTGGACTATGCCACATTCCCCACTGTCCAACTGAGACAGACCTTTCCTAAAGTTCTTCCAAAATATCTTAGGTTAGAAAATTATTGTACTCTGAATGTTTGTGGGGTGTGTCACTCTAAAATCTATCCAGAGGTTTGATATAGTATTGATTCTGAAGGAAGTCTGGAAGAGTTCGGGCAATGTCTTGTTTTTTCTCTGTTATCTTGGTTCCATCCCCAAAATCAGCATCCTTAAAGTAAAGTTTATTAGTTTATCATCCTCTTAAAACATGCTCCATATCTTATCCTCTCTTTTTCATTTATGCAACCACATTTATTATCAATTTATTGTGTATGGGGAGCACTATGTGAGATAGTGGGCAATGTACTGATATTTGACCTTATACTCAGGCCAGAGGGGTATGACTTAATGCACAAATATGTTGCAATTATAATGCAAAATGGCAATTAGGTGGAATAATGAATAGAGTGCCTGGAGTCAGAAAGACTCATTTTTACTGAATTGAGTTTTGACTTCAGATACTTATTAGCTATGTAACCCTGAGTAAATTATTTAATCCTGTTTTCCTCAATTTCCTCATTTGTAAAATGAGTGAAAGAAATAACAAACCGCTCTACTCTTTTCTCTAAGAAAACCCCAAAAGAGGTCATGAAAAGTTGAATATGACTGAAATGACTGACCAACAAAAAATAATGCAACACATAATACACTTTGAATACAAAAGAAATATGGGAAGCTACAAAAGATCTGTGATGGATCACATTGTCTCTGGGTACTTTGAGAGGGATGTTCTACTTCACTTTTTTGGAATGATAAAATCTCTCATCTATATCTCTGTTGGTTTCCTTTGCTCTAGGAGTAAGGGAGAACCCTAATAACCAGTGATTAGGTAGGAATGTGGGCAGAATGCCCAAAAGGCTGCCATGTGGTCAGGAGGCTTCCTGGTTGATTAAGAGTGAGCTGGGGATTATAGAATTTATAAATGTTCACTATCCCAATTGCCCAGGTGGGTGACTCCCAGTTAGGTAGGGTGTGTTACAGGATGAAAGCAGCCATTGTTTTCCAGAAGCCATGACAGAGCTAGCTATTTTATGACTAGAGAGAATAATGGGCAAAATCAAACCTGAAAAATCATAAAATAGCTTTGAACTTAAGTGCCATCCAGTCTATGATGAACTATTTTTTTTTATTCATACTTCTAATTATCTTATCCTGGTGTATTATTTCAGCATTTGTATAATCTCTCTTCCCTTGTAAACAAACCCTAGGAATCCGTTCTTGTGGTCTGGAATGTGTAGTAGTAGGGGGTTGAAGGGTAATAAAAAACTGATGTCAAAATTGGGCATCCAGTTCTAGTGGCAGGGGAAGGGATAAAAGTCATTCAAAGTCAGGTAAGACAGATTTCTGAAACTAGCAAGTCAAATAATCTCAAGAATTTAAAACAGGCTGCTGCATCATTTCCCCTCTTTTTCCAAATCAGGTTACTATACTGCATACATAAATGCCTAACTCCCTTTTATTTTTTGTCTTCCAGAAAAGCTTCTTGAAGTCAGGAGCAATGCTCTTCTGGCATGCTACATGTGCCTTGATCTGAGTGACTTTCTCCATTACCCTGAGAGTGAATAGGGCTTGGACATGATCCTAAAATTGTGTGGTGATTATGTGGAAATGGTGGTTCTGTTCTTTTTTGGTGAATTTTTACTGCCAGAGTTTTTGGTAAAGATCTCATTTCTAAAATATATAGAAAACTAAGTCAAATTTATAAGAATATGAATCATTCCCCAATTGATCAAGGGTCAAAGGATATGAATAGGTAATTTTCAGATGAAGAAATTAAAGCCATCTATAGTCATATGAAAAGTCTAGGAAGACTTACATGAATTGATGCTGAGTGAAGTGAGTAGAACCAGAGGAACATTGTACATAATAATAGCAAGATTATGTGATGATCAACTATGATAGACTTAGCTCTTTTCAGCCATATAGTGATCCAAGACATTTCCAATGGATTTGGAAAAGAAAATGCCATCCACATCCAGAGAGAGAACTATGGAGACTAAATCTGGATCAAAGCATAATATTTTCACCTTTTTTTTTTGTTTGTTTGTTTGTTTCTTTCCTTCCAGGTTTTTCCTTTTTGTTCCGATTTTTCTTTTACAACATGACTAATATGGAAATGTGTTTAATATTATTGCACATACCAGATTGCTTGCTATGTTGGGAAAGAAAGAGTGAAGGAAGGGAGAAAAAATTTTGGAATCCAAAATCTTTAAAAGTGAATGTTGAAAACTATTTTTACGTGTAATTGGAAAAAATATTATTAAATGAAAAAAATGGAAACCAGAAGGACCATTTCATTATTTTAAAGTTAAACTCAGATTTTATTTTCTCAAAGAAACCTTCCTTGATGCTGATAATTATCTTTGGATTTCTCTTAGCATTATAAATACATTGCCCTTGTATACATTTGTTGGCTATAACTTATCATAATTATTTGCTTACCAGAGTAGTTTATAATCTTCTTGAGGGTAAAGACAATATCTGAATTCATCTCTCCTTTACTGGTTCTTAGCTATATGCTAGGTGTTTAGCAAATATTGAGTTAAATGATTAAACAGGTATTCGACAAATATTTGATGTGTTGAAAACAAACAAGCTCCTACATAAATGATAGCAAGAATCAATCAATCACCAAGCATTAATTGAGAAAGTAATACAAGGCCCTATACTTGTCCTGATCAGTAGAAAGAGAGTAATGAAATTGTCCCTGCCCTTAAGGACCTTGCGATCTATCTAGGGAAGACTATATTGTCATACCTGAGTTCAAATCTTATTGGATACTTAAAACTTGTGTGACCCGGGGAGTCAATACTTTTTTTTCCTATCTGTAAAATGGGAATAAAAATAGTGATACAATTAGTGGCAATGCAGAGAGTTGTGAGAATTGAGGTGGGGAATTCCCTTGGTTGGGGCATAGGTCCAATGGGAAAGAATTCGCCAACCCAAAAAGTCTGAAAAAACACAAAAGGGATTTTTATTGACACTGAGAAGCCAGTTTTGCTAGGAAGACAGACTTAGTGGTAAGGTCCTGTCAGAGATTATCACTGAGAAGAGAGTATCTTCACAGTGGGCAAGAATCCTGGCAGGCAGCTATGCCAAGAAGAGAAGTTCCTTGGCAAGGCATAATCCTGCTTTGGACTTCTGCAAAGATTTGGGTTCAGAGTTATCTTTTATTGATAGTCTGGAACTAGGGGTTCCATTGAATGAGATTCCTTTAATGTTTGTCAATGCCCCCAGGCCTAGATTTCCAATTGAAGAGAGTCAAGCCACTCAATAGGAATATCACGCCCAGATCTCCAACTGAATAAAATCCTTTTGGAGGCTTTTTTCCCAGAGTCTGGAATTTCTTGAAGAGGATCCTGACAATCCCCAAAAGATCAATGAAGGGTGATTTGACCAAGATCTCCAATGGATGAAGCCATTTAACTTGTCTGGGAAGATATTCTTTTCCAGAGAAGGGCCTGAGACTCCGAATCTCCCTTCTTTTACAGATTAATGGGGATACAGTTTAAGAGTTCACTCACATCAATAACATCTACTTGTAAGAATTCTTGTGAGGATGTATGACTTTAGGCAAGTTATTAAATTTCTGTTTTTCTCATCTGTAAAATGGGAGTAATAACAGCATCTAACCTTACAGGCTGTTTTGAGGGTCAAAAGACATAATAATTATAAAAAACTTAGCATAGTACCTGGCACATGATAAGTGCTATATTATTGTTCATTCCTTTTCTGGTCATATCCAAATCTTTGTGACCCAGTTTAGGGTTTTCTTGGAAAAGTCCTGGAGTGATTTGTCATTTCTTTCTTTAGTTCTTTCTATAGATGAGAAAACTGAGGCAAATAGATTGTTGAAGTGATTTGCCCAGAGTCACACAGTAATTATCTGAATTCAGATTTGAACTCAGGAAAATGAGTTTTCCTGACTCCAGGCCTATCATTCTATCCACTGTACCATCTAGCTATTCCCTAAATCTTATATATAAGCAATTATTATTGTTGTTGTTTTGTGCACTAGCAGTTTTATGAAGCTCTGTGTTTTTTTGGTGGAGTATATTAGGAATCATATGGAAGAGAGAGAACCATAGAAGTTTGAACTAAGGCTTAGGTTAAAAGCTGTTCTATTCAAATTCAAAGATTCCCTTAAGTGGATCAAATATTTTCCCATAGGACAATGGGTGGTAAATACTTCAACTCTTTCATTGGGTCTCCAGGAAATGTCTGCTTGGATGTACATGATCCCTGCTCTGAAAAGGGAAACTGAAGGCCTTTTATTTGCCAAATCCTGACTTCTTTGTTTGACAAAAAGATGACTTAAGAACAATAATAAGACTTCATTGACTTACCTGTTAAAATCATTGCTTTTTCTTTTCTTTTCTTTCTTTTTTTTTTTTTTTTTTTTTTTTAACTATATTACATATGTTTCAACAAGGCCCTGAGGGGTCCTTTCAAAATAAATTTCAAAGCTGCCATTGTGAAATTTTCAGGTAGCAGTCTTAGATACAGCTCTCTCCTAATGGGTTCATTGTTTTGTTAATTTTACTGCATCAAAAAGATGAGTTTTTGCTTGACATTGGCAATTCTGTCAGCCTTATTTCAAAGGTGTTTTGAAAGGTCAGTTTGGACAGCCCTAAGTGGTAATTACTCAGCTGCTGCTGTAGGCAGGTTTTGGCACAATTAACATTCATAGATGTTTTCACACATATAAATAAACGATATTCTGAACTCTGTATGCTTATATGGATTGACCAATCCTGCCCAAATGTGGAAAAGCATCAGGAATTATCACAAAACCAGGGAAAATTTCAGCACAATTTTATGTAGGACGATTAGGATTCAAATATAATGTCACTTGAATTTGTGATAAGCATTTTAAATAAAGCAATGGAAAAAAAATTGTTAAAAGAAACTTTAGGGCCAAGGATCCATGAGTTAAAACAGACAAAAAAGATAAATTGGTTTCCTTTCGGTCACTTTATTTTGATTATCACAATGAATAGATAATAATCTTAATAGTTTTTAGTGATTCTAAATATCTCTTTTGGACTGATTTTAAATATCTCCTTTACATTTCTACAAATGCCTTTTCTACAAATGAATGGTATTTTCACATGGTGTGTAGAATTTAGGAGTTATGAGCAGGGTAGTATTGTACCAGAATTTTCAAATGGGTAAAGTTTTCTTTAGTATTTTCCCCAAACCTCTTTTGGGGCTCCGTCTTTCCTTCTGACTTCTCAACTTATAGTTAGTTGTTTGCTAGTTGTCCAGTACTCCATGTAACATCTGGGCTTATCTTCTTTCAGGGGTGTGTTAAAAACAGCTGACAGAATGCCACTCTATCTAATACTTGAGTTACTCAGTTAAATATTAAATTTTCAGGGTAAGTCTTTTTTGCAAACAAATCTGGATTTCATCTGTTTTGTTGATTGTCTCTAGATTTAAGAACATGATGGGGAAATATTAATGATACAATTTAAAGTTTTAAGATGTGTGCTGCCACATTCCCCTCTTCTTCTTCTCTTTTCTGAGTCCCCCATCTTCCCATGATTGTCAATATTTCTCAGCACATCCCTTTTTTTTTTTTTTTTTTTTTTTTTGGCTGAGGCGATTGGGGTTAAGTGGCTTGCCCAAGTCACACAGTCAGGACGTGTTAAGTGTATGGGTCGGATTTTAACTCAGGTCCTCCTGACTTTTGGACTGGTGCTTTATCGGCTGCCCCATCTAGCTGCCCCATCCTTGTCTTTTCTTTGTGAATAATTCTCTGATCTTGCCACTTAGAAGTGATGTCTCTTTTTCATCTGATCTTAGGTTTTTCTTTTTTCTTTTCTTTTCTTTTTTTTTCTTTTTACTTCTCTTACATACTATTTCCTAATTTGTAGCCCCATTCGATTATAAGCTCCACGAGAGCAAGAAACTTTATTATCTTTGGCTCTTAGCCTGTTTCCTCTGTATTGTTTTGCATGTTTTATGCCTTGGAGATCTGTAAGTAAAAGCATGAGCACAGTACACAGATTTTTTAAATGGCTGTTTATCTTGTTACAACAGATACAATATCATACTTCCATTAGGGAAGAAGATACACTTCTTTGTCAGAAACATTATTGCCAGAGGCATAAATTATATGGGAGGCTTTGGGATGTGTTCCAAGATGAAGATTCTCTTCTTAATGCTACCCTGGCAGAATATTCCTTCTTCCTCAAAGAGAGACTCTCTCAGCTCCTGCTCCCCCTCCCTTCTTTCGAGGAGCTATATTCTGTAGTTTTCTAGTCTTGTTGGCCCATATTACATATATTCAGGGTCTTCCCAGTACTGGAATTTCAATCTTCTTTTCAGATAAGTCCAATCTCAGCCTTGGGTCTTCAAACTTACACACACACATATACATGTATATATGTATGTATATATACATACATGTGTGTGTATATATATATATATATATATATATATATATATATATACACACACATACATACACATATATAAATAGATGCCTAGAGATAGGTGTAAGTATAGATAGATAGATAACTGCACTTTAAGAAAATTTATTTCCTTCATAATTTTATGTATTTCATTTTAAATATTATTCTGAAAGGGAGTTTATAGGTTTCACTAGACTGTCAAAAGGTTCCATGATACAAAAAAGTGTTAAGAATGCCTGATCTAGTAGAATGTCAAATTCTTGAGAATTGGGACTATTTTTATTTCTCTCTGTGGTCCTAGTACTTAGTATATCCTAGGTGCTTAATAAATACTTATAAAATTAAACTGTTAAAATAGATATAGTACCAAGACCTTTTATGTTGTACCTACTGTTGTTATTTATTCAGCTTCATGTTGACTGGAATTTCCCAGCATCCCCTCTGATCTATACCTGTTTTGTTCATAGAAGATTTGCAAAAAAGACACCGTAATGAGCAGAAAGAACTGTTTGGCCCAGAGTCATAAGAAGTTAATTGGCATTGTGACCTTTGATAGTGTGACTATGTGACCTTGGGCAGATCACTTAAACTTTCTGAAGCTGATTTTCCTCATTTGTAAAATATGTTTACTAATACTTGTCCTGTCTACTCCACAGGACAACTTTCTAGAAACACTTCGTAAATTTTGAAATGCTATATAAATGTGAATATTATAATTAACTAGCTGATCTCCAAAACAGAAACACTGATGTGACAAAACCTTCCCAAGTAATAACAAATTGCTTATTTCTTTTCAGCAATATCCAACACAATTAACAAATTTTTGAAAGAGTTTGGACCTGGCCTATAATTTTGTGGCATGAAAATTTTTTTATTTAAGTACATATTTATATGTACTGATACAATATACGTAGGCATGTATATAGATGACATAATATATAATATAATGCATACTACCTGAAGGTCCTAACAAAAGTTAAAATAAGCAATACCTCCTTAAAAATTTATTAAGGAAAATAAATAACTTCAGGTTTGAGGCAAAAAAGTATCCCAATTCATTATGATTAAAAAGCAATTAACACATGACATATTTTAGCTATTCTGAAGAAAAGGTAAAGATAAATAATTATATTTTACAAATTGTTGCTATATTATTTTTCTGCTGATTTCTTTTAAAAAGAATTCTTCTGGAGATACAAATATAAAATTGGGATAATACCTCCTCAAGAAGTTACTTTATAATGAGGGAGAAAATGCATATAGGAGAGCTGGCCAAGGAGAAATGTTATAATCTGTGAAATGCAAGGATGATGAATAGAACAACAGGAAATTCAAGTGATGTGCTTTTATTTATTTGTTTTTCTCAATAGTACTTTATTTTTCCAAATACATATCAAAATAGTCAACATTCATTTTGTAAGACTTTGAATTCCAAATTTTTTCCCTTCCTTCCATTCCCTTCCTCCACCCCAAGACAGCAAGCAATCTGTTAAATATGTGCAAAAATGATGTTTTTTTTTTAATTAATCTGAATCTAAAAAGAGAAATAGAAAAAGGAGAGGGAGGAAAGGAGACAGGGAGAACACACACACACACATACACACACACAGTGAGAGACAGAGACACAGAAACAGAGAGATAGAGAACATTTCTATATTCACATTATAATATAAAAATATTGGATATTGTATATCATACTTTTCTTCTTTCATATCATTTTTTAAAAGTTATAATTTTATGTTATTTCCCAAATTCTTTACCCTGTTTTCTTTTGAATTTTCTTTCATTCCATTTCTTCCCTTTTTTGAAAAATGGTTCAATGAATGACCTATTATCATTACTACTGTTAGCTCCACTTTTTTCTCTCTAATCCCTCTCCCCACTTAAAAGCCAAAAAAGAGCAAAATCCCTCTAGTAAACAATAAGCATAGGTAATTTAACAATAAGCATAAGTTATATTGAATTCCCAGAATGGCCATGTCTGAAAACGTATATGTCTCTTTTTATGCCCTGAGTCTATCACCTCTCTGCCAGGAGATGGATATGATGATTTGTCATAGGGTCCTATGGTAATATGGTTTGATTTTAATTGATCAGTATTCTTTGGGCTTTAAAGGTTTCTTTGTTTTACACTGTTGTTGATCTTGTAGATATTGGTATTTTGGTTCTGCTTAGTTCACTTTATATCAGTCCATTTTACCTATGATTCTTTGAAATAATTTCTTATGGCCCAATAATATTCTGTTATACTTATATATCACAATTTGTTTAGCCATTTTTCAATGGATGGGAATTCCTTTAAGATTCTAATCTCTTTCTTTTTGTTATTTCCCATTTCAGGATTAAGGAGTTTATTTTGTCTGGGACTATTCCTTCCTAAATGTTCTAATCCATCCTGATCATCTACAGTTTTTATCCTCGTTGATTTTGATTTATTTCTACATCAAACGTGTGAGTGTGAGTGTGTGTGTGTGTGTGTGTGTGTGTGTGTGTGTGTGTGTCTCCGTCATGATGAGGCTCATCTAATGCGCACTTACCTCACTCTTTCCTATTTCTAATCTTCTCAGGCAACTATGACAAATAACAAGTTTTACTTCCTTCTTCCTCCTTTCTACATCAGTAGTATGTTCTTCTTTTTGTCCTCCCTTCTCTTTCTTCTTTTCAAATCTCTAGAAAAGAAGTAGTCTATCCTCTAAATGCTCTGTTTTTTTCTTATTTAATTTCCTCAGTACTTTTTGAAGTTCTGAAGGGAACCTTGTTTTATTTTCTTCCCTAGGGAATGATAATGTAATGTCAGAGAAACTGAGCAAGATAGAGATTAGAGAATATTTAATAATTTATTAAATGGGAGAGATTTACTGGGACCAAATGGATCCATGGTTTGGTCCCAGGGCTAAATCCAGCAAACAATGAGAGTTTTCAATATAAACATGTGGCTCAGACTCAAGGGGTGGACTGAGGCAGGGGTGGAGTCAGGGTGCTGAGAACAGGAACAGGACTCTGACGGGGTGGTGTGAGCCTCTGGAGAGGAGATGACATAATCAGGGGGAGGCACTCTGGACTTGGGGAGAGGCATCTTGATAAGACTGTATCTGATATTCTGATAGCTTGGGATGGGGAAGAGACTTTCTGATATTCTAAAACATAAGATCTTTTATCCTTATTAAATATTCTGATAAAGAAGGAAGGGAGGTTTTGCAGGACTGAGAAGCAGGGAAACTGAGTCAGGACTGGGTTAGGAAACCATGGCATAACAATAAGATTATGTCATCATAATACAGCCCATTCCAAATGCTCAAATAAATTTACTTTCCTACCTATTTTCTTATTCTTTTGTTTGTATTTCAAAGATCCTACTCTGCTGTGGTCTCTTCATGAAAAATAAAAGTAAACTATACCATTAAAAATCCATTTTCTTTCCTAGAATATCATGCTCTTCTGAGTACATTGTTCTTATTTGTAAGCCTAGCTCTTTTGTCTTTTGGATTATCGTATTCTAAGACTCCCTCCTGTAAAAAAGTAGAAACTGATCCTGATGGTGATTCCTTAGTACTTGAACTGGTTTCTTCATGTTTGAAGTTTTTTGTTTTGTTTTGTTTTATTTTGTTTTTTGTTTTTGGGTAATGGGAGTTCTGAGTTTTGGCTATGGAATTTCTAGAATTTTTCCTTTTGAGGTTTATTTTAAGAGGTGATCAGTAGGTTCTTTTTATTTTCCATGTTGTCATCTGGTTCTAGTAGACTGATTTTCATTTATAATTTCTTGAAATAGTATTTAGTGGGTTTTTTGTTGCTTTTCTTAATCATGATTTTCACGGAGCCAGTGATTCTTAAATTATATCTCCTTGTCTTGCTTTCCAGGCTAGTTTTTTTTTTTTTTTTTTTTTTTTATATCAATCATCTTTCACCTTCTATTTTTTTTTTTTTTTTGGTAATATTTCTTGAAGTCTCAAAGAGTTATTGATTTCTCTTTTGTATAGTTTTCAAGGAGCGTGTTACTGCCTTTTCTTCTCCTAATTTTTTCTTCCTTCATTTAAAAATAATTTAAAATTTTTGGGGGTTTTTTCTTCTATACATTCATATAATCCTTGAGAAATTCTTTTTTTTTTTTTCCTTTTAGTCATTTATGAAGCCATTGTTAAGAAATTACTTGCTCTTTCTTTGGGAGAGCAATCTCTAGATCTATAAGTTTTATGTTTTATTTATTTATTTATTTTTACATTGGTTGGTCTTTGATTTGTATTTCTTTCCAGCTTTAGTTTGAGATTGGGGTTTTCTGTCAAAGCCAGTCTCTACCTCCTGCAGAACTTTTGGGTAAAGTGATTGGCCCTGCTTGGTTTTCCCCTTGATCCAGTGAGTTTCTGTACTTATCTTTTCAAGGATTAGCATCTCCCACATTCTTGAGGTTCAGAGCTCTGGATCTTCAGGGTCTTATTTGTCAACTCAACTTAGAGTCCTAGAGCTATGTTTAGTTGAAATCTTTCATATTGTATTGGTTGCTGTTATTCCCTAAGGCTTCCAGAAGTATCACATTGGGGTTTTCTGATGACCTGAAACTTTCTCTAGATACAGAATCTTATAGACCACACATGTCTCTGATCTTCCTCTAGTCATGCTATAGAATATCAACTTATTTTTCTATGCTGTACTCATCTGCTAGAAACCCCCCCTTTTCATTATCTGTGGGTTTCTGGCTGACATTTTGCGTAGTTTTGGGGAAGAAGAAGTTATTTACAATAGTTTTTCATTGGATTTCTTGGTCATTAGTCTGGTGTGTATTTTGGGTTCTTGCTGGAGTATGTAAGAATTGTGTGGTCTCCCTCTATTTAAATAGCCATTTTGGCCAGAAATCTGACATGTGCTTTTCCAGCATAAGTGAGATGGGGAAAAAGATATATGTGGGGAATAGAAAGTCAGAAAATGGGCAAAGGGAAAGAGAATGGTTACTTTTGGGCCGATTAAATATAATGAGGTCTTGCTAAAGAGATATGCTCACTAATATTTTGCTAAAGAGAACAACAACAACAAAAAGCTCCGAATTAAGATTTTTTGACTGAAGTTTTCTCCAAATGTAGTACAGTTATATCTTCCACATTGTGTCTTTATCCATCATGGTTTTGATATATTATGGGTTGGCATAAGAAATTAAATGGTAAATTTTGAGAGTTTTGAAGAAGCTGCAGACAACACATGAAGGCCACAGATGACATAGAAAAAAGTTTAGAAATACATAAAATATACATATAATATTGTATAATTTCAACATGTTTTCTTTTTTAGTACCATAATAATTCAGATTTCTTCCATGATACAAAAGGAAGGTCAAAACATTTTATGTGGATTTTCCAAATCTTAGGAGTGTTCTACCTTTAAAACCCTGTGATATGGAAAGATAATTATAGTTGTTCTGGAATCTTCCTTTTGCCTTTTTTGGGATGGGTTTTAAAAATCTGAATATTATCTTAAAATGGATTGGTTGCTTCAGATTCTTAGGAAGATAGATTTTTTTAGGGTGTAGGCCTCTTTTATGCATACCTATAAAAGTGAGTTGATAGACCTGATTGTTCCTTTTGGACTTCTTTTCAACTTTTTATCCTTTCTTTTTGGACCATATCAGAATGCATTGAATTGTTTTCATCTTCCTCCTTATTCCCCAGCAGCTATTCTCCCAGGTAGACTGGTCAGGAGTAGAAGCAAATATGAACTACATGTGTTTGGGGGCATAACCAGAAAAACGTTTCCTGTTTACCTTTTCTTGGATACATGAGAAAAGAGTTTTTTCTGGACAAAAACTGGAAGCATGGCAGAATATCCTAGAGAAGCAAACAGAAATTACATATGCACTTCTGATAGTCCTAAGGGAAGTTCATGTACAATGCTGTTCTCTAATCTCCTTTCCCTATATCAAAGAAGGGTGATTTCCTAGGTAGTGTGATTCTAATGACCCTTCTAGCCACAGAAGAGATATTTCATGGACAGTGCTTGCTTTTGGGCTTGCCTCAAGAGTCTCTGGCAGGTGCCTTTTTCTTTTTTCTTTTTTCTCTCAATAATGTTCAAATACATGTAAAGAGAATTTTCAACATTCACTTTTGTTAAGATTTTGTGTTCCATAATTTTTTTCTTCTCTCACTTCCCTCCTCCTCCCCCAAAGCAGCAAGCAATTAGATATAGGTTAAATATGTACAATTAGGTTAAACATATTTCTATATTTGTCATGTTGTGCAAAAAAAAAATCAGACTAAAAGGGATATAAAACCACAAGAAATAAAAAGCAAACAAAAAGGTGAAAATGTGATCCATATTCAGTCTGTGTAGATCTTTCTCACCCCATTTTCTTTTCCATCCCAAGTCTATTAAAATTGTCTTGAGTCAGCACAATCCTAAGAAGATCCAATCCTATTGCAGTTGATCATCACGTAATCTTGTTACTGTGTACAATATTCTTCTGGTTTTTCTCATTTTACTGACACCAGTTCATATAAGGTTTTTTAGGCTTTTCTGAAATCATCATTTCTTTTAGAATAATAATATCCCATTACATCCATATACCATAACTTATTCAGCCATTCCTCAGATGATTTCCAATTCCTTGCCATTAGGAAAAGATCTGCCACATGCATATGTGGGTGCTTTTCCCTCTTTTATGACCTCTTTGGGATACAGACCCCACAGTGACATTGCTGGATCAAAAGGGGTGCACCATTTTATCACTTCTTTGGTTATAGTTCAGGGTGCCTTTTTCAAGAGAGAAAAGGATTGACCACATGGACACTGCAGATAGAAAGGTAGTAATGTAAAAGGTAGTAAAGATATAGTAGATAGTAAGGGTATAAAGGTATAGAAAAGTAGTAAAATCATAACACAAGGAAGTAGAAGATCTATATTTTGCTCTCAGCTATTACCATGAATTATTTAGACTTCTGGTACAATGAAAAGGGGTTACTTGTTGAGAAGTCTTAAAGTATATTCGCCTAAGGAGGACTTTCTAGTACTATGAGCCTTTGGGAGGCTCATAGTGGGAAAGAGGGATATTATCAAAATAATAAGATGTTGCTTTTCTGTCAACTCCAAATTCTGTTCCATTTGTAGGGGCACTGAATTGGCATTGCATTGGAAGGATTTTGAAAGCCTGATGGAGTAATGAAACTCTTTGGAGATGGAGAATTATATTTACTTTTTATGGGTTACTATGAGTTCTTTGCATCTTCCACATTTGCTATTGGGATTAAATAAAAGCTAACCTGTCTTAATATGAATTTGTTACCTTGAGAACTTAAATAAGAACTCATGTCCATATGTATGGAAACCAAAACATGAATTGTACATGAACTATATCCAAAGATTTCCTTGAGTAAACTCTGAGAAGCCAAAGACCATAGGATGCTGCATTTTCCTGATTTTAGTATGGGTACATATGGGCTCGGAGCTGAGGGGATCCAAAGTAAATACAAATTTCTAGGACTTTGGAAAAAATCTTACCTTGTTATACTACAAAGAACTGAAATTTCATCAGTGGAGATACTCCCTTCACTACAGCATAGGCAACCCCCTTCATATCATAGTATATAGTTTTAAAAGTTCTTGTGACCATCAAATTCACCACCTGGTGGCCAAGTTTGTGGCAATGAAATTCTTTAAATATCACTAGATCCTTGATCCATCACTGTCCCACTTTCCCAGCTTGGTAGGGCCGACTGAGGTTATATGTTCCATAGTCTTTGAAAACCCAGGGTTTCCTTCATTCCATGATGAGACATTAGAGGACAACATGGTTGGAAAACATTAAACAACTTAATTGGTTTGCCTTTAAATCTTATTTCAGTGTTATTGAAAAAAAAAAGGGGGGGGGGTGAACTGTGACTACTATCATCATTCCAGCATTTCAAACAGTCCGGCAGTTCTGGATGAGTGGTTTGTTCTAGGTTGCTTTGAGGATGGCAGAGAAAGATGAATTCTGTGGGATGAACTCAGCAGTATACCAAGGGGAGTATGAGAAGTCTAGGGTGCAAGATTACAAGAAGTGCAAACAAAAATGCATCAAAGGTTCAAGTGACCTCTTACTTTAAGTAAGAGATTTAAGAGCCTCTCCCTTTACTGTTCCATCCTACTCTGTCTTGGGGCATAAAACTTTTTTGACTTTTGTATTCTCAGCTTTTGGTACAATGTCCGAGATATGGTAGGCATGTAATAAATGTTTGCTGATTGATTTATTGAAGTGAAAGAGTGAATATGAATATGAGGAGCAAAGCTAAAAGACTCCCTTTCCCCAAATGTGTCTTCTAATTGCTATAAGGCCTGAAATCCACAATATCCATTTCAATCGAATTTCTATAAGTACCTACCCAGTGACATTGTGTACATACCCTGATGAGTTTTCTTAGGGTTAAGGTTTGCAGCTCCAGAGTTAAGTAGCTATGGCCAAGAAATCATCACCTAATGGCTAAAATCCTGATGATGAATTCCTTTCTTCCTTTTTTCCTATTTTTCCTCCTTTTTTTTCTCCGCTTCCTTTCCTAATTCTCCCTCCTCCCCCAATTTCCCCTTTCTCGTTTCTTCCTTAACTAGGCTAATCTTTCAAATGAAACACAATTCAGCAGCAGGACCCTCCTGAAACCATCACCTAGATCTTAACACTTTAGTGTAAATTACTTTTGTTGATTATCTATCAATCTACTCAAAGGGAATAGATTGATTCAGCCTGGTGAAAGGTCCTGAAGTTGGTTTCTTGGGTGCAGATATTGTAATCTGTTGGTTTGTGAACATGCATGAAGTGGGGCAGGTAGCATGAAAACATAAGAGGATCTCCTCTGGGCCCATTACTATCTTTTGACTATTTTCCAGGATATGCTATCCAGGTTTATTTTTTTTCCTTTCCCCCCCTCATTTCCCAATCTCTCCATCTGCTCATCAAGGGCAACCCATGAGTATCTGGCAGCATCTTTGCCATAGTTTCAGCATGCTCTGCTCTGGGACAGAAGACACTGTGCACTTATTTTGATGGTTTTAGGGAGATGAGAATCTTAGATAATAGGACTATGTTTCACTTCTCAGTCAGTCCATTTACAGACAACCCAGAATTCTTTTCTCTGCTTTCCTCTTCTGTATGTGCATTTGTCTTTTGAGGGAACAAAAATTGGCACCCTTGCTTGCCATACCTCATTAAAACATGCTGGCTGCTGTCATTTGCAGAAGGCTGGTGTTTGAAATTGGGAGGAAGCTTTATCAGGATATACTACACACACAAGAACTGATTTTTTTCCCCATGTCCCTAAAGTAGTTCGCTTCAGCTGGGAAGGGGTAGAAATTTAGGATGACAGGTAGCAGATATGGTCCTGAATTCTTTTCTCCAATCCTCCCTCTCTGTTCCCTCTGGTCTCCCTCTTCTCATCCATTCTATATATCTGCTGCAGAATTTTGGGGAGATGATCATGAATGGAGGTCTAATTACAATAATGCCTTTTAAGTTGCTTTCTGTCTCTGGGGAAAGCAAGACTCTTAGCCCATAGGTTAGCTCAAGGCTAAACACTTTTCCAGGTGGGGAAGCACTGGGGAGATGTGGTCCAGAAATTGCATCTTGCATTGTACCTTTTCCTCTTCTTCCTCTTCACACTAGGAGGCAGGTTATTAATCTTGAATGAGCTGTAATTGTGTGTTTGGGAGTGTATGTGCTGCTGTACTCCTGAGTGTATACAGACCTTGTGTATTTTTCAGTTCTGGCATTTCAGAAACATTCCACTTCAACAACAAAAGGGCTTGTTGTTGCTAGGAGGTTTCCAAAATATATCACTGATTGAGACAAGCTCAGCCAATGCCCTCTGCTTTTACCGATGTGAATCAGAATGACCTCTAACCCTCTGCAAGAACATATTTAAAAGAACTGTGCACATGCTTGAAAGATAACACTTTGAATAGGGTATAGCCCAAGAAAACAGAGGTAGAGAGTGTCTCCTACAACTCCCCTCCCATAGTCCCTTTCTTTGGGGAATTACATGTGTGTAAATCCTACTTACAAAATTATCTATTTTTATTTTTTTGTTTCTCTTTGTTGTTGTTTTTTGTTTTATTTTTCCAGCTGATCCTTAAAAAGAAGGTCTTGAAGGGTGGACATAAGCAAATCCGTGCTTCGTGTAGGAACATACATTTTTGTTTTGTTTTGTTTGGCAGGAAGGTCAGCAGCTTAATCCTCAGGAGGAAGGAAGTAAAGACCTGATGGTTCTGGCTAGGGCAGAGATTATATTTAGCAGTCAAAGGCTGTGCTCTCAGGAAAGCTTGCACTCAGCGCAGTGACAGAATTAGAGAGATGGAGTGACTGAGGCAGTGAGGCAGGCACGGCCAGCCCTTAGTGTCTCCCAGGGTTTTAGCCATGGAGTCTCTGCTGCCGCTCAAACCCAGCATTCATTCCAGTTTCACACACTGCCTGGTGGCATTTTTTGACTCATGATGCTGACTGAATAGAAGCTTTGGAGATGGTTATGGTATGTTTGTATACAGGAGGCATCTGAAGGGGGCACTGAGAAAAAGGCAGGAGAGCATCACACATCTTGGAAGCCCCTCGGTCCAACCCCTTTATTTTGTAAATGGGGAAAACAAGGTTGGAAAATTTATATGACTTGTTCAAGGTCACACAGCTAGCACCTAACCAAGGTAGGATTTAAATTCAGGTCCACTGACTGCCACTTCCAGAAGGTGGCCTCTATTAATCTTATTATTCCTTCTCAACTTTACATCTACTAACTTAAAGGTAAGTGACTTTTAGCCATAGACATCCATGAAGCTAATTTGTTGCCCTTTCTCAGTCATTTATTTAACTTTTATTTAAGATTTTTTGTTTTAAAGTTACAGTCATATGC
Organism: Sminthopsis crassicaudata; assembly: GCF_048593235.1. Classification (NCBI taxonomy): domain Eukaryota; kingdom Metazoa; phylum Chordata; class Mammalia; order Dasyuromorphia; family Dasyuridae; genus Sminthopsis; species Sminthopsis crassicaudata. The sequence continues at coordinate 177,394,697 of NC_133617.1, read as the reverse complement.
AGATATGTTGTTTCTCTCCCAATTCCAAGTAACAAAGGAAAATAATTAAGCCTGTCTAGCAGGCAGAGCAATCCCATGTGGCCCTGTCAAGCAATGTTTGTAGATCCCATTCTACATCCCTCATGTTCTGACCAGCCCTACCCCCAACCTTTGGCAAAAGGAGGAATCTGCATTTCTTCCCTTCTTCACTGAGGCCACAATTAGTTTGGCTTCTTTTTGTTTTCTGTAGGGTAACTGTATTTTAGTGGTTTATATTGTTCCTCTTGTTCTCCTTGTTTCATTCTGCATTAGTTCATAGAGATCCTTCCATATTTCTCCAAATTCCTCACGTTTCCTTTTTTTTTTTTTGTTTTCTTCTCTCTCTCTCCTTTCTTTGTCTCCTCTCCTCTCTCTGTCTCTATCTCTCTGACTGTCTCTCTCTCTTTCCTTCCCCTCTTCCCTCCCCCCTTTCCCTCTTTCTCTTTCTTTCTCTCCCTCTCTCCCTTTTTCAATTCTCCCATCATGACCTCATAGATGGAGAAGTAGAATGGACCTTGGATACCTCATTATATATGAAAAAAATGATGGTCAGGAGACTAAATGGCTTACCCAAGGTCACACAGCCAAATGCAGAGGTTTAAATAGAATCCAGGACAGTCCCCTGACTCCAAAGTCAGTACTAATTCTACTGTACAGTACTTTTTTTTATGGCCACCTACTTTGTTTTGAGGATTTTTTTCCCCCTACCACAAGCAAAGCCACTACTATCAATGTTTTTGGGCATACAGGATTTTCCTTTCTGTCTTTGATTTCCTTGAATATATGACTATTAATAGGATCTCTGGATCAGAGAGTATGAACAATTAATTTCTTTGTCATTTATGCAAACTTACCTTTCATCCAGCTCTTTAACTTATGATAAGGCCAGTGGTGAATTTGCCTTTTATTTTTCCCTGCTTTTGCTTGCATTTTAGTATAATTCATTTCATTTTCAGGCATCAATGCTTACTTGGAACTCTAGAAATTTAAATCCTAGCTGTGCTTAAGGAGTATGTGTATTGTTAGACTTGTGTAAGAGATGAGTATGGTTCTCCTGTTAAAATACCCATATTGCTTATGGTGTTTTTAATTTAATTTTTTATCTTTGGTTGTTTGCTTTCTGGACAGGGAAACTGATCCCTTGGCTGTTGCTGGCTTCTTCTCTCTGTGCCTCTAAGCCCCATACAACTTTGTCTAAAGTTACTGTTGAACTCAAAACCAATTCTGTCATCCCAGTATTAACTTGATTATTGAGGTGTTCCCATAGGTTATTTTGGGTAGAGGGGAAGGGCAAAAAGAGACAGTACACAGTCTATTTTCCAGCAGTCAGATAAAGAGCTTCTCTATTGTTTGGATTTGTGTAAAACTTATATTGTGCATGGCAAAATGGAATCGACAGCCCTGTACTGTGCCCCAGGAGTCTGAACATGAGGGCCCAAACCTAACAATTAAAAAAAAAAAAGACAATGCAACTGAATGAAAAGGGACTTTCCATTCTGTCAGACCACTTAAAGAAGCACTTAGAGCCAAACAGGCACCATGGCTTTTAACGCTTTAGAGTCTTTGCTTTCAGCAGATACAGAGATTTGCTGTGCTTTTTTAAAAGTTCAATTAACACTCTTTTCTCTTTAGTGATAATTTTTTTTCTTTAAAAGTCATTCACCTCCAGTCCATTGATAACAGATGCTCAGCCTGCTGGGCTTGAGAGCTCTCCCTTTTCTTCCCCTTTGCCCTTTCTTTCCCTTGAGTGAAAGCTGTGCGAAAACCAGAGCTTTTCTGTCCACACATTCAACTCTCAGGAAGAAAAATGCCAAATTGCCCTTCAAAATGTTATAAGAATTCATCCATGTGCCTGACCCCAAATCCTACTGTGAGAAGAAACATATGGAAAAAGAAAAGATGCTCTTCTTGAAAGAATCTTCTCCTTTCCCACAATAAGCTACAATTGCAGTTCTCCTTGAAAAACCTGTCTGGAGATGGATAGGTGTAAAAAAACATGGGGTTTGGGGGGGGAAGGGGGAGATTGGCTAGGGTGACTGAATGTCTGTTTTCCTTTCTAAAGATGGCTTCCTTATTTTCATGGTAAATTTGGAACTAATAAGTGGTTTAGGGATAATGGATAGAAATCCTCCCCCTTTTACTCCTTTTAAAAATTGGAACAAGAAGAGAAAAATTCACCTCCCCCTGGACTAAATTGATTCAGACTTGGAAAATAAACAGTTTACTTTGGGAATTCTGACCCCAAAAGAAGTTGACAATTTAAAAATATATGCTTTTTCTTTGACTCAGGTCTAGAGGAATCAGCCATTTCATATTACTGAAACTCTTTAAATAAAAAAGTCTTTCTTTTCCTCTTCTCTCCCAAATATCTTTCTGAAGCAGCAATGCTTCAGAATCCTATCCCTTTCCATTTTATTAAACTGTAAGTCTGGGATCCAAATCGTGAGGATAGGACTACAGTCAGCCTTCTCCTACCAATAAAGAACATGCCCCATCACCACCATTTTTACCTCTAGTGGAGCTGACCAATACACAATTTTCATTAGTTGCTCCAGGCACTTTACTTATAGTAAATGAGAAGCACTTCAGTCCCCAGGCAATGGTCTATTTGCTTCCTAGCTGAAATTTGACCTGCAGGAAAAACCTAAGACAAAAAATTCATTTTAGAAAGATTCAACTTATCAACCAACAAGTACTTATTAAGAATCCACTATAGCACTTTTTGTGACAGCAGAAAACTAGAAACAACATGCTTGTCCAGGGATAGGGAAATGGTTGGACAAATCTGTTATAATAGTGTGATGGAACAATATGACTCCTTGAGTCAATAAGCAAATGTTTTTTAAGTACCTATTCTGTGCCAGATACTGTGGTAAGTTGTGGAGGCACCAAGAAAAATAAGACAGGCCCTACTCTCAAGGAGCTCATAGTTAAAGGGGTAGGAGAAGACATAAAACAGTAAAAAAAATTTTTTTGGTAAAAATCTAGTAAATCATGAAAAAAAGTAGAGTGAAGTAAGAACCAGGAGAACAATATCCACAACAATTTCAAAAATGTAAGTAAAAACATTAGAAAGAGGCAATTGAACTCAAAGTTAATGCACTAAATCCAGAGATCAGATGTTTCCACAACTTAGTGGGACAGAGGACAGGTCTATTTGGGGCACTAATTGGTTTTTGAGAACATTTTCTTTGTTACAAGGTAAGGTCAAAGAACTTTGGGGGTGGGATTGAGATTGAGAAGAAAAAGTGTCAATGGACCATAACGGGTAAACTAACATACTCTTCAAAATAATATTTTAAATGCATAAAATAAGATATTTAAGATTATAAAAGAAACAAATTATATAGAAATATATTTGTAAAAGTTCATTGATCCCCAGTTAAGAACCTAGTGAGAAAAAATTGTGATATAAAAAACATGGAGTTAATTTAAGTAGGCATACCCATAAATTGGGGAATCAAGTTGTGATATATGATTGTGATGGAATGCTACTGTGCTTTAAAAAATGATGAGCTCAATGATTTTAGAAAAAAAAGGGAAAGATTTGCATGATATGATGAAGACAAAATGAGCCAGAACCAGGAGAACATAGTATATAGTACAGCAATATTGTTTTAAGAATGACTTTAAGCAAATAAGACATTTTGTCTGCTATAAATATCCAAATTAGCTATAAAAAACATATGAAGAAACTATCTACATCCAGAAAAAGAACTTACAAATAGAACTGTATATAGAATGTTACATGTGTTGTGTATGTATATTTACATATACATACATACACACATATTTATTTGTGTTTAATGGTAGCCATCTCTAAGGCAGAAGGGAAAAGGAAGAATAAAAAAGAAATTTACATGATAATTTTGTTGTATATTTGAAAGGCATAGCAAATTGTGTATGGTAGATTTGCAGTTTCATATGCAATCATCTTTTTTATTGTATTATGTCATGAAAATGTTCATTTTGTTTCATAAATTATAAAGGAAATTTAATAATGAAAAATAATTAATCAGATTCTTGAGACACTGGACAAGTATATAAATCGAACCATAATGGGTTTTCAAACAATAAGGAGTCAACTTTAGAGCTTTGTTGAAATCTGAAGGGGAAAACAGAATTCTTCCCCTTCTTGTGCTCTTCCTAACTTGCATCAGTCCTCTTTGGAGAAAGGAGAATCCAGCCTAGGGAGATGCTGCTGACTTTTAGCAGAGTTGTCTAATGAACCTCTGCTGATAAAAGACCACCATGTGATATCTGTGTCATGATGGTCAAAGGAAAGGGACTTTCTTTATTTGTGGAGGAAAAAAGGGCAAATGATCTGAGATAATTAGCCAGTGAAAGTTATAGTCTTCAAGGTCTTCTAATAGTGGCTATGGTTTTTGTTTTATCTTTTGTAGATTGTAAAGAGTTGCAAATACCTATGGATGGGCACAATCTGCAGATGTAGCGAAATCTGTGAAGTGTGCAATGTGATTTATAGGTAGGTGTCAGCTTCTTTTCATAGGACAATGAAACCAGTAATTCATTCTCTCTATGTATTTCTGTTTATTTAATTATTTATTCTTTTTTTTTTAAACTTTTGTATGTATACATGATGTTCCTGCCTATCCCCCTCTTAAAAAAAAATCAGTTTTTGAATGGACTAACCAAAGATGTGTAAGTAAAGTAACTCTCAAAGATCCCAATCTGTTCAGATCAAAGGGCAGGGTTATTCCCTGATGTTTGTAAAGGAATTATTTAACAAGCAATCCTTGTCAGTGTCAACATTACACATGGGATGACATAATACTTGGGAAAAATAAGGAATAGGCTAATATTCCCACATGAGCTTCAAAGCTAAACATGCTTTCACATACAGATGCTTTTGATTTCCTGTTTGTGGCTTCCTAATTGGAACCGACACCTGAAATCTCTCTCCTTTCCCTCCTGCTAATTTTTTATTATAATTTTGCTGCCCTGCTCTCTCATTAGGAGCTTCTCTCTTTGCAAGGCCATCTCTCCTATGGAGCATGGCAACTTTAGATGTCTTTCCATTCTATAAAGTTCCCACATTTTAAAGCAAGGTGTGGAAAGAAACTCATTTTTACCATGAGGTTTGGCAAGTACAAAACATTTGAACCCTTCCTGCTGTTTATACTTTCCAGGCCCACCAGTTGCTGGAAATATTCCAAATCTGTACCCCATCAAACTGTTTTAATCCTAAAATAGTTCAAGTATTCTATGAACGTGCTACAAACTTTTATAGGATTAAAAAAGAAAAAAAATAAGTTTAAAGAAAATTACAACCTGCATTGGGACTAACATTTTTTAATTAATTCAGTGATTGAGGAATGTCTTAGAATGAGCATAATACATACACATACCTATGTATGTATGTGTGTGTGTGTGTATATATATATATATGCATATATATATATATAAATATATAATTTTTTTTTCCTTCTAGAATCACAAATACACTCAATCCCCTTCAGAGGCTCAGACCTAGTCTCTGAGGTGCAAACCTTGTAGCCTCCATACTGGAAGGATTATAGAATAATGGGAAGATTATAGTACAGAAGAATTATAGAAGCATAGAACTTAAAAGCCAAAAAGGGATCCAAGAGGTCATTTTAGTCAGTGGCTGTGACAGTGACTTTGGAATAAACCCTTCCAATTTCATTGACATTTTGAAACTCCCACATCTTTCTGCAGAGATGGCCTGGGTAGGATAAAGGGAGGGAGAAGTGCATGGACAAGCACTTCTGCCAATTGTTGGCTCTACCAGTATAACATTCATTTGCATAGATTTGCATAAGTAATGCAGACCATACTTTTCACATGTGTTTAGGATTAATTAAATAATTTTATGTGCTTTAAGAAAACACCGAAGCAGGACAAGACAGAAGGCAAGTAGAGAGAAGCAGGATCTGGCTGATGTGTCAAGACAAAAGTAGATGAGAAAACTGTTCTTCTAGAATAGTCATTGTCATGCTTGAATTTTGTTATCCCTTCCTTTATTTCCCATTTCTTTTCTTCTATCTTCCTTCATTCATTGAAGAATTTATGCTAATCTCAAGTATTCAAATAAATCTGTGATCTCATTGATTGACAATATTGTCTCCAATAAAGCAGATTGCAACCCAACCATACCTACTTGTCAATTTTATGGAACCTTTGTTCATGTCTTCCCATAATTTTCCATGGTTGATCCACCCAATTTGGAAGAAATCTGCCTTTATTTCTCTTAACATCTCAGGAATTATCATCTTGAATTATGGTTATCCCACCACCACAACGATGACCAGATCAACTTTTCCTCTCATACATTTCTTTGATGAAAAATTTTTTAATCACCAATAAGGCCCTTGCAGGCATTTGCTAGACATCACAAAGTGAATTCTTTTTTTTTTTTTTAAATAATGTGTTGTAGTCTGTTGACCTCTAGCAGATATAAACCTCCAGGGCCCTTTGGATGATTTTCAATTTCAATTCTCTATAGTAGTGTACAATTTACAGTCATGCAACATCAACATAGATTGATCTTACTGTTGAAAGGCTATTATTACTAACAGTTTACACATGCAGATAATCACTGTTTATAAATTATTTTTCTATACATCATTTAGCATCTGTAAAATGAAGAAAAGTCCCTTTAGTTCTTTTTCCTGAGGCAATTGAGATTAAGTGACTTGCCCAGGGTCACACAGCTAGGAAGTGTTTAATGTCTGAGGTCTCATTTGAACTCAGGTCTTCCTGACTTCAGGGCTGGTGCTCTGTCCACTTCACTACCTAGCTGCCCCCTTCCCTTTAGTTCTGAAATTCTCTGATTCTATGGCTCATTTGATGTTCACAACAACCTTGTAAGCTTCTTAGAGGAAACTAAGGTACAGAGAGGCTGCAACTTTGTTGCAAGTCCTCAAGCTAATGATGGCAACCCAGGTCTTCTGACTCCTAAGCTATTCTTCTTTTCTCTGTATTTCTGCCTTTAAACTTGAGATTGAAAAGACCAGGGTTTTCATCCCAGTTTTGCTACTCACTTGCTTTATGATTTTTAGCAAATTGTTTCTAGTGTCTTGACTTCTGATTTATTGCTTGTAAATGGAGTTGTTTTAGTCATAATCAATCCAATCCAATAAACATTTCTTAAGTGTATTTCTTAATTGTGTATTTTTAAATTATGTATTATAGACAAAGCACTGTGGTTTTTCACCCTTTCAAGCTCTAATTTCCAGCATTCAAAATCTGAGAAAAATCTGTTTTAACACATTGTTTGGAAGAGGGGGGAGTAGCAAATTTAGAAAAGTAAAGGAGTTGACTGTAAATAGTCAAAGTGACCAGAGTGACTAATGCTCACTTTTACTGCTGTGTAAGTATACTTGAGATTTTTGGTAAGAATCATATTTTCCAAGTCAGTGACCTTCTCATCCTGGCAACAACTTTAATCCATCCATAAGTTCCTCTCCAGTACCTGCATTTGAGGAATACCTATGTCAGTTAGGAAGATTTTAAATCCACTTCAGTATATGATTCTGATGAGGTATAAACCTAATGATGAGATCTATACCTCATTAAAATTAGGATGAATTGAGGTCTAGTGGCAGGATTGGGGTACAGGGAGTCACATGGAGCTCCCCTTAGGATTTGGCACAAGGATACAGAGTTAAATGAGGTCTAGTGGCGGCGAGAATCTCCTGTAAATGAATTTACAGGCCCCCAAACCTAGATTGATAAAAAGAGGTTTTTGCAGGGTTTGGAAGCAAGGTTAAAGTCTGATTAGTAAAAGGCATTAGATAGAGGAAGAAATACACCATAAGTGGTGGGACAGAGAGTGATGCAAAGCATGGTTGCTGGCATCTTTCAACTCTCTGCCAAGGGATGATTTCAGCTTGGCTCTTTTATCTGCTTGAAGGGGTATATGGGGGGAGTTCCAGGTTGATTTCTCGAAGGCCAAAATCCACCAGGTGGGGGTTGAGCTATTTGAGCAGATCATTAGAATGGGGGCTGAAAACCCAAGCCAGCTCAGATCCGGTGGGGGCTGGGTACAGCCCAAACTGGCTCAGATACAGATCTTTCTCCTGAGAATACAAAAGAGTGGTTTTGACCAGATCTTGAAATCAAAGGTCAGTCCCAAAGGAAGTTGTGGATCAGACAAGGAATCTTAAAGGGGCTATCACCCCCATCAATTCTTTGGACTACATTTCCCTCCACAAGAGTATCTCCCAGTTCCACACACTTTTCACCTTCCTTTTGTGTGCAGTCTTCCTTTATTATTGCTGTAAGTTCTGGCATCAGGAGATATTTTCCTTTTCTTTGTATTTGTATTCCCAGAACTTAGCACACTGTTAAGCACAAAACTCTTAATACATTTCTTCCTCTCCCTTCCCTCCCATCCTCCCTTCCTCCCATTCTCCCTTCCTCCCTGCCTCCCTTCCTCCCTGCCTGCCTTCCTCCCTTCCTCCCTACCTCCCTGCCTTCCTGCCTGCCTTCCTTTCTTTTCCTTTCCCTCATCTCTGTCTAACTCTCTCTTTCTCTCCTTCTTCTAGATATTTGTAGGGGCATCTCTCTAAGTTTTAAGAATTGAAAATATTGTTATTTCTCTGGCACTTTCCTAGTTGTCATTCTAGTAATTTAAAAAAAATCATCGTGATTATTATTTTATCATTTCAGGACAAAGAAAGGGAAAGAAGTTAGTGAGCAGAACAGAATGTGATTCTGAAATGATTTCTTGAAAAAGGACACAGATAATACATTTTGGGGGTAGAAATATTGGGGGGGGGAATATGGGTTGGTCAAGAGAATGGGTGATGAAAAGAGGGAGGGGCTGATTTGTATTTCTCATTTTTCTTCACTGTTTGTTTTACACTTCCAATAAATAACAAGGAACCAGATACAAAAACAAACAAGAGGAGAGAAAACAAAGAGAAGCCTTGTGGCACTCGGAATGATGGGCTGTCTCCTTAACTCAGCAGGTGAGTGTTATGGGGAGGCATCCAAGTGTGAAAAACAATAGCATATCACTATCAAAAATGGTTTCAATCAACTACTCCTCTGCTCTCGGTGATCAGCTCTGTAAATAGAGAAGGGAAACCGACTGGGAAGTTTGGGTTCCCCTGGGCCATGATTTTGGAGAGTTATGCAGAGAAATGCCATGAAATAGCTGAGAGAGATAGGAAAGTTTGCTTTTCCTCTATTGGAAAAGCTAGCAGAGGGCAAGGGCCTAAAGCCCTTTTTCTGATGTACTTGCTAATAAAATGTTTTGCTTTTACACTTGACCCATTTTCTTTGTCCATTACTTGTGCCCTCAGATTCTCTTTATTAGATTGCAAGTTAACTGAGGGCAGGGTCTGCATTAGGGATGGGATCAATTTATTGAACTGCATTTTAATTTGAATGAAGACTGTAACCACTAATTAAGTAAGAAAAAGCAAGTCATTGGGTAGAGAAAAAGCATCAACAGAAGCATTTGCCAATCCTGATTTGGAGCCCTGACCTACTTCTCAAGAGGCAGACATACAACTGCATACATAAATGAACATTGAGCTAAAGGTATCTAGCAAATTGTAGAATTAATCTTTCAGAATAAGCATTGCCAAAAATAACAAGGTGCATTGTTAGTGAATGTGTGCATGAAGTGAGAAAAGACTATTGTGGGGGATTGGGTGTTTCCACATATTGTCCAATTGTTGTTTCTGTAGTAAATTTCCCCTTGTTTGTTTTCCCTACAGGTGAGGGGAAAAAAGAAAGGACAAAAGCCCCTTCAAAACGGCCTATAATTGCAGAACTCAGAACTCTTCTCTTAAGTGCGTATTCAGACTGAAAGGAATGTGTGGTCTGTGTTTATTCACTTGATAAGTTTTCTAATGGGATGTCTCAGAAATCTGTTTGTAAAAGCTAATATCTTCACTCATTCTCTTTCCTTTTTGCTTCCCTTAGGGCCTAGTCAAGTGAGTATGCAGTAGATATTGCTGTAGAGCTCAGGTCTTCAGAGAAAGGGATAGCTGACTCATGAATATAGATCAGTTCTTCTTAAAGAAAAACTAGTATCTTGAAGGTTGACTCAATTAAATTCCATCCTATTCAACAAAATCTCTTGTGTGTAGAGAACCACACTAGTGGGGTTGGAAGGAAATAAGTATTAGATAAGACCCAGTTTCTACCACCATGGAGTTCACAGTCTAGAAGAAGGATAAGCCACATACAAGAAAAACTATAATATATGATAAGAAATCTGAAATAACAAATTACAAATTTAAGAAGTGATGCTTTTTATGTGATGGAGTGGAAAAAGCACTGAATTTGAAGTAAGAACTTCTTGATCTCGTCTCTCCTAGTACTGCTCTCAAAATATGAGCCTGGGCAAGTCATTTAATCTTGTCAGATCTTAGTTTCCTTAACTGTTATTTAACTACCAGGTGCCATTGATAGTCATTCATCTAGTACATGTAGCAAAAGAACCTGGGTCCAACATTAGTGTGTGTGGGGGTGTCCCATAAACATTGTATGTCTTGCCCCACTGATTGGAAGTGATGATTATAATGCTCTCTATGGTTTAAAGATAGTCAGTGTCTAACTGATTCTCTCCAAGGGATTCAACTTATATATTTGTAAAAGGGTGTGTGGATTGATAGATTTATCAAATAAGAATTCGCTCAGAGCCCCCAGTCACTGTATAGATCATACTTCCTTCTTGAGCTTGTTATGTACATATACAATCATTAAGCAGTTGCAAGTCTCTCATCTCAGTCTTCTAAACTGTGTAAGGCCCTTAGGAATTGGAAAAGCATCTTTGGCATAGAGATTCTAGGAAATGCTATTTAAATTTGATGAGTTTCCTACTGCCACTCCCTTTCTAATAGGCAAAGAAAGATCAATGGATCTTCCATTTTGGATAAAAATTAAGACCTCTGCAGGAACTCTGGACCTCAAGACTGTGGAACTCAGAATTTATATATTCTATCTTAGAGCAAGATGAGTAAAATCAGCAGTCATTCCTGGAAATTACTGTTAATCCTGGCATCTCCTGGCCTTTCCTGGGGCAATCTTCTGCTGTGGCTATGTCTCTCCTCAATCCTCAACCAAATCCTCACTGCTCAGAGCAACAAGATAAGAGTAAAGAAAGCATTGCATGTAACATGATGAGGGGAGTAAATGACCTTTACAATCTCTTCAAGCTCCAAATCTCCATACCAGACAGAAGATACTATGACGGGAAATCATTGTGCTGTGGCAGTTAGCCACTTCTATGATTGTCACCCCTGTTCTTTGAAATACATTATAGGGCTCCTGGCTTGTGTAATTCAAAGCATTGAGAATGAGCACCAAAAAACTTTACATATTAGATCCCATAGCCATGATGGCACAGCCAGGGTGGCTTTCTATTCACAAGATTCTCAGATGATTTCTAGGCACATGAATCTCTTTTTGTGGCTGTGAAGTCTGAGAAAAGATTTGACAGCTTTGACTTACTGTCAGGGAACAATTAAATGCTATGATAGTTTGGGGCAGGGGAAGATCACTTTCAGTTGGGGAAGGGGTAGGAAGGGATTGGAGAACTTTTAATGGAGAAGGTAGTTCTTGAGCTGGCCTTTTTTTTTTTTTTTTTTCCATTTTCCTTCATGTAACAGGTAATAACTTATGGAATTTATTAATTCTCCTTCCCTGTTTTTCTCTCTGACATCTTCCATCTCCTAGAAATGGTTTAGGCTGAAATAAAAAAAATTGCTTCAAAGACAATTTAGATAAATTAATGGATGGCAGATTAATATTGAGCTATTAAGAGAAATCAGGAAGTTTGAGAAGATTTCCTTAAACTTTGAGATTGATATTAAAAAGGATAACTATTTTCTGCCATGTAATCTTTGGTGCTCCTGCCTTGCATAGAACATTGACTAAATGAATAATGAGGCTGACCCCACAGAGCATTTTTTATGTTCCCAATAGTGTTTAACAAAAAAACAGAATGTATACTTTTTTTTTTAAACAAGGAGCATTGAGCTGCTGGTCTACCCAGGGGCAATTTAAAGATCAGTAGTTTCCTCCCCAGTAGTCCCCTACATATATATATATATATATATATATATATATATATATATATATATATATATACTCATACACACACACACACACTCTTTTATTATTCAAATTCAGATATTTTAGATTATTTATCTTATTTGATAATTTATCATATTCTCCAGGAATCATACAGGTTCCAACCCATTCCAAAGAATCAGAATTTTACAGTATAACTAGATGCATTTGAATACATATTATATAATATACACACACATATATGTGTGTGTGTGTGTGTGTGTGTGTGTGTGTGTGTGTGTGTGTAAGGATGCAATTCCCGCAAAACAAGAGAAGGGAACTGTAAGGGTCCTTTAAATGGGCGGCCACAGCGCAACAGGAGATTGAGTGGCCCAGAAGAAATCTCTGTGGATATAGGACTGTCCTGTGGGTGGGATCCTGTCCATATTGAGATAGCTTCGTAATGGGTGACTGCTCTCTCGCTGGTTGGCTGTGTGTGTGTGACCTCACAGGTCCTTTATAAGCCCACTGCAGGCAGCAGTTGCTCTCTTTAACCTAGCTCCCTAGCCTGGGGTGGCCAAGCCAAGATGATGGAGCCGTGAGAGGTAAGAAGTTTGGTAGTGAACATGTGGATCTTCAGACCAGGTGTTCACTAAGAAGCTAACAAGTCAGGGCATCAGTCAGGGCATTTTGTGAGTAGGTATAACAAAGGCTTTTAAGATTACACGTGGCTGTTCTTGAGTGCGCTACCGGTTATTAGACTATAGATTCAAGAGATGGTGGCCAGAGATCTTTGAAGGCCTCAGAGGAGGCGAGCCGGGTAGAGTTGACACTGCAAAGGTCAGTGGTCAAAGGTACTCTGTTGGGCCTAGGACAGACTAGTAATTGTAACTGCCAGAAGTGCATGTTACATATATGTATGAATATATTAACTATATAGGTATATATAGGATGAGGGCTAGTATATAAATGTACATAGATATGGATATATGTGAGTATATATACATACATATATATATATATATATATATATATGTATATATACAATGTGTGTGTGTGTGTGTATACACATCCGTACATCATAAGACACTCACACACACATTTCCTAATTCAGAGCTTCTGAGACAAAGAAGACCATTAAATTCAGAGGCAGCAGGATTGGATTACAATTCCTAGCTCTGACACTGATTTCCTTGATTTCCTCTTTTTTTATATCATTTAATTTCTTAGCCTCTCACTTTCTTCATCTGTAAAATAGGTACTTTAAAACAGAGATTCATAAACTATTGTATGTGAACTTCTTTTTGAAGAAGATACTTTATAGCTATATTTTACTATAATTGGTTTCCTTTGTAATCCTATGCATCTTGTTTTATTCATTTAAAAACTCTACTTTGAAAAATTGATCCACAACCTTCATTTGACTCCCCAATGATCTTATGATACAAAAATAGTGGGGAAAAAAAAAAAGCCTTGTGAGATAGCTGTGCTATAGTGAGTGGAAGGCCAGTTGTAGAATCCAGAATATCTTGTTTCAAATCCTGACTTACACTTACTAACTGTATGACCTGGGAGAGTTATATAATTCTATGTACTTTAAACATTTCCAAAGACATCCATTAAGCCATAGACTGATTCGTGGAGGGAGTTCCCAAAGCAGGAGATGATCATTGATCTTTCCCATAAAATGAAAGAAAGGACCATGTCACCTCATAGTGTTGGAAGAGGGGCAGAGGATTCAAAATATACCTATTAACTTATCATTCCTTTCCTCTTTTTTTTTTACATTTTCTTTATTAACCATCAGTCACTGAATCATTTCTCCTGAAATATTCCCTCAATTCAATTTGATTCAATAAACAATTATTAAGTGCTTCCTATGTATTTGGTCCTATGCTAGGTGCTGGAGAGAAACAGATAAAAATGAGATAACTCATGATTTAGAACAATTTCTTGTGGCGAATTACCCGAATGGAACATGTATTAACTCCCGAGTCCTTTCTAATACTTTGTTTTTAAGATCTGTTATGAGACTTAGAGGAAGATTAGTGCCATTCCAGGATTAAAGGGATGACAACATCATTAAAATCTGCCCTGGTCAGATTCCCTGAGAGTATTGTATTCTGTTCTAGGTGCCAGACACTGACAAATTGGAGCATGTTTGTGGGAGGGTGATGTGGATGGTCATATGAGACCATGCAGTATGAAGATGGGTTGAAGAATTGAGGACGTTTAGCCTGGTTAAGAGCAAACTTAGCCGGGTCATGATAGCATTTGAAACATTGTAATGCAAAAATTAGATTTATTCTGCTTGGCCACAGATGGCCAATCTAGAAGCGATAGCCAGAAGTTGCAATGAGGCAGATTTAGACTTGATGTACAGAAAAATTTCCTAACCTTTAGCCCTATGCCAAAGCAGAATGGGAGAAATAGTGAATTTCCCACTCCTGGGAGATTTTCAATCAAGGGTTAGCTGACAAATGATCAGGTAAGTATATGATAGAGGGCATCCTTTTTCAAGACTCATTTGGACTTGCTGGCAAGGTTCCTTCCAACTCTGAGAATTGCTGTAATTGTGCCTAGGTCTTTCCAGCTGTCCAGAAACAGACATGAACAATTGGTGATGAAAAATATTCTGACTCTACAGACTCTTTTCCAATCACATAAAGCTGGATCCTCAAACTCTTTTTTTTTTTTTTTTTTAAACCTGTAGCCTGTGTGAGACTGAAGTCTCTTGCAAATTTCCAGAAATGGGCTTAAGAACCCGCTCGAACCTGTGGTCTGTTAGCGTCCTACATCTGTTTTCTTTGTTAGCCCACACAAATTTCCTGAACATCTGAGGAGTAGCCATCCTTCAGGGATGCAGAGGTCTGAGCCGGATCTGATTCTGCATGGATACTGAGGCCTTGACAGCGGTTTCCTAGAAAAATGATGTGCTCCTTATCTATTTGCTAATTCCTTCCACATATCACAAGGCTTTTCTGTAAATTCCCATCAGTCTTGACAAAGTTATCTTGTAGACTTTATGTAGTGATTTTGATGGTTGCACAGAGCTGTTTGTCTTGTTCAGAACTAAATTAATAACACCATGATGGCACCTACTTTAGCACCAAACTTCTTAAACTCTCCTAATATACTAATCAGCATGTCAGTGGAATATTTTTTTTCCGGATAAAGACAAGCTTGGTGAAATGGATTAGACATTCACATGGCATTGCATAATTCAGCATGCCGGCTCGGTGCATATGATTTGCATTAATAGCCTTCACCGAAAGCGGCTGCTTATAGGACTCTCTCATTAGGTCGAATGTGGAAGCTTCCAGACTGTCAATCAATTACAGTAATTTCCTTTTCCATATTTATTCCATCACGATCATTGACAGCTACCATTAAGTGACATTAATACAATACAATATCATCTTGCATTTCTACAGGGCTCTTCATACAGAGCATCTCAGGGTGTCTAACAATTTCTCTCCAGCCAAGAACTCACATTCTATAGGAAAAGATGCCCTTGCTTTTTTGGGTAGAAGTCTTCCAACTGTCCTGGAATCTTTGGAGGTCTTGGTTTCTGTGGGGCTTAAGTACTCTCTCTTTGCCCTTTACCCCATTGTAAAAGATCAGAGATGGTAGAGCCAGGAAGTGGGTTAGCTGGGCAGGCAGTAGGGCGTGGAGGAAACCATCCACACCCTGGCTTTCTCCCCACACTGAAATTAGAAGCTGCTTAGTTGGCTCGCCTAATAGGAACCCTTTAATTGAGGGAGAACACCCACGTCTTGGAAGGGCAGGAATTGCCTCATACTTTTGTCTAGTAGAAATCTCCCTCTCCTCCCATCCCCTTCCACCTGAGATCAGCAAAGCAAGCCACCAAAGGAGAATTATGGCAAACCTTCCTTTAGAAAGATCACTGGTATAGACTAAGGTATAGTGATTCACACTCACACCCTACTGCTTCCCCAAGCTCTGCTTTTCATCCTGAAATTTGGACTTTCGAGTATTACCGATCCAACCAGACTCCGGGCAGGGCTTCTTAATCTTTTCTCTATTATGGAGCCCTTGGATGTCTGATGAAATAAATGGATTTCTTTTAAAAACAATGTTTTAAAATGAATTAAATAAAATACATAAGACTAAAATGGAAATCAAATAAGAAGGAAGGAAGGAAGCAAGGAAATAGGAATTTATTAAGCATGAACTGTGTTAAGCACTTTACAAATATTATCTCACTTGGTCATCACAATACCTCTGGGAAGAAAATTATTATTATCTCCATTTTACAGATGAGGCAAACTGAGACTTTGCATAGGGTCTCACAGTAAAGGTCTATTTGAATGTAGATATTTCTGTTTCTTGACCTGGTATTCTATCCACTGTGCCATGTAAATGTCTTGATTATATTGAAATACAGTTACCTCAATTAAAACAAAACAAAACAATCAAGGTCACAGACCCTAGCTTCAAAATACCTATTTTACTACACCCAAAGGAGCATAAACTGCAAATATTTTGATACAGTAATACCACTACTAGGTCTATACTACAAAGAGATCAAAGGAAAAGGAAAAATCTATATGTACAAAAATACTTATAGCAACTCTTTTAATGAAGGCAAAGAATTGGAAATGGAGCAGATGGCAATAAATTGAGGAATGGATGAACAAGTTGTGCTATATCATTGTGATAGAATATTATGGTACTAAAGAAATGATGAGCAGGATGCTTTCAGAAAAACATGGGAGGACTTAGATGAACTGATGCAAAATTAAGTGAATAGAAAGAACATTTGTACACAGTAATAGCAGTGTTGTACAATGATCAACTGTGAATGAGGTAGCTATTCTTGGCAATACAAAGATCTAACACAATTCTGAAGGACTTATGATGAAAAAGAATTGATGAAGTCTGAACACAAATTTAAGCAAGCTTTTAAAACTTTCTTTTTCTTTTTTTTGGGGGGGGGACTGTTTTGTAATATGGCTAATATGAAAACGTTTAGCTTGACTTCACAGGTATAATTAATATCAAATTGCTTGTCTTCTCAAGAAGGCAGAAGTGAGGGAGGGAGGAAATTATGAACTCATGATTAATGTTAAAAATATATGAAATTGGGAAATATTTAATTAAATATATTGAGGGAAAAGAAGATCTTGTTCTTATGAAAAAATATTCTTTGTGTAAGAATAAAGAAACAAAACTCTTTATTAGCCAACAAATCTAGATTTTAATCCATCTCAAAACCAAGGGAAATGGAATACAATCTCAGAAAGAGGGATGTAGTCAAGACAAATGGGACCAGCGGAAGGAGTATTGGATTTGGTGTCGTAAGAGCTGTGGGTGGCTTGGAATCGCAGTTCAGTCACTGAACTGCTTTGTGTAAATTTTTTAAACTCTCTGGTGCCTTCTTTCTTCACTGGTAAAATAAAGAGGTTGGATTAAATGACCCTGAGGTATTCTCTAGTTCTAAATCTATGACAATTGTGACAGTTGATAAAAATGTGGTCTTTATTGTGTACATTTTGTTTTGTTGCAGAGATATCACCAACAGAGTGCTGTGGATCAGTGTCACCTACAGAATGATCTATGGGGTGCTGGATGCATAGATTTTGAATTAAAAAACCAAATAAATGGTGAAGGTAGCCCAGTCATTGAGGTCAGCTTAACACAATTGTTTAATTCTTATTATGAATTAGGCAGTGCATACAGATTTTGAGGCAGAGTCTGAATGCAACACAAGGCAAAAGCATTCACAGGCCAAAGAGAAATAATAGTACCTTTGTGAAAAATAATACTTGAGATGGAAGGAAAATTGACAACTGTCATTTCATCCATGTAGTAATTCCCTCTATTTAGACAGATTATATCTCCTCCTTATTGGATAGTTTCATGAGTTATTGTCATGCCATACTAGTGACAATTTCCTGGCAATGAGCCTCTCTAAATCTAATTTGACAGGGTTAACAATGTAACATAATGACTACAATGCCAGATTTGAACTCAGGAAGAATCCTGCATCAGACACTTATTAGCTATATGATCCTGGGCAAGTCACTTAATCCTATTTGCCTCAGTTTCTCATGTGTAAAATGATCTGGGGGAAGAAAATGGCAAACTGCAGCATCCTTGCCAAATAATCCCCCAAATGCAGTCATGACGTGGTGGACATGACTGAAAATTGACTGAACAAAACAAATCTAGTTAGACTGTTCTTTAGATGAAAGATGGGGTTAATACTTGGAGACTTTTAAATTTGGTAGGTCCTTCTAGCGTGTGTGTTTAACTGTCATGGTATTTGCCACTTCTTTGTCTTTGAATGGACTATTTACATGCCTGGAATGCCTCCCTCTTTATCCCTGAATGCCTCCCTTCCTTCAAGATTTGGATCAAGTACTAATTTCTACAAAAAGTCTTTCCTGATAATTCTAGTTATTCATAATTTTCACCCCAAAGTCCTTTTTATATTTTTTTCTTTTGTATTTGCATTTATTTATCTTTTTTTTTTCTTCCTTTGCCTGGGACATATATTTTCCCATAATAGAATGTAAACTTCTTGAGGTTAAGTTTTTTTGTTTTTTGGATAGTGCCTGATATCAAATTGAATTGAATTATCCATAGTCATTTGCATGTTTTCTGCCCCCTCCCCATTGGATTGTGTGTTCCTTGAGGGATAGTTTTTGCCTTTTTTTATATCTCTAGCATTTAGCACAGTGCATATAGTTGGCACATATAATAAAGCAGAATAAATGCATACTAACTTGACTCAAGAGCCCAAGTTCACAATGATGCTGAACTATGGAAATTAGCAATGGATTATTTTTATTATGTTAAATTAACTTGTATGTGATTACTTTGTAAAATGAGTATTCTGCCATAGAGCATGAGAAGTGTCAGTGAGTCTGGGTATCCAAGCTTGAAATCTTACCATATGTTGTTTCTATTCCAAGAAGTGTGTATTCAATGACTTTTCTTTGCTCTTTTGGTGCCTGATAAGGCAGATGAATGATTTTTATTGATTCTGTTCAATCAGAATTGATGCATAAAAATATTAGCTCCCTCCCCCTGTAATATATTATTAGCTAGCTATAAAATGTGCTATATGCCAACTATGTGCCAGGCCCTGTGCTAAGAAGATACAAAGAAAGGCAAGAATATTCCCTCAAGGAGTTTATAATCTAATGTATATTGGCAAAGGGAGGAAATGAATAAATAGTTTCTGATTATTAGTCACTGTGTTTACAGATTATAGATGATATTAGATCTTTAAGGTGCTTTTAATGTACATGGGGAAATAAGATTTACATAAGTGAAAAACAAACAACCTTTCCTAAAAGAACCCAGTCCAAACTTTAAAAATATAAGATGATACTTGAGATGGTTGATATTCCTTTGAATACTCATATTTTGCATCTTTCTGATAGGACATGTTACACTAGGTCATGAATTTTAGTTACCATGGATTTTTTTTACCTCAGCAAGCCCTCCCACCAGAGGAGCTAGTCCTCTCTGAACATCTCTTTCATCCCATATTATTACACTACCAACTCTCTATCTACCATGTCATCCTGATTCAATACATTTTTACTTTCCAGGGTCATTTAACCCTCTATTTAACCCCTCAACCATAGCTGGACTTGTCTATTCAACAAATTCCTTTCAGCATCTATTTCCTAAGTGCCTAATGTGCCCAAAGCACAGTGTTACTTAGGTATTGGGAATGTATAAATTTTTAAATTATTAAGTTTCTTCAGAGAGTTTATATTTACTAGTTGATTTACCACCCCCAAAATTATGTTTTTCAAATTCCTGTCTTTGTTCAACAATTTTTCAGTCCTACTTTGAACACAGAATATCCTTCCTATTCTTTTCCATCTATTCCCATCTATCCTTCAAGACCTAACTCAAATCCTACCTGCTCTATGAATCTTCCTCTGACTTTTTTAGTTAGTAAATCAGTTAGTTAATGTCAGTCAGTCAGTCAACCAATAAGCATGTTATTAGGTACTTATTTTGAGCTAGCCCACAGGAATCTCTTCCTGCTCTGAACTTCTATAGCAGCTATAGTCTCTTTTAGA
Organism: Sminthopsis crassicaudata; assembly: GCF_048593235.1. NCBI lineage: Eukaryota > Metazoa > Chordata > Mammalia > Dasyuromorphia > Dasyuridae > Sminthopsis > Sminthopsis crassicaudata. The sequence goes on along the minus strand of NC_133617.1, from coordinate 177,374,595 downwards.
GTGACTTTTGAGAACCTTACATCATTTATTCTCAATTCTTTAAATACCAGATGAGAGCCTATTCCATGGAAGATATTATGCTAGATACATAGAGGAATGAAACAATGAGTAAAATGGACACCTATCCTAAGTTAAGGATTGGAGCGGTCCTGGACTTGACATGTCCCTTCAGGGGGAGGCAAGTGGGTGTCCAAAGGAATATCATCCACCTCAAATATCATCTTATGTTTTTAAAGTTTGGACTAGGTTCTTTTAGGAAGGGATGTTTGTTTTTCATGTATGTAAGTTTTACTCCTCCATATAGATTAAAAACAACTTAAAGACTTAATATCCTTTATAGTTTCTAGGCATAGTGATTAATAATCATCAATTGTTTATTCATTTCCTTCCCTTGCCAACATACATTATTTTGTAAACTCCTTGAGATTGTTTTTGCCTTTCTTTGAATCCTCAGTACAAGCCTGGCACATAATTGGCACATTATATAGTCAGCCATTATGGGGAGGAGGGAACTGATACTTTTATCCATCAATTCTAATTGAAGAGAATCAGTAAAGAACATTTGTCTGCTTTATCAGGTACCAAAACAGCAAAGTACTTAGAATAAAAGTCCACCTTGGATACATATCATGTGAACATGAGAAAATCATTTTCGCTGTAAAATGGGAATGATATTACCTGTAGTACCTATTTTATGAGATTTTTGTGATAGAATGAAATTCTCTGAGGTCAGGGAATGTTGCATTTTTGCCCAATCCCCAACAACTAGCACAGAGTCTGACGCATGCTACTACTTAATAAATTCCTGTTGATTGGATAATTAACAGAGACTCAAATGGCATAATACAAAGGAAGAAAATTTCAAACTTTGCAACACTGTATAAACCAGAAGTGGAGGGGTTAAACAGGTGACAAAAATGGCCCTATAAAATATGAATGTATTAAATTAACATGGCACAGTGGATGGAGGTCTGGAATTAGAGATAGGCAGAACTTATTTCAAATCCTGCCATTATCATTTACTCCCTGTGTGGTCCTAGACACACACTTAATCATTGTCTGCCTCAGTTTCTTCATCTGTAAAATGAATGTAGTAGTAGCACCTATGGGGTAGGATTTGTGTGAGGATCAAATGAGATAACATGCATAAAACACTCATAAAGGCACATGTAAATGTTAGTTGTTGTTTTTAGAAATCTAACACATTAGTGTGAATGAGATGATGGAATCCTTTTATCTTGACAGAATAGCTTGAGTGTTTTATGGTGGTAGAGTAAGGAAAATAAGAGAAGGTAAAGTGGGAAATTGTTGAAAAAGAACATTCAGAAAATACATTTCACCTTTCCTCACAATTTGGTCTTAGGTCATTCTAGTCTCTTATTCTCTGACAGAATCATAAAATTATATTGGAAGAGAATTCCTCAGAGTTGATAGAAGTCAACTTTTAATGGATCTCCCCTACAATATCTCTGAAAAGTGGTCATCCAGTCTCTGCTTAAAGTCCTATAGTGAAGGTATTCTCCTTTGTTCCGAGGCAGCTCTTTAATTGGATAGCTCTAATTACTAGGAAATGTTTGGCCTCTCTGCCACTCCCTTCACTTTTCCTGTCCCACCTCCTCTCCATCCCAAACCCTTGCTCCTGGCTCTAGAAAACAAACCTAACTCTTCTTCCACATATTTGTTTTTCAGACACTAGAAAATATTTATTAAGTATTTCTTCTTCCTTCCTTCCTTCTTTCCTTCCCTCCTTCCCTCCTTCCCTCCTTCCTTCCTTCCTTCCTTTCCTCCCTTCCCTCCTTCCTTCCTTCTCTCCTCCCTTCCTTCCCTTCCTTCCTTCCTTCTCTCCTCCCTTCCTCCCTTTCTTTCTTTCTTTCTTTCTTTCTTTCTTTCTTTCTTTCTTTCTTTCTTTCTTTCTTTCTTTCTTTCTTTCTTTCTTTCTTTCTTTCTTTCTTTCTTTCTTTCTTTCTTTCTTCCTTCCTTCCTTCCTTCCTTCCTTCCTTCCTTCCTTTCTTTCTTTCTTTCTTTCTTTCTTTCTTTCTTTCTTTCTTTCTTTCTTTCTTTCTTTCTTTCTTTCTTTCTTTCTTTCTTTCTTTCTTTCTTTCTTTCTTTCTTTCTTTCTTTCTTTCTTTCTTTCTTTCTTTCTTTCTTTCTTTCTTCTTCCCTCCTCTTTATCTCCTCCTCCTCTTCCTCCTCCTTCTCATTCTTTTACAAGCTATTTCCAGCATCTTCAAACAGTCCTTGAATACACTTTCTAAGCTCTTCACCATCCTGAGAGATCTTTTTCTATACACTAAAGTTGTTCATGTCTTTTCTAAATGTGCTTCTTGGAAGCACATACAAGATTTGAGTTATGATTTTGACCGGAACAGAATGTTTCTACCTTTCTTCTGGCTACTATTATTTTCTTAATGTTACCTAAGATCACATTGGCATTTCAGGCTACCAGCACAGTTCTTTGTACCACATTTCACAAAGGAGAAGAGTTATAAATGTCTGTTAAATTAAATTGCATTTGTCTAGGCCTCCAGATATTTTTCATACAACTAGCCAGTCCTGACTAGTATTTCATATAATTGCTAGCAATGCCTCCTTTATCCTATATGTTCAAAGTTTCATTTAAGAACCTAAATGAAGAATCTTATTTTTATTTCTATTAAATATCATTTTATTATATTTTTGTCTGACAATATATATTTTGTTCCTAACTTCAGACTTATCTGCAAACTTGATGAGCCCTTATATTCTTTAAGTAACTGATGAATAAATTAATTTCAAATAAATTCTGTGAGCATTTATTAAGTACCTAGATAATACTAGGCATTATGCTAAACTCAATATACAAAGAAAATAAACATGCTGCACCTGCCTTCAAGGAACTTACAATCTATTGGTATGTATATGGATTGAGGGTGAGGAGAATAGCATATAAACAGAAAATCAAGTTCTAAATATATTCGAAATAATTTAGGGAATGAATGCTAGCAAATGGGGGAAGATAGATGTCTCTAGGACAAGGGTACTTAAACTGATGAATAGAATTTTAAAAACTTTTAAAATAATTATTGTAATATTATTTGTTTCCTTTATAATCCTTTGTTTTTATTCATTTAGAAACATTATTCTGGGAAAGGGTCCATAGGTTTCACCATTAATGCCAAGGGATCCAGGACACAAAAAAGGTTTAAGAACTCTTGCACTAGGAAGAGGCTCTTGAGTTAAGTTAGGGATGATGATAGGATGTTGACTAGTCATGGAGAGAAGAAATAGAAGGTTGTGTGCTGAGATCAATGAATAGGCCAGTTTTGCCAGAACAAATTTGGCAAGAAGAGTAAGTGAAAAAAAATCTGGGAAGTGGCCCAGGGCCAGGCAGAGACGGGTTCTAAAAACAAACATAGGGATTTGTAAATGCAAAGTCTATAGGCAAGAGGAAGCCACTGGAGTTTCTTGAGCAGGAACTATAAGAAAGATGGTTGAGAGAGACTGAAAGACCAGTTAATATGCTATTACAATAGATCAGGAGAGGTGGTTAGAACCTATTGAAGTAGTAATTGTGTAAATGGGCAGAAAGGGGAACAGAACAAACAAGGTTATATTGAGAATATAAAATAAATAAAATTTAACTAATGTATTGGCTTAAATTAGGTCAATGAGCTGGAGAGAGGATGACATTGGAATCATTGGAATTTTAATCTACAAGTTTTAGGAAATACCTAAATTCATTTCCACACTTTTTGAGTGGGTACTCTGAAAACATTTTGGAATGGTATTCTTTCATTGTCTATAGACAATGTCTATAGTACAATATAGTACTAGATTTGGAATCAGCAAAGGATGGAATTTGAATTCTACTACTGGGTTTTAGAATAGCATGTAACCTTTGATGGGTTAGGTGGTACATTATACTGGCAGTGATCTTAGCTATCTTTCAATCTGCTACTTGACTATTACCCTAATTTTTATCTGCTATTCTATGATAATCAAAGGGCATTATTATGCTGTTTCTTCATAAACTAATAGCAAGATAAGTCTTCCTCATTAATTAGTTAGTTTTGAGTCTCTATACCAGTTTATAAAATAGGCTGGAGAAACTTTTTAGCCAAAGGCATTTTTTTCTTCTACTCTTTCCAAAATTGTCTGTTCTCTGTAGGCTTAAATAGTCATCATTGTTACTAATTGAAGAATTTATTAAGAATGTTATAAATAATATAATCACATATTGAATGCCTCAACAATGTATCAAAGTGAGAAAGACTGCAGTCAGAATTCTCTGTAATCATCACAACTGATTTTTTTCCTTAACTCTGGAAACACAGGTCTACTTCTTTGGATGGCCAAAATAATAAAAATAACATCAACATTTAAATAGTACTATATGTGATGTACTACATTTGATCCTCACAACAATCTGTTGCTCCAAGTGTCTTGAGAATTCTTTTTAGGATACTTTTTTTCATAGCACATGAATAAAACTCAGTTCTCTTAGGACATATCTCTTTAGTCTTTGTTAAAGATGACTCCCTCATTTTTTCAGAATACCACCCCCCCCCCTGTTTATCTCTGTCTCTCTCTGTTTCAATGTCTCTCTATCTGTCTCAATGTCTCTCTGTTTCTTTGTCTCTGTCTCATTGTTTCTCTGTCTCTCTTTCTCTCTGTCTCTTTCTTTCTCCCTTTCTCTCTGTCTCAATGTCTCTCTGTCTCTCTCTGTCTCTGTCTCTCTGTCTCTCTCTGTGTCTCACTGTCTCTCTGTCTCTCTGTGTCTCTGTCTCTGTCTCTGTCTCTGTCTGTCTGTCTGTCTGTCTCTCTCTCCCCTCTCTCCTCTCTCTCATACTACAAATATTATCTCTCTTCAGCAGTTTGGTTCAAAATGCTTGAGAGATCTTATTGCTAAATTTTTCAACATGAGCATTTACAGGTTGAAAATTGACAAATGCTACAAATTTAGATTGGATTTATGGTTTTATCGATTGTCTAGATTCAAGAAAGTGATACTGTAGATCTTGAATTTCTCCAGCAGTGAAGAGGGACTTTGCAGTAATGGCCTGTTTGCCCCTTGAAATTAGGTAGAGGTAATCTACTGGTATTTGAATATTGCCAGTCTTCTTCAAAGGAGTTTTTTCAGGGTCTATAAAGAATTCTGTTTTTTCAGGGTCTATAAAGAATTCTTAATCCTCCTTTAGTGGTCTTCTATCTGTAGGTTTCTGAGCCTTTGATGATATAGAAGTTTAGTGCCTTATGGACAGGACAGAGCTCCGGGGAGTTCCCAGATGTTTGTTTTAGAGACCAGCTCATTCACAGTCCTTTTGTCATTTACTGCCCCTTGTGATTTTTGTTTTCACAAACTCTGTATAAGCCAATGCATTGACTGCCCTTAGAGGATGTTTTTATTTACTTTCTCCTCATTTTTGTTCTGAATTTTGGTGTCTGCCATTTCCCAAAAGTGGGTGAGATTTTATTTTTTTTTAAATCTTTGGCTTCCTTGCTTGGAGATGACAGAATGATATTCTTTTGCCACCTCATCATTAAGTACTTCATCAGCAATTCTGCTCATGCCCAAGGGTTTTTCCTCCCCCTTTTTTGCCTTACTGTTTTCTGTGGTGCCTCCTGCTTCCCCATCTCTCTTCCTAGGTCAGACATTTTCCCAGTCATCTTTCTGACTCTTTTTTGATGCATGTCACAGCCTAAGCAGCATCAGCTGCTGCTTTGGCGTTCAGGACCTTCCTGAAGCAACTTGCTGCCAAATTTACTAGATGTCTTCTCTCTCTCGCTGTGCTGCATTTCTCTCCTTGTCATTCAGGGGTAACAGTTCAATGATCTTTCCCCTTCTCTGTCCACTGAGTTCATTTACAATTTACAATCCAAACAGTTTCTGGTTGTCAGCTTGCCTGACTGTAACTTCTTCGATATTTACTCTTCTCTTCCTTCTTTCAAATCTTTGCTGTCACCTTTCGTCTCTGGAGTTGTCACTGCCTCTCCCCAAACTGCTTTTTCCCCTCCCTCCTGGATCCCTTTCTTTCCCTCCCTTCACTTTCCCCTCTCCCTCATCACCTCTTTCTTGTATTTTTTTCCCCTTTCACATTTGTAGGAAAGGAAGGTCTTGGGTGAATGTGGAGATGGCTTAACCACTGAATCTTCTGCTTAATTAAGGCTCAAGTGAGAACCAGATGGAGAAATTTGGTGGCTAAATTGTCCTCTGCATTGAACTAGTCTAAATCTTTGACACTAAAACATTAAGCCAGCTGCTCTATTTCTTGTTTGTTTCTGGATCCAACTGGGCTTAATGTACTGGTCGTTCACCTCTTCAGATTTGTTTGAATATGACTTTTGATCACAAACAAAACCATGTTTGGCAATTTAAAAATAAAACTCCAATTAAGTTTGCCCATTTAAAATAAAACAACTGCATTGCTAGATTGGTCTTTGTTCTAGGAAAAGCCTTTTGTTAACATGATTTTGAGACTGTCTTTTAGTTTTAAGAACTCTAGTTAAAAAAAAAAAAAAAGTTGAAAATTTGACTATTTTACCTGAAATTAAACCCTGAGTGGAGTTCACTTGTAGAAAAAAATTCATGGATTCCTTTTTCCAAGTGAAATTATGGTTCAGCATTTGGTTAGCCTCAAGGGCATTTGAGGAAGTGCTAAAGTGCTGACTGGGATGGTTTCATTCTGGTTCTAAAGAATCTTGCTTTGCATGTTATTTCTGGAATTCAATAATAAAGGTAGTTGTAGGTTTCTGCCCCGGATGGAAATTGGTTTTATTTTTTATTGGAAGATTTCAGATTTGTATGAGCTCAATTCAACAAACATTTATTTAAAAGCCTATCATAGAAACAGAGCATTTCCAAGCCTCAAGAACTATCTAGTTCAATTTATGCCTGAAGAAGGAATCATTCTAGAACTAGGCTGTCATCAAGTCCTTGTTTGAAAACCCCCAAAGGGAAGGAATATTACCATCTATCATGGTAACCTCTTACTTTGGAAGGGCTCATATTATTAGAAAATTGCCTCTTTCATCTGATCTGGTCTTGAATCTTTGAAACTCCCAGCCAATGATTTAAGTTTTACCCTTTGAGACCAAACAAAAATCATCTCATCCCTCTTTTATGCAATATACTTTCAAATATTTGAAGCCTCTTAATTTTTCCTACTCTATCTTTTTGACTTCACACCCCTTCCCCAACATCAGTTTTGTAACAGCTGTAACTAGGATGGAATAATCTGGATGTTGATCCAGGGTGCTGAGATGACATTTTACTAAGGAGATTATGAAAAACAATGTAGTGTCATGGAAATAATGCCAGGTTGAGGGTATGAAGATTCAGTGAAGGGGGTGGTCAGCAAAGGGATTCTTCCTAAGGTTTGTTCAGAACTTGCTACCTTTACTATATTGTACTCTAGCAACCTGCATTCCCTCAATTAGTTGGTACCCTAAGATCCTATTGCTATTTCCCTCTCCCTCTTTGACTCACATTTCTCTATAACCCCATGCAAAGATACTAGTGAGATTCTCTGGGGTCAGAATTTCCCTTCTCTTGTCCTCTGAACCATTGACTCCCTTTTCCTTTAATTTTTTTTGACTGGAGTGAAAGATTTCCTACTTGTGACTAGTCTTGTCTATTTTTCCGATACAATGGTTCTCAAACTTTTTAAATAGGGGGCCAGTTCACTGTCACTCAGACTGTGGGAGGGCCGGACTATAGTAAAAACAAAAACTCACTCTCTATCTCTGCCCCTAAGCCCATTTGCCATAATCCCGAAGGCTGCATAAACATCCTCAGCCACTGCATCTGGCCCACAGACCATAGTTTGAGAACCCCTGCAGGATGGTAGGTGCTATGGGTACAAGATCAATAGGATCTAGTTCCTGACCTTAAGGAGCTTACATTCCACTGGAAGCAGAAAAATAAGTATACAAATACTTAAATATGATTAAAAGCATTCTTTGGTTTGAGAAATTTAGCATAAATGAGAGTAAGCTGGAACCATTACTTCAAAAGTATATTAAAATCCAGGAGCAATTTAAACTTTGATTAAAAAGTCAAATGTTAGAGGTTTTTTTTTGTTTTGTTTTGTTTTATTTTTTTTTTCCATGAAAAGTTCCTAGTCTTGGTTTATTTTGTTCAAGGCAATAAGCCTTAGGTAAGAGATTCTAAAAAGTAAGATTTTTCTACAATTCTCCCCCTCCCCATCCCCAATCAGAATTTCAATGTGCCCTAACACCTGGGAGATGATAATGCCTTGTATTTACATAACCTCTATCTTGAGGAACTGAAAACACTTTGTATGCTTTATCTAATGAATCTTTAATTTCTCCCAAGGTAGGAAGAGGGGAGATATTATCATTACCATTTACAAATGAGGAAACTACTGCATAGATAGGTGGAGTAAATTACCACCACCTCACAAAATGAGTTACTGCAATGAATCACTAGCAAAGCTCAGATGGAATCTAGATATTTTTACTTTGAGTGTAATAGACCTTCTATCTATGATTTCCAACTCAGGTTTGTATAACATCTTTATGTGCTTCTGTTTTATCTTAGGAGGTGTCCCCAAATTCTCAAAGCAAAATATAGTTCAATAATTTTTTTTTTTTTAAAGTTAGCTATATGACAATGTGGGAGCAAGTGGGGAAGAATGGGATCATAAAACAAAGAAAATTCTAGAAATCTGAGACATTGTAGTAGCCAGTGCTACATCTTAAGGAGGTTGTAAAAAACTGTAGTGTCATGGAAATAGTGCTAGATTTAAAGTCAGAGGACTTGCCTTCAAATCCTGCCTCATACTTGCTACCAATATGACCATGGACAAGTCAATTCACTGAGTTTTACTTTCCTCATATATTAAATGAAAGAATTGAACTAAATAGCTTCTGAAGTCCTTCCAGCTCTAAGTCTTTGATTCTATGACTAATGTCCAAAATTCACATTCTAATTTTGCTCCTTACTACCTATGTGAACTAAATCACTTAATCTCTGAGTCTGTTTCCTTATTAGTCAAATGAAGGGATTTTCTAGATAAGCCCTAAAGTCTCTTTTAGCTTTCATGTTATAGTTCTGTGATCCTTTGTAAAATGACAAGACTTTTCTCCATTCCATGAAGTTAATTAGTCATAATGAAGAGGAAACCCCAAAACTCAGAAAAATCTTTAAAGGAGAAAATCTTGGACTCTGCCTCAGGGAGGGGACTCCACCCCAAGCACAAACAGTTTTTTCTTTGTTATCTGGGTGGGGACAGCTCAGTCCCCAAACCCATTGAATTCAATTCAAATTCTAACCCTGGCTAAAACCCAGCCCGGGTCCAACCTTGGACTCCACCCACAAGCCCCTTCAGCTTGTAGCCAAAACCCCCTATTATAAAAGAGCCAGACTGGAGCCCTCTCTTGGCAGAGGTCCCAAACATGGCAGCACCATGCCTGGCACCAAGGATCTCTGCCCACTGGAACCCTGGTTTCGGTGCCTCTTATCTCTACCTTCAACTGTACTAACTGGACTTTACTTCCAAACCCCATAATAAACCTCTTTTATCCATCTAGGTTTTTGGGTCTGTAAATTCCTTTACAGAGGACTCTTGTGCTGCCAGTAGATCTCATTTAACTCTGTATCCTTGTGCGGAATCCAAAGAGTTGCAAGGGAGCTCTATCTGACTCCCTGTACCCCAAACCTGCCACTAGACCTCAATTAAATCCTAATTTCATTTAGGTGCCCCAATTCTAGACCTCATCAATAGCTACCAATTAATTCTTTAAATAATTATAAAAAATCAAATAATTAGAAAGAAAATTATTGTTTCCCTCATGAAATATAACACAGTGGAAAAATCCCTGGATCTTAGAAAGAAGACCTGGGTCCAAATTCTGATTCTGCCATTTACTCTTTATGTAATTTTGGGTAAATCACAACTTTTGGGTCTGTTTCCTTTTCTGCAAAATGACAGGGGTAGGGAGGGAGAACGGGAGAAGGATATGCTGTATGGCATCTAAAGTCCTTTCTAGCTCTAAATTAAAAATCTTTATCTGAACATTTTATCAATAAATACTTCTGCACACCCACAACATTACAATAGATCTTTAATGCCCCACCAAAGGAGCCTGATATCAAAGATAATGGAATTATATGTTTTAAATAGGAATACTCCTAGAACTGGATACAACTTTAGAGATCATCTACTCTTGAGTTCCCCAATTTAAGAGTTGAGAAATAGACCCAGAAAAGTAGAGTAATTTATCCAAGTTCCATAATTAGTTACTGTTAAATGTAGCTTATTGTTTCCTAATTCTTTGAAAATTGGAAATCTGTGTGAGTTTAACAAGGAAACTCTATTAATCCCAGTTTCTAATAAATGATTAATGTTTCACTTATCTGACAATTCAACTTTCAGTAACCTTCAGATTATAGCTGAAACCTATAAGTAAAAAGGTCTTGATAGTACATAAAAAATGGTGAAGATAAATAGGGATCTGTGTGTGTGTGTGTGTGTGTGTATTTCTCTTTGTCTCTCTCTGCATGTGCAAACAAGCTAAAAGTCTTTTCACTGAGAAGTGACAACCATGGAAAGTCAAAAGACTTACTTCAAATCCCTAGCACACTTTGCATCTTACTCCCTGTGTGTGAGTAAGTGGCCATTTCACTTCTTTGGCTGTCTCATCTCTCAGGAGGAGTTGGTCTCCTCTAAAGTCTCTTCCAGATCTAAATCTATAATCCTAAAATGGGGCACTAAACAAAACCCTGGGTCCTTTTAGTATTGAGGTAAACTACTCATTTCATTGAGCAAAGGCTAAACCCTGTGTCCTATTTGTTTACATTGGGATAAGAAGAATATAATTTAATAAGATTTATAAAAAAATATATATATATATATACATATATATATATATATATATATATATATATATATATATATATATATATATATATATATATATATATATATATATATGTATATTTAAAATAAGTTTTGGCTCCTAGGAATAAGATTCACATTTAAGAAACGTGTCATCTCCTGATGTTTATTATCATTAATCTCATCATATCTATTTTCTCTTTCATCATAACCAAAAAATACATTGAAGTATTCCTCATCCTGGAAAAGCCCTGGTTTAATCAAAACAGTCCCTACATTATCCTATACTTACACATTTATCTTCAAACTTGTAGGAAAACTTGTTAGTATTGGGTCATCTTCATTTATTCACTACTACTTCACTTTTCAATTCTTTATATGGCTTCATACCCTACCACTCAACTGAAATTATTCTCTCCATGGTTGTTACTAACACTTTCTTAAAGGCAAATATATCCTAATATGTGGGATAATGATAAATGGCTTTTTCTCAATCTTCATCTGCTTTGACATTTTTGCAACTTTGGATACTATTGACCTCCTCTTCTTCCTAAATACACTCATTTCTTTATTTTCCATGACTGTCCACACTTCATTTTCCTCCTACCTGTGTCTGATTGGTCCCAGTGACTTATCTTTACTGGCTCATCTTCCATCTCTTGGTCCCTAAATGTGAGTGCCCTCTATGGCTCTTTTCTTTCTCTCTCTTTTTATATATTTTCCTATGTGATTTATCATCTCTATATACACACATAATGTACAACACATGTTTGTGAAATACAATATCTATGTATCTACGTATGTGTGTATGCATGTATCTATCTATCTATCTATCTATCTATCTATCTATCTATCTATCTATCTATCTATCTATCTATCTCTCTACCATCCCAGTCTCTATAACTACAGTCACACATCTCCAAAATTCAACATCATCATCTGGAAACATCATCATCCTCATATTCTTTAAAGATATCCCTCCTCCAAACTTCCCTGTTTGTGGTGAATGCACCATCATCTTTTCAGTCAACCAGGTTGACAACCTTGTACCTTCTCTGACTCTGTCCTTTCCCCCCATAAATCTCTATAAATTCTATCTCTATAGATTTTTTTTTTGCATAGACCTAGTAGTGGTATTA